>NC_138376.1:129586586-129618593 GCF_054177405.1 Leptonychotes weddellii | reverse complement strand
GGGTCCTGGGATCGAGCCCCGCGTCGGGCTCCCTGCTCGGCGGGAAGCCTGCTTCTCCCTCTCCTACCCCCCCTGCTTGTGTTCCCTCTCTCACTGTCTCTGTCAAATAAATAAATAAAATATTTTTAAAAATATGAGGAGCCTTCCCTATTTACAAGATGAATGATTACTGTATTCTATCAAATATTGACATGTACAAGCAGAAATGAGGACGTTTATACTTAATGGCGGGACCGCGGGGAAGTCCACTTCTCCAAGCTCGCTCCCTCATCTGGAATATGAGGATGGGACCTGTCACACATTTGTCATCAAGATATTTTAAAAGGTTAATTAACGTGTCTGTTTCAACTGTGATTTTAAAGATAATTTCTAAAGCAAACGGAAAAATGCACGACACACCCTAAGTGCAACAACACCGCGAACCCTTTCAGCGATAATGGGGTCCCGGTGAGGCTGCCGGCCGCTCAGAGAAGCCGGCCACGGCTGAACACTCACTGCCGGGTTGGCGGAGAGACCTCCCGCTTTGCTGCCTTGCTTGTCGGTGCGTCACGCTTGGGCCCAGACACCTCCGTGCGGCGCTCTTTGGCCAGAAGGTCAAGAATGTCGTTATTATACACTTCCACTATGGACACGTCAACCTTCAGGCTCTTTGATGGGTTTTCTGAAATAAGCCTGGGGGATGGGGACACGAGGGATCAGCCACCACGGGAACTGGGGCGGCCCCGTGAAGAAAGCTGTAGGGGACGCACTCTCACAGGACAGGCTGCCGTCCGGGACACGCAGCGAGACCCCCAGCCCGCGAGTACCGGGCAGCGTCTTACCACCAGCGGGAAGAAAGCGAATTCTCTTCGAACCGCAGGGTAAGCAACTGTCTTGGGAACAGCTGCTTTATCTGAGCCGTATCTGAATCAATTATTTCTGCCATCGGTAGGGACCCTTAGGATCCCAGGCCCACGAGGGGAGGGTGCAGGGAGACCATGCAGCCTCCATGCAGAAAGCCCCTTGGCCGAGTCTCATCACCACACAGAAGCCCAAAGCCGGCTGCCAGGACAGGAGGGCTCAGCACCTTCCCGGGGCTGGGGTTTGCTCCGTTCCAGGGAGGACTGGGTGCCGGCTCCTGCCGCAGCCCGGCTCGCGCCCAGACCGCCAGCCAAGCCCTGCCAGGACCTCCTGACAACCTACCCAGCCTCTTAGAAACCACTGCACGTCTTCTTCTGTTTCATCTTGTAAAGTGCTATGTGCTGACCATGGAAAGGTTTAAAAATACAGATACTACCCGCTTAGAGAAAAACCCCATAACCCTAGTCAGGGCAAGAGTGACCACCAGCCCAGCTTCTCCCGCCCACGCCCCTGCTAGCGCCTTTCCACAAAACTCCCACAGCCCACGGAGGCCGCCCCTGCCTTCTGGGGATCGTTGCTCATCTGACACGTGCTCAGTGAGACCAGTCTGAGTCTGAGTACGGTGCTTTCTTGTCCACAAAGAAATTCTGGATCCGGGGCTGGAAGTCCAGCGTGGGAGGAGGGTGTCTGCCGAGAAAACACGCAGCCTGGTGTGTCTTACGCAAGCATGGATAGATGGAGTTTACCGAGGAGCTACAGAGAGCCAAGATAGAATGAGCAATTAATGTCTTCTGGTGATACAGTCAAGGAAACGAGAAAGACTAAGATGAAAGAAAAAAATAAATTCTCCAGTGAAAATAATTTTCGGCACAGAGTTCGGATTTGGATCGTCCTCCACGCTGGGGTCTGCAGAGAAGAAAGACTCTAAGAAGAGTAACTGTGGGAAGAGCGAAGAGCTACGTCAGCTGAGCTGGGGGCTGGGCGTCCCTCCCTCCGCTCTCGAGAACACGCTCACGTAAACCTGACCTCGGCGTGTGGCTCCATCCCCTCGTGTGAACGGCCGTGTCTTTGGGCGTCACAAAACCCGAATTCGAAATTTCTTATCTACATAATACCAGGGAGCTGATTTGAAGATTTCCTCCCATTTACTTAAGTACTTGATCTGCTCCATGCATTGGTTCGTTTGTCTCTCTGGTGTTCGGTAGTTTGCTAGACTCTGCGAACGGTGTTGAAACGTGGTCTTCGGTCTTTGCCGTGAAGAAGCCGAGTGTTTAGTAGGCAGGACGCCTGCTGTAGTGCGTTTTACACAAAAATACGTGTGGGCTCCCCGTGAGGTTACAAAGGGGGGAGCCCTGAGGCAGGGCGGGTGGGAGGGCCACCCCTGGTCCTGCGCATCCTCCTGGATCTTCTCTGTGTTCGTTCTGGGCTTTTCGAGGGCTGGAAATTATCACACGCATTCTCTGGACTCCTTGTTCGTTCAGCCTGGCAGGTAGAAAGCTCCTCACGTCTGCTGATAAGCCGAGATCTGCCACAAAGGCTGTGGTGTCACTGGGCTGGAAGGAGCCAGGCACCTTCACGACGCCAAGGGTGCCAATGAGCACAGGGCGCTGGAAGGGTGGTTGGCAGGCTCCCGCCAGGGCCCCAGAGCCTGGAACGGCAGCGGCCCCCAGGCCCTTCTGCGTGGCAGACCCTGCAAGCTCTTCTCCTGACCCCTGGTCTCTCCGGGACCCCTCCTTCCACGTGACCCCCAGGAAAGCCCAGAGCTGCTGCAGCTCTGCCGTGGTCTCACGTGGCCGCTGCTTAGCTTCCGGCCAATGTGGCTGCTGCGTGGTCCGATGAGGTCTCCCCGGAGGGGGCACACGGCTCTCCCACCAGCACCAGCCCTGCAGAGCATGTCTGGGACTCACACTGCAGTCCCAGCCCCTTGAGATTCTGGAACCAGAGCAAACACCCGATGCAGTGCCATGTCCCCAGAGGGAGAGCTCTGGGACCCGAGATCCGCAGCCCCACCCCAGGGACCCCCGAGGCGGCCCGCGGCCACGCGCCTTCTTGGGCCGAGGCAATGAGGCAGGGTTGACGTGTTCCTCCCAGGAGAAGTCTGCAGGCTGGCCACACGCCCCAGACCTCCTCCCCCACCTCCGACAACCCACAAGCACACACTTGGGAGTGGCGGCCCCGCGTGGCACCCCACACTGGCCTCGTGGCCACTGAGATTTCCAGAATGGTTGTTACACAGCCCAGCCTCACCTGCCCTGACAGGTCCTCTTCAGAAGTAGTTAGTACAAGTAAACTTAATAAATGCATTTTCTATGTGTACTAATACTTAAGGAATATTGGTTTGAAGAGGCTCCAAAACATTAGGCTGTGTGGGAGTTCTTATGTCTTTGTCTGGCTGCAATTTTAAGACACGGAAAGGCTCAGCAAGGAGACACAGAGCGAGAAACCGAATCCAGGGGGCGGGCAGCACGGAAGGCCCCCGGCTCCCCCGGAGACCTCCTGGAGGCCCCTGGAGGCCGGGACAGTCTGTGTCCAGGCCTAGAAGATGGAATGTCATGGCTTTATTCCAGGATCCCCTGGTAACCTGGGCTGCCAAGGACAACTTGTTACTAATTTTTTCCAGGAGTAACTGTATTGGTAAAATCATGAAAATGCAGTGGGTCTCTTCCAGGGATGTTTTCCCAGAACAGAAGCATCTTCAACATGCCCAGCTCGCTGTAACTCCGAAGAAGAAAACCAGATGTGTCGGCTCTTTCCAGGGCCAGGAGGCAAGGAAAAGACAACGGGGGTCTCCCGCTGTCCCCGTCCCATTCTAGGACAGAAAACCTCCATGCTCCATCCTCTCCTGAACAGGGAAATTGTCCAGCTAGGGATCTCTTTCAAAAAGTTTCGATTTGGGGCCCCAGGGGGGCTCAGTTGCTTAAGAGTCCAACTCCTGATTTCGGCTCAGGTCATGATCTCAGGGTCGTGGGATCAAGCCTTGAGTCAGGCTCTATGCTCAGCTGGGAATCTGCTTGAGGTTCTCTCTCTCCCTCTGCCCCTCCCCCCCAAAACAAATAATAAAATCTTAAAAAAAGAAAAAAGCAACCCTTAAAAAAAAAAAGTTTTGTCTTAACGACAGAATTTCAACATGAATGTGCCATAAGAATTTCTAGTGTTTGTGGTGCGGAGGCCCGGAGTATTTAAACGTTGGACCGTAGTGGGTTCCGACAGGAGCGTCAGGTGTGGTCTCCGCAAACGGGAGCCGTCCGCCGTGCCCCTTCCCGGTGCTGCTGGCCTCCCACACTCCCTGCTGCTCTGGGCCTCTGCCCACTGCCCCCAGGTACCTGAAGAGCTCTCCAGCAGCCCTGGGCATGATTCCGAGGTCGCTGTGCGGGCCCCATGGGGGGATGCGCGCCTTCTTAGAATGTGGACCCAACATGGTGTAGCTCTTGCCACATCCTGTCTGTCCATAAGCCAGAACGCAGACGTTGTACCTGAAACCCAACACAAATGTCAGCGCTGCAACCCACACAGAGGTCTCCTGCCGTAACTGGGTTCTAAGAACAACGTTCCCTCGGATGGAAACTTTGATACGTGTCGCTCTGCATTCCTCTGTTACTCCATCCCTTACAAAGCAGGCTTTCATAGGACTGGAGCTGTGTTTTTGCAGAGTCCCTGCTGTTGTTTGATTACACAGCATTGGGCTGAACCACACTCCCCTTTACACGCGCTTAACACGCTCCTTGTCGGCACCTGCTGCTCCTCGGTGATTTGACATTTCCTCTGGGCACCCACTGCTGGCGCCCTGTGCTCAAGGTCCACGGGGGGGGTCCCACCCTGAGCAAGACCCCTCGTCCACCCCGTCCACTCCGTCAGTGCAGAGCTGGGGCCGCCCAAAGCAAGCTCATCTTGCTAAACTGGGGCTTCTCCTAATGCATGTGACACTTCCCTGTGGTTTTCTACAAATATTTCCCCATCACATATAGGACGGCGAGCACGGCTATCATTTGTTACATATTCTGAGACTTCGGCATTGCAGGGGACGCGGGGACTCCACCTCCGCAGTCAGCCAGAATGCACCAACACGGTCTCCGTGACAGGGGCACTGCCCCCTGCTCCCCACAGCTCGGGGTCACGTCACAGAGGACAGGGATGGTTGCTGGCTCCCTGCATTCCCTCCCAGCTGTTTCTTCAGCCCAAGATGTCAATGGGAAGATCGGAACATCGAAAGAACATTTGAAAATGGATATAAATTTATATGATAGGGTATAGATTTGATACAAATATATAAATGATATAAATGTATAATCTTGGCCATGAAAGTGCGGGTGATCCAGACCTACAGGGGCTGAATCCTAAGGCCTGAACCCCCCTTTGCATCACGGAGGGGACGAGACCGTCCCCACGCAGGCCCCACCTCAAGACTCTGATTTCATGGATCGACCTTTAAGCAGACGGGCTATTTAGCCTGAGGCACTCCCAGCAAGTCACACCAGTGAGGCTGTGAAGGATGCCAGGACTGTGAGGAGCGCTCCGGCTCCAGGACCGACTGTTCTAGTCCAGCAGGAAGCATATTAGGGCAAAGACCAACCCAGCACCTCAGAGTTACCACCCTACATTGTTTGTCTTCCGGAATTGAAAAGTCTCAAGGTCTTTACAAGAAAAACCTCACTGCATTCTGTATCTCAGACCTTCCCTGAGGAGATGATGGTGCACTTCTCCGGTGGGAATACCTTGGTCTCAGCGGGTCACCAGCTCTTACGGGGACCTTACGAGCCCTTGAGGAATGCAGAGAGGAAAGAAGTCTCTTGAAGAAAGCAGCTCAGGACTCAAAATAATGCCATCTGTTTCACATTTAAAACGGAAAGGCAGCTCTGGCAAAGATCATTTAACCACTATGCCTTTTTTATTTCTGGAATCTGCTTACTTAAAAGAGGCCTACTTAAAAAAAGAACAAGAGCCCTCCTATCATTTTCCATGGAAGAACTTTTTTTGGATGGGTCTAAAAGCCCCAGCATTCCAGAAGAAGGGTGCAAGGAGAAACTGCATCATTGTGGGAGGCTCAGCCCTGCAGGTGTCTGCAGCAGGAGGCATGGGGATCCCACAAGAACCTGACCTGTCACATCCTGCGCCTTTCGGGCGCCCACAATGTGCTTTAGGTGCTGGGGCGCCACGGGCGGGAACAGGGCTATGACGACAGCCTCTAGTTTGTGGACTTGGGCTGTGCAGGAGCTTTGCTGGGCAAACACGAATATGGCTTCTTCAGGACACTGAACGCAGACTCCTCCACCAAACTGGGGTCCTTCCCAGCACCCCAAAGTAGGAAGCCTTGGCATATTGTGTCTCAGCCACACGAATCTGGTTCCATTTGTTGCTAAAGACGCGATCTTTACTCAGAAGATGTGACCTTGGGAATCGGTGGTCACGGGTCCGGGGCCAGAGGCTCCGTCCCAAAGGGATCACAAGTTCCTCAGTCCAGTGTTAACACGCTCCACAGACTTTCTGAAAATTCTAAAATGCAGAAAAAGTCCCAGAGAGCACAAGGACAACTGCTCACAGCCTTCACGTGTCACTAGAACCAGGGAGTAGGTGTCCATGACAGCCGTTCCTCAAGTCCTGGGTGGTCCTCTTCCTGGCACACAGACCTACTCCCCCGCCCCCCATGGACACTAATCGACACGGGGCTACAGGTTTGCTCTGCCATCATATTCAGACTGTAACGTCACACATTCATCGTGTAACATGAATGAGATCTACTTACAGTTACTCGTAACTGTGATCCCTGGCCTTGAAGATATTTTAACTCACCCATCTAAGAGAGACGTAAGCAGCGGGCACACATCCCCAAATACCACTTGCTGAGATTCTGCTGGGCCATAAACTCTGAGAGGCAAAGGGAAAAATGACGCATTATTGGAAGAACAAGAGATTTACATTAGTAACCAAATATGAAACCCTGCTAATAACGAGAGCCTTATCCACTTCCCATCTAAGCCCCCAACACAGTCAAGATCCATCTTTGTAACAATTGGAGATCCATCCCATTACCTTTCAGGCTAACAGAGGTTAAGGAAGACTGAAGAAATGTCTCCTCTGTTATAAAACACAATTATGAATGCTGGCAAAGCAGAAAGAAAAAGCAAGCCAGCAAGAAAAAAAGAAAGGATACCATGTAATTATCCTGGGACTAAATTAGCTCCACTTAAGTGGGTCCAACAAGAATAATGTAAAAATCATACTCTGGGCAACATCGGATATGTAGTATTTAATTTTTATTTTCAAGCTCTCCAAAGCATTGTTTTCCTAGGCCCCAGGTTAGTTCAGCAGAATGTCCATATGCGTCATGGGACTGGAATGTCTACTATGGAAGGGGGAATCCGATGTGGTTCTGTGTTTATAAGCGCGCACAAATACAGCTAAGTAGGAAGGAACTTCTAAGAAATGCAGCTCACTGCACAATTTGAAACAAGATTAGGATGCAGCTGAAGAGCAGAATTTGTGCCAGACTACCAAATATATGAAATAAGCACTACTGGTCAGTTGTATTGAATCCAATGTGCTTTGCATTTAAGCTTAGATGCCTGAAATACAGGCTTTTATTTAGCTGGTACCAAATGTTTCTCTTCTTTCATTTTCAGAATGTGTCATAATGTCCAATTGATCCATAGTATTTCTAGAAGCAGGAGTAATTTTAAACGTATAAAATGTTGCTTATTATGGGGCGCCTGGGTGGCTCAGATGGTTAAGTGTCTGCCTTCAGCTCAGGTCATGATCTCAGGGTCCTGGGATCGAGTCCCGCATCGGGTTCCCTGCTCAGTGCAGAGCCTGCTTCTCCCTCTCCCTCTGCCACTCCCTCTGCTTGTGCTCTTCTGTCTCTCTGTCAAATAAATAAATAAAATCTTTAAAAAAAAAAATTTTAAATGTTGCTTATTATGCATGATCAGGAGGGCATTTGGGGCAAGTGGTGTGATGCTGAGCTCTTGAATCTTTTTTTTTTTAATTTTTATTTATGTATTTACTTGTGAGAGAGAGAGAGAACACGCAGGGGAATGGGGGGTAGAGGGAGAGAAAGAATCTCCAGCAGACTCCCTGCTGAGTGTGGAGCCTAGTGCAAGGCTGTGTGTGCAGCAGGGAAGCATGGAGTTCCCACAGGGACCTGACCTGTCACATCCTGTGCCTTTCGGGTGCCCACAATGTGCTTTAGGTGCTGGGGCGCCACAGGCGGAAACAGGGCTATAATGATCTCACAACCCTGAGATCATGACCTGAGCCGAAACCAAGAGTCGGATGCTTAACCAACTAAGCCACCCAGGCGCCTTGAATCCTTTTTTTTTTTTGAAGATTTATTTATTATTTGGGAGAGAGCAGGGGTGTGGGCAGGAGCAGAGGGAGAGAGAGAGAGAATCTCAGGCAGGCTCTGCACTCAGCAGAATGTCCATTGAATGTGGGGCTTGATCCCACGACCCTGAGATCATGACCTGAGCCGAAACCAAGAGTCAGACACTTAATAGACTGAGCCACCCAGGGGCCCCTTGAATCTTTTTTTTTAACTTATCACTGAATTCCCACGGCCTGCTACTTGGCGCAAGTCCGCAGCCCTCCATTTGGAGCCTGGAGAAGCTGACCTCGAAAACGTTTCAGTATGTATCTGAAAAGGATGAAGACTTCCAGAAAACATCATGACGCTACCATTAGCACATTTAAAAAAATTAACGGTAATCCCTCAATATCATCCCCCAAAGTCAGTCCATGTTCTCTGACATTTCTCCAGTTCCCTGGTAAGCTTACTTTCCCTGTCAGTTTTTAAAACTCATGATTCAAACACGGCATTCCTGTGGCTGCTGGCCGAATGTCTTCTAAATTTCTAATCTACTGCAGGGGTCGGCAAACTTTTCCTAAATAGTAAATAGTTTAGGCTTGGTGATGAGCGTCTTACATAAACACTCAGGTCTTTTCCACCAACATGAAGCCAAGGTCAAAGGTCCTGCCACCCACACTTGGTAACGTTGTATTGAGTCATCACTCAGGAGGTCAGCAGTTGGACACAATGAAGCAACTGGTTCCATAAGATGGGGGTGGGGGAGGGCTGTGCAGCCCGCAGCCGCTTGCACCTGCTAGCACCCGAGGGTGTCCAAGACAAACGCAGAACTAGACCCAACTGTGCCTGGCAGTTGTAGGATAAAGGAGACGTCTCAGATTAGCAGGGAAAGATTGTTTCCCTAAGTGATGTCCCTGTAACTGGGGAGGTACATGGAAAAAGGTGAAACTGGATCCATTCCTTAGACATTAATTATTCTAGGATACATCCCAAATGGATCACAAGTTTAATGTCAAAAATAAAGCACACGATTACTAGAACACCTGGGTATATTTTTCTCTAACCTGGTGACCTTTGTAACTATACTTAAGTTAAAGGGGAGAAAGCTTTTGCATGGCTAAGAGATTTCAGGAAAAGAATACAAACTCGAAAAATAGTTGCAACTTAAATCACAGATAAAAGATTAATACCCTAAAAATAGAGAAGAAAAAGGCCAATCCTCTCTGTATTAAACTTTAACATTTCCTTCTATTGTAGAAATATGCTCCTAATGTTTCTCTTTATATTAGAAATCCTTTCTCTCTCTTTGGAGAACAGTGTCTAGAGACTTGAGCGCTCACAGAGAAGGACCGTGCATGGCCCTCAGCCACCTGACAAGACATCCAGCCCCTGCGAGAGAAGCCAGGCGCAGGTGACATTTCGGCCACGGCGGCTGCAGCCCCAGGTGCTAACGTGTCCTGGCGAAAAGCTGCAGGTGCAGGGGGAAGGCCAGGCCACGTGGAGGGCGTTCATTCCACAGAGCTAGCACCCCCCACCAGCTCCAATCCACACCCAGCCCCACTGGAGGTATCCGGGGGTCCCTGACCCTCTTCTTTCTCTCTGCCTTTGACCATTTTGTATCCTGGTTAACTGAGTTGTCAGGACTGGGTTCGGATGCCTTCGGCTCACCTATAGCCCTCTGCCTGCATGTAGTGGGAGGCTGGGGAAGCCTCGAACTCGCGACCACAGGGGACTCACACGAACACACCTCGGGTCCACGATGGCCTAAATGCACGTAAGGAGAGAACACAGCCACCTTCGTCCACCCGATACATAAATTAGACTTGAGACAATAAAATTACTTAGTATTCTTCTTACGGCATGTTGGGTCAATGGCTGTTACTTTTAGTTTGCCATTTTAACAAATAATAACATATTTTTATTCCTCTCAGAAGGCAGCAACTATCCTCTGACTCTGGGCCCATTCATATTTTTCCTGAATAGTAAGGAGTGTATTTTCTTTTGACACACATTTATTTTTAAAAAGGGGTTAAGTACTGAAACTGTTGAGATTTTCTTTCAGAACTGAAATAAAATATTGTGACATTTATTAGTTCCATAAAAAGCTGTTATAAAATAGGCAGTGGCCTGGTTTCATAAGCCCCGCATGCCCTACTGCTTATGAAGGAAGATAGTCCTGAGCACCACAACAGTATCTCCCAGGAACAAATTCCCATGGAGATTTAAATTTAAATTCCTGCTTCTTAACCTAGATATACAGTGACTTGTGCACATTCCTTCATTTCTTCTTTTGTTCAAACGGCACAATTGAGATCTTCCCCGTCTGTCCAAACCCCAGCGTGTTGTGACCACTGCTGCCAAGCATCCCAAAATCCCGGCTTCTGAGTGAGGTGTGGGCACCCCCCTCCCTACTCCCCAAAACAAGGTCCCGGTGACGGCCGGCCGACGCGTCCCCACCCCAGCGCCCTTGCCAGCCCTTCTCGGTTCCTGCAGGTGGTAGCTGGCCAGACTTGACTCCAGAAAGGTGTGTGACCAGCTGGGCCTTGGTTTCCTCACCTGTGGCACCTGCCCAGGTGTTCCTGAGAAGGTTGAGGGACTTGATTTGCACAAACAGGCTTGGAACAATCTGAGGGGCCACATAAATGTGAGGTGGATTAAAGACCTGCCTCGTGGCAGGGTGGGCTCGGGAGGTGTGGCCACCTCCCCCCTCCACATCACCGAACACTGAAGACACGTAACCAGAAACGCCATACAGAACACAGCCTGGATGGATGGAGGGAGGGGAACGTTCCAGCAGCACGCGGAGAGGCCGCCGGACCGTGGAGAACCTGGCGCTGTCCTGCTGGGCGGCAGACTGAGCCAAGGAGGAGGGCTCCAGGCTGGGCCCGCCCCTCCGGAGGGGCGACACACAGGGACAGGGGGCCCGGGCCCTCTGCAGGGGTGAGGCCTGAAGGGCAGGTCCTGATAAACAGAGATGGTAGAGAGGGTGCTGTGGGCTCCAGATGGGGTGGGGGGGCCCTCCAGGAGGAGCCACAACCACAAACCTGCAGGTCACGTGGATATGGATAGCGGCCCTGGGGTGGGGAAATCCCCAGGTGGAGCAGTCCCATAAAGACCGGATCAGAGTCTGGGGGGCTCCTTCCAGCCCTCCCCCCCGAGAACCGGCTGGCCTCAGGGCAAGACCAGTGCCCCCCCAAGGCAGCCCCCCACTCCGCTCCTGTAAATGGAAGCCCTTCTCCTGACCCGGGGGGCTGGCAGCCCTTGAGGCCAGAGGCGTGCCGGGCGACAGCTCTGGCCCTGAGCTGGGAATCCCTTCCCTGGCCGGACCAGCCCTCCAGGTAAAGTCTCTTCACACAAGGTCTGGACGTGTTCATCCGACAAAAGGACCGCCAAGCTCCAGGCCAGCAGCAGTGGAAGCTGGGGGACAGCGGCGGAAAATCTCCCACGTGCGGAGGGAAGCACCATGCTGAGCCTCTTGGCCCAGATGAGATCGTTCAAGGCAAAGACTCCAGAGTGTGCGCCTCACAGACCATCCCCCGGGACCACGTGCTTCAGGGACACAGACAAGACGCCGGGGCACAGATCCTGGCGCGCAGGCGGCCGGCCGGTGTGTCTGACCGAGACCCTGCGCCCTCATGCCAGCACAGCAGTGACAGGAAGGTCTGAAGGGTGGGCATCTGCGCGTCTGACTTCCCTCCTGGGCCAGAACCCTGCGTGGATGGGCCTGCCCCTCCTGGTCCACTGGGGTCCCTCCGGGGCCGAGAAGCCTGGGACCCCGCGTCTGGCACAGCGGGGTGGCAGGACGGCTGGCAGCCGGAGCCCTCCTGTGTCCTCGCCGGCACCAGGGCCCCGAGAGCGCGTGTCCCCAGAGAGGATGTGGAGGGGGTGGCAGCCAGCGGTGAAGGGCACGGCCCTCCCGGGCAGGGTCACCAGCAGTCACAGAGCCGGCCCAGGGGCGACACTTCCCCTCCGTGTCCTCTTCCACATCCCAGTCCTCACGGACATGGTCAGCACGTCGGGGGGGAGTGATGGAGCTCCAGAGCCCTGAGCCCAGTGGGGAGCCCATGGCCCGGGGGTCTCTGCGTCTGACCAGGTGGCTGCAAGGTGCAAGCCTGAGCCTTCCAAGGTCCTCCCGTCATCTTGGGGGAAGACAGACAAACTGGTTAACTTCTACTTTGCCGGATCAAATACACAGGCTCCAGAGGCCTCTGCTCACGACCACTGGATTCTGGTTCTGTCTGTCGCCGACCAGGTGGGATCTCTGACCAAACTTAGGGGTCTGCTTCTCTCTCCCTGGGGCCCCACTGGTGTTGGCGTCACTGACCCTGAGTCTCCGGCATCACACGCAAGACTGGTACGTCCGGTCCTGGCGGACCCCGTTACCATGACGACCCGCGGCAGTGCTCCGTACCAGAAACGCGCACGGCCACGTCACCGTCTTGTAAAACACAGCGTAGGAGTTTATTGACTGATCAGGATCCACACATCACAACCGGTTCTTCGGTCTCCTAAAGTCTCTTTGAAAAATTGGTTGTATTTTTAAAATCTACGTTGAGAAGCCTTCACTTTTTGAGGCGACAGGTCTGTGGGTCTCGACAGACGCACAGCATACGCCACCCCGGAGAACAGCTCTCCCCGGAGACTCCCTCATGCGGCCTCTCGGGTGACAATCCCTCCCCAGCCTCCTGGCTCCGGACAGACTCTCAGCCGCTCTCCTCCCCCCTGGATTGGTCTCTTCTGGAATGTCTGGGTCGTAGGCTCAGCATGTGTTTCATGTCAGGCCACCAGCACTTGGTCCGGTCAGTCTGACGGGTTGGCCATCCTGACGCGGGGGGCGGGCGGCTCTCCGGGCTCTCAGCTGACCTTCCCGGGAAACTCATCGTCAGCATCTCGCTCTGGGGGAGCCTCTGTCCCGACACTCTGCCCGCCTGCTGAGGCGGCTGGTTTGTTCTGTTTGCTGGGTACACGTGCTCGGGGAGCTCTGATTTCCCGAGGTTTCTGTGGCGTGGGGCTTGCCGGCTCGTCCCCCTAACAAGGTCGCACACGGAGCGAACGGTTTCATTGTGGTCGAGTCCGGCAGATCTTTTTCGTGTATAGATCACGCTTTTAGTGGCGTTTCTCAAGCTCCTGTGTTCTACGGTTTTATGCTTCATATCTAGGTCTAGATTCCATTTCACTTACTTTTTGCAAAAGGTGTGGTACACACATCAAGGGTCACTTCCCGTCTGCAGGGGTCGCCCCACGGCTCCAGCACCACTGGCTGGAAAGACTCGCTCGCTCCGCAAAATGGTCTTTGCTTCTGGGCAATTAGTGCAAACGGCAGGACGTGTTGTGAGTCTCATGAGCCAAATGCTAACGCAAAATTCGTGTTTGTGTAACGTCGCTTTAGGCATCAAAGCACTTACCTCTCGAAATCATACGTCTTATTAATCAAAGGGTGAGCAGGCCGATCACATTTCACCAGGACGGTTTCCTAATAAAAAAAAGAGGAAACAAGGCGTCAGGACTCAGCCGGGGCCATGCTGATAACACTGGACAGAGGCTGGCGAAGCACCGCCCTTGGGCCAATCCGGCCTGTCGCTTGTTTTCATAAACGGAGTTTTAGTGGACTACAGCCAACCCTGGGTTACAGATTGTCTACGGATGCATTTTACTCGACTGCACGATTGAGTAACAAGACAGAGACCATATGGTCCTCAAAGACTGTGACCCTTCCTTCCCCTCCAGGGGAATGGTGGGCCAGGCGCAGATGGCAGAAGAAAGCCGCCTCTGCGGAGGATTGCACAGCGGGCTCCTTCTCTAAGAAGCACAGCCGCCCAGGACGCCGACTCTCGGGGCACCTGACAGCTCAAGGCAGGTGTAAGACTCACCCGCCCGGGACTCAAGAAGTCCCACCTCAGACATGCTACGATTTAATTATAACTGCAGGTGCTAAAAGTTTTCTTTGTTTCAAACACATCACTTTTGCTCTTGCTAAACCATCTTCAGTGCCGTCGTGTGTGGAGAGAAGGGAAAGCTGTCTTTAGCAAGAAACGCAGCTCTAGGTCACTTGTCCTTAGGCAAAGAAAAAATAAATATTTTGAAGGGGTTCCAATTCTAAAACGAAATGCAAATTCACGAAAAGACAGGCGTATAGAAAGAAGTAAAAAAACAAACCAACAATTGCAGCAGTGAATAACCCGTAGACGTTTGATTTTTCCATGACAGCTGTTGGAGGATGTGGTTCCCATCTTCTTACTGGAGCTTTGAGAAACACAGAGACAGAGACAGAGAGATCCACCTGCAAACAGAAACGCATGTCCAAAAAGCGGCCTGTTGAGGCGTTGAACGCACAAGCTGCGGGACCCGGTAGCTGGCTGTTCCACACGCGGTTGGCTGTCACCTACTTTCTGCCAACCGCTCGGTCGGGGCCGTGCCCTGTGGACTCTGCAAAGCCTGCTGGCTTACTTCCTGATCTCGCCAGAGAGCTGAGCCTTGGCTGTCTTCACAATCGAGGGTGAGATGCTATAAGCGCCGGCGGGCATCCGGGGAAGTCAGGTTGTGAGACACGTCACCAGCACATTCAGCCAGGCGTCTCGCGTCCCTCTCCCCTTGCCGACACCCGCCGCCACTGCTGCCTCGGCCTCTCTGTCCCCAGCCTGGTGTCCTTCCAGTTCACTCTTCGTGTCGCTGCCTCAGAAACCTTCCCGAAATGTAAACGGCACAGGAAGGGGATGAGGAGAGTGTAACAACGAGAAGCGTGTGTGGGGCGGGCAGCGCCGAGTGCCAGGCTGCGGCGGGGGCGCCCGTGGGGGTCGCTCAGGTCCTGACTTCCAGCCGTCAGTCGCACCTGGCCGGGGAGGAGGCCGCGTGCTCCCGTAACGGAGAGTTCAGCAGAGCCCATGGGCTGGAGCCCAGTCCAGGTGGCCTCGCCAGCAAGGAGCTGGGGCCTCTGACTGCGGCCTCCTTCGCGTCGCAACTGCCGAGATGCCTAATCTGGTCAATACACGGAGACTCGTGTGTGGCCGCGTCCCAGCCCAGCTTTCAAGAAGGAGGTTTCATTCGCAGGGGAGTCGCTAATGGAGAGTTCATTTCTCGCTGAGTATCTACCGAGCACCGACTGTGTGCCTGAGTGGTTTCAGGGGCTGTCTATCCCCACACGGTAACAGCGATATTATGTAACAGTGGTAACATCCTCCATGCACAAGTAGCTCTTCAATCTTTTCCACTCCCAAGCTCTGAAAGAAGATGTAAGAACGAGCTCTCAGACACCCCCCAGGACAAAGGCACGGACACGGTTTTCAGAGCAGAGCCCAGATTCCTGGCTCCCAGACCCAGAATCTGACCACCAGCCTCGGTCCCTCGCTCCCTCCCAGAGGCATATTTTCCTTTTTCTGTTGCCTGATCGTGGTGGCATTCCTTTAATATTATGCCAAGACGTAACCACAGTGCCTCAGGATGAACACACGCCCCAAAGTGTTTTACTGATGTTTTCCAACGCTGAAGTTTTAACCATAAAGAAAAACAAATGAAAAATGCTAAGATTCACAATGTCTCACCCAAAAGCTCAAGGGACGCCATATAAGGAACATAAAAAGCCATAAAAACAAGCCTGAGTCCAAAAGCTCCCCATAGCTATTTAGAATGTCGTCCTACAGTGTGATCACTAGATCTTAAACATCTGAAATGATTCCAAGAGCAAAGTTTCATTTTCCCAAACACAGCTTAAGTGTTCTTTCTTGCCTATCCAAACAAATACCTCCTCGTTCATACTGCTAAACATCCCTTCTCCTCACAAGTAAGATCCATGCCCTCGACCTTTTAAGATAATATCTTTTCATCCAAAATTTCAAGCTCTTGCCCTACGACACCCTTCCCTTCCAGAGGGGAATGGCCCGGATGTGTTAAGTGGTGGAGGCAGACCCTCGGGGCTCCCCTGTGGCGCGGACACACTTGCTCATGGAATCCCAAGGCTCCATGGGGCGCCATGTGGCAGGTGCCCAGCTCAGAGCCAGTAATGGACAAAGTCATTCTCCCGACACTGAGCTGCTTCCGTATCTGTATCCAATCCCCTCGGACAGCTTTCAAAAGCATCCAGGGCGTACAATTCTATGCCATCAACTCAGCCATTCACACTTTGAAACTAAAAGTCAATTTTAATCCAACTGCCACATGCTCAGACCAGGAGGAGCTAAGTGAAGGGCATTCAGAATGGAAGGCCCTGCCCTTCGGTGTTCCTTCCTGGTCCTTGGCCTTCTCCACGCTGACCACAGGGAGCTTGCTCACCTCCGCTGGGGAGAGTGGAGGCCAGGGTCAGACGCACTGTGATTCCACCACAAATATCTGAGTTCTCTCTTCTCGGGAGGCGGGCACTCAACACCATCTTCAGGGAGTATCACCTCCTTATTCCGAGAAACCTGCTGGATGGGCCGTGATCTTTGCAAACATAAGGCAACAATCCTCTCCCAGGAGGAGATGTTTGGGTTCCATGGCCCAAAGAGCTAAAACAGTTAAAGATGGTCATCGCTGTGGTCAATAGGTCTTTACTAGTTGCCTCTGGGTCACTACCTTCATCGAAACGGATAAATCTCAGCAAATTCATGTTGAGTCTGGGGCGCCTGGGTGGCTCAGTGGGTGAAGCGTCTGCCTTCAGCTCAGGTCATGATCCCGGAGCCCTGGGATTGAGTCTCGCGTCGGGCTCCCTGCTCAGTGGGGAGCCTGCCGCTCCCTCTGCTTGTGCTCTCTCTGTCTCTCTCTCTCTCAAATAAATAAATATTTTTTAAAAAAACACAGAACCTGTCTATAAAAAAAAAAATCATGTTGAGTTGAAAAACCCAGTCCCCTGAAATACAACCA
Source organism: Leptonychotes weddellii (assembly GCF_054177405.1). Classification (NCBI taxonomy): domain Eukaryota; kingdom Metazoa; phylum Chordata; class Mammalia; order Carnivora; family Phocidae; genus Leptonychotes; species Leptonychotes weddellii. Next base: position 129,601,621 of record NC_138376.1, on the reverse strand, counting down.
AAACTCACCAATGACTTTTTAGGAGCAAATACAGATAGGAAAATTTATATACATATAACCATCTATAGTGTATACAGTTTTATTTGTAAGTATAATTTAGGTAAATTTTTATACCTAATTTATAAGTATTGTAAGTATAAATATTGTATAATTTATAGGTTTTATTAGCATCTATAGTTAGAGTATCTGTTTAATGCAAGACAGCTCAAATGAGATTTGATGTAGTGATGGCCTCAGATGGGGAGCTAAGGTGGGGGGGTCATTGCTATGTCCAGTTCCCACACTGGTGATAGATTCATAGAGGTTTGTATGCTAGTAAAATAAACAAGCAGGCACGGATTCTGAATCACCCTAAGTCCTGCATTTAAAAAAAAAAACAAAACAGACAGCACAACCAGATAACAAAACAAACCCCATGGACATTTACTATAAAGTGGCAGGTTTCCCTCTGAACTGCAAAATATGGGGGAGTGAGGACGCGTAGACGGAGCGTGAGGACCGAAGGTCCCAGGGTCTCCCTGACTCTGGAGCCTGGCCTCTGGGCTGCAGACAGTGATGCAGGGGACTAAACCCATCATCATGACACTTACCCAAACCTTCACTGGTCACCTGGGCAGGAAGCCAGGGAGCCCTTCATTATTTCAAAGCTAATAAGTAAAGGGGAAAGGGCAGAGCACCCCCATGGACTGTCCCTCTGGGTAACAGCAAGGACATGGGGGAAGTATCTCTTTAAAAGTTTCCAGGAGTAAAGGAAGAAGGAATGACAGAGCTAGATTAACACCATTTTGCAACCTGGTGACATGAATGAGCTTTACCATTGCTCACTTCACAGAGAAGCACCTCCCAATAAAGAACTCATCCCCTTCCTGCCTCAGGGATGGAACCTGGGTGTGGCCAAGCCTCTGGGTCCTCCTGCCTCTCCACAGGACATGCAGAGGACAAAGGAACACGATGAGCTGCACCAAGGAGATGCAGATGGTGAGAAACTCCCCAGGTCCTCGGGCACCAGTGGCCCAAACAGCCAAGGGGAGGTGCTCTAAACTATAAAAAAAAGAAAAAGAAACCAGGTGATTCCAGCAAGGTCCACAGATGAGGAAAGGACGCCAGGGAAATTTGGTGGCTGGTACAAGGTCACCCACATCTTCCTGGTAAGAACAGGAAGGCCAGATGGTCGCATCTGTGTCTCATCTGTCATCTTGCTCCCATGTGGTCATTCAGGGAGCACCTGACTGCAGAGAGGTCACACTATGGGGAGTGCCCAAGCTGCATTCCAAGTGCCCTGAGGCCTGGGGGCCTCCCTCCGGGCCACAGAGGCTGACATGGGGACCAGGATCTGTAAGCACGGCAGAGGGGGCAGGGCTGGAAAGAGGTGCAGAGACAGAAGGGCCCAGCTGGTGTTCTCGGACCATCTGCTCACAGCCTCAGCGTGTTCCCAGTGGATTATTTGTCTTGGTTTGTAGGAGTGTTTGATGCATCTCATGAAAGTCTTCAGGAAAACCCACTCTCTCGTCTGGGCTCTACATTCCCATGGGCGACAGACTGAGCTCAAATCCGGCTGTTTCTTCGTGCAGGCTGAGCTCAGCTCCGAGAGACTGTCAGCCTGCCGGTGGGCGCCCCACCTTTCTGCCTCTGACAAGTTCAAAGATGCCCCTTTTGTTTGCAAATTCGCCCCTAAGCATCCCTATTTCCTTCCCCCATTCTTATCCCTGGGAACACCAGCCAATGCTGATCCCTCAGGGCCTGTCCCCTACAGCTGGTCTGCGGGGTGCCGCCCAGCCCCCTTTCCACCCACGGCTGCCCCCTCATCCCCGGAACACGACACCTGTTCCCCGCCCACCCAAATCTACCCCCTGCTCACTGGTGTCTCGTCCAGGAGTCAAAGACCACAGGTCGTGTACCCAATGCCAAGTGCCAAACGATGTGTCATACATTCTTTATGATGACTTAAGGGTAGAGACGCCGGTAACCGAGAAGGGGAGTTCCAAGGACCCCGCACGCTGTGCTCACAGACGGGAAGCAGCCAACTTCTGTGTCAGCTACCGTGGCTTACACAGCGGTAGTAGGTTATGCTGTTTTACTGCGACCCCGATGAGGACACAAAGGAGGGTGTTCATGTCCTGTTGGCATTACTTTTCCTCAAAAACAGCGGGAGGAATATATTTATTATGTTTGTGTGTTGCTAATAAATATTATTAAGTAGCTGCTGCTTCCTTCCCCATTCACAGCGTGCTGGTGACCGATCGGGCTGGGCTGAATGTCCCTACACTTGCAGGCATTCTGGCCATGCGTTCCCCTCCGAGATCAGGAACACGGTCCGGGAGGGCGGCCCCTCACACAGGCACACGGGCATGGGGGTGTATCGAGGCGAGGGGCTGGCAAGTTTCCACATGGCGGAGAGGGGACAGGACATCATGCGTGAGCGCCTGGCGGGGGCATCCAGCTTCCCCTCGCCTGTCGGCGGACCCTGCCCAGGCCTCCGGGACCACGACGCCCAGAGGCTCTGCGGTTCTTTGGGGTCTTTGGTGAGAAGCAGGCGCAGCGGTCTTTACAACTAATACAGAACCTACTAGCTAATTCTGACTCTGCTACAACTCGTGTGACCCTGGGGGCTCATTTTCCTTTCAAAGTCCCATTTCCTACCGTCTGTATAACGTGTTGGCAGCGGAGTCAGGCCCAGCGGCACCTCAGGGGCCCACAGTTCTAAACTTCAGATCAAATTCGTCGTTCATCAAAGAAGGAAACATTAGGAGCTTTCGTGGAGTAGATAATGTGGAGGAGGGTCATCTTCGGACACTGGCTGCTCTTCAGACGCCCCCACGGGGCAGCCCCTCGGGCGCAGCGGATGCATCCTCCCACAGGGCAGTATGTCCTTTCCTGGGACGGCGCACACGCCCAAGACCGGATGGGGGACAAACCCTTTGAGAATCCGGATTCACAATATGAAATAGGAGAAGAACATGAATTTGAAGTAAACTGACAGGAAGACAAAGAGAATTTCTCCCTCAAATCCTGGTAGCTCCTTAAAAATCCAAACGTCTTCCTCTGACCACGAGTCTGTAAAAGTCACACGTGCGGTTACGACAAATTTCAATTCTTCAGACTTGGTTCATATTTGAGGAACTAAATCTTGATTCTAGAAAACCCCCGTGAGATGCACAATTTTACTGCAGGAAAGAGCAGGTGGTCATAGGCCTCTTGCAGCCGAGCGACGGTCGAGGCCGCACCCTTCACCTGTGACTTGGGCCTTCTGATATCCACCATCGCTGGTCAGTCCCGCTATGGATAAGGAAGCCCCCCGTGCCCTGGAATGAACTAGAAGTGTGTGTTTCATACCCTCATGTGCATGGATAGAGGCTGTACCCAGTCCGGAAGGTCTTGTGGTAAACACAGAGGCAAAGTCGGCATGGGGTGATGCAGACAAATTGCAGATAAATTCCACCAAGAACCCCGAAGAAGTGAACAGATGCAGGGAGGTGCGTAGATGGTGCATTTCAGACTGGGACCCCCAGCACGGCCTTTGCAGGCGGTGGTGTCTATACTGAGCACAGAGGTGAGGAGGGTGGGCCTGGCCCAGAGCACGGGAGAGGTTCTGGCCGGAGAAGTAAGCACAGAGTCTGGCAGGCAGCACAGGGCTGGGCCCGGTCAAGGCCAGCGTGGCAGAAATGGTGCATAAAGGGGCTGGTGGCACAGAAGGTCAGGAAAACAGAGGTCAGAATCAAGAGTTTTCAACTTTGTCCTTAAATTCTTGTGACTTCATGGAGGAGTTCCGAGCCAGATGGCCATGTATCTGATCCCACTGCATCTTCAGGGACTGCTCCCGGCTACAGAGTGGCTCGGACACAGGCAGGTGACAGAGGAACAGGTCAGCTAGCTCCAGGGAGGGGAGCGCGGCCCTGAGTGCAAAGACGATGGGAATGGAGTAAGTGAGACCCAGGGAGGGGATTCCTGCAGAACCAGGATCTGCTGAGCGCTGATAGGGCGAGAGTCGATGGTGACTCCATTTCGGGCATTAGAAACCGAGTGGACGGAGTTACCACCTGCAAAGACAGGGAGACAGGAAGACGAGTCCGTCCAAAGGGGAAACCAAGAGCTCGGTTTTGGACGTTCTGGTTGGAGATCATGCGAGCCATCCCGAATATCGGTTCTGAGACTCAGGGCTGTCTGGAGCAGGGACGCAAACGGGAGAGCTGCTTTTCACCTCATCTCAGCAGAGCTGGGGCGTTCCCGGGGGGCAGACACCAGAGTTCCTGCGGCGAGTCCGCACATCTCCGCTTCCTCCAGAAGCTGCAGCAGAGGGTGCCAGCCACCCTGCGAGGACCAGGTAAACCCACGGAAAGGACAAGGCATCTGTTAAGGACCGTACAGAACTTCGATCATTAAAAACAGCAGTCTTTGTAAGCACCTCTCAAAAATAGTTTTGACCTCAGCTGCAGGTATTTGCATAAGAATCCTTTGACCCATAGGCTTTGTTCAGCTGCCTTCAGAAACTCAAGTCCCTGATGGTCGGACTGACCAGTTTAGTAAGAGTGAAGAGTAAGGGAGAACCGCAGACGAGGAGACAGAGCCAGCGACCTGCTCTTGCAGACCCCAGTGTCCCACGAGCCAGTGAGAGCCAGGAGAGAGGCCAGGTGGCTGTTCCATCTGACACGGATTCTATTTACAGGTCGAATCCAAAACTATTCAGTGTTGAATTCGACGGCAGGCTGCAAGGAAATCCAACACAAACTCACAGCCTCTTCCCACTCTGGAAATAAGAGCTTGCCTCAGGCCACGGCACCGACCACGCGGCCCCATCTGCAGTCAGTGACACCACGTTCCCGAACAAACGGCTCCATTAGGCTAGAAAACATCTTGGAGCCCACCGATTTCTTTAAACAAAAACCAAAATCACCCAGTGAAAAGCAATATTATCTTATCTTGATGGGTAAGATGGAAAAAAACACAAAACCCTCCAACTTCTGAATTTGAAACTTCAGTGGGACCCGGACAGGGACCGGAGGGGACAGTCACAAGGATGGCTGTAGGGCAAAGAGCAGCAATAACACGGGACAGGGGCACAGCAGGTCCTCAGCACGCGGGGGCCAGGCCCCCGGCTCAGGAGACGTGTTCCTAATGAAAAATAACTCCTGAAGGTCCACCAGGGCGCCCGGAGACCACGCGAAGGGTAGAAAAGGTCAGAACGTAACCACCACAACTCAGCGTCTTCTCCTATGAAAAGCGATTAACAGGATGATCACGAGGGCTCCTTTTAACTCAACTTCCTAAGAATGAGAATTTAATTTGTCTCCTGGTGTTTCAGGCAACACACAATGCATCCAATGATAGGTGAAAAAATAACTAAAAACAAGGACTTTCTAGAGTGCTTACTTCCGTCGCCCGTCGGGGTGTTTAACAGGGCTCCAGCCGTTCCCCAGACCTCTCTGTAGAAAATGAAGCCGTCAATCCGCAGACTGAAGAGTCCTTGCAGGTTACAGCAGGCGACCAGCACAGGACGCATGCCAACGGCCCACCTCGTGGCGGTGGCGAGGTGGGGGGCAGCCACGTGAGGCCTCCACATGGCCCACGTCTAGAGGCCACTGAGAGTTCACATCCCACGTGCTTCCTACGCTCATGCCGCCACGGTCAGGACACGCTGCTTGGACGCAGAAGCCCAGCAGATTTTTAACTTTCATTGATGGAGACTCTCAAACGCGCACAAAACAGGGGGCAATAGAATAACGGGCCGTCCCCCAGCCTCGCTGACACATGGTCCATCTGGTTTTACACACGTGCTCAACCCAACTGCCAGTTCTCTGGCATATTTTAAATAAAATATCGGACAGCATCATCACTGGATTCAACCCATGAGGACTCTTTTTTCCGCATGCCCACCACACATTACTAATCTCACTGTCTGAAGTTAACATGACCCCATACGTATTCCAGTTTCTCTGGCTGTCCCCAGAACGTGTGGCTTACAGCTGGCTTGTTCAGGTGCTGTGATCACGAGCCTGGTGCGTCTCTCCTTCTGGTCCTGTCTCCCTTCTTGGTGTTCCCGATTTCTCAGAGAAGTCGGGTCAGTCGTCCTGCGAAGTGTCGCACATTCTGACTGGGCTTATTGTTTTCCTCCTGTTCAGAATGACAGATCCTGAGGCTCCATTAGATACAGGCTCAGCTGGGAGGCCCAGTCTCTCCACCATGGGGCTGTGTACCCCTCCGCATCTCATCACCACTTCCTAATGTCTGAGCATCTTGCTTTCAGGGAAACTTCGAGGGCTCTGGGTTCTGAGGAATTCTGGAACCTTCCGTGGGGAAGATCCTGCTGACCCCTAAGACTATCCTCCAGGGCCATCAGGACTTTCAAGTGCCAACTTCTAACTTTATCACTGACTCTGAATGTATTAAGTAGACTCTTCTACAAAGAAAAGCTTTCCCTAGTCAACTATTTGTTTACCCTGAAATGCATTTCATCCTGGAAAGGCATCATAAATGTTTACCTCTTTGTAACTTTTTAGAATAATAGACTGATGATGTTCCAGCACGCTGCACCCACGGTCCCTGAGGAGCCCCACTTCCCCGCACGTGGAAGCCAGGCTGGGAGCTGGGGTTCCTGCTATTACTTCCAGGCCTTCTGGGTACAGAAGGCTAAGAAACACACAGGTTCTGAAGAGAACACAAACCCTGAGCTGGTAGTAAATACGGCCATCGCATAAATTTAGAACACACAGGTCATGCTCGGCTGCGTCGGTTCTAGGCTTGTGTTTCCTTCCTTATGCTCTAAACTTCAGGTCCCGCTCATGCATGTGCTGACTGATTTGGGAGCTGGGAAACCAACGTAAAACGTAGGCGAAGTGACTTTCCTCACACACATCCACAGTTAGGAGCTTGTGGCTTCACACGAGGGAAGTGCCCCCGAGCCTCGTTAATTTCTCGCTCCTGGGGAAATCAAGCAACAGAACCCATCTGCATTATCCAAGAGGCTCTCTGAATTACTCTCAGGGTGGAAATATCTGGGCACTCTGTGAACCATCACACAGGAAGCTTCTCCAAAGACTGTGTTGGGGATGTCACTCACGTCATCAATGGCATGGACCACTCCTGCAGGCACCGAGCTGGGGGCAGGAGGACAGTGAAAATACACATCACCGTGGAGTTTCCGTCTGCTTCCTCACCATCCAAACTTTCACACTCCTTCCTTCCTTCCTTCCTTCCTTCCTTCCTTCCTTCCTTCCTTCCTCCCTTCCTTCCTTCCTTCCTTCCCTCCTTCCTCCCTTCCTTCCTTCGTAAGAGAGAGCGAGCCAGCATGCAGGGTGAGGGGAAGGCGCAGAGGGGGAGGGAGAAAGAATCTCAAGTAGACTTTGTGCTGAGCACGGAGCCCAATGTGGGGCTTGATCCCAGGACCCTGAGATCGTGACCTAAGCTGAAAGCAGGAGTTGGCCGCTTAACTGACTGAAGCCTCCCAGGCACCCCAAAACTCTTCAACACTCGTATTTCTGCTGAGGCCTCCTTTTGTTTTCCCTTTCTGGTCCTCCCCACTGGTCCCCGCCTTGCCTCTGGCTCAGTCTCTGTGCCTCATACCTCTCGTATCAACGTCTCTGATTTTCTCCCCGTTCCTCAGTTCCCCCTCTCCTCCTTCCTTTTCACGTCCTCTGGAAACGTTTTCTCTCACGCCCCTGCTTTAGTCCATAGTCCCTGTGGGCCACAGCAGTGATATAGCATCTCGACCCCGAGTCTCGGGGGTGACCAATGGACAAGAAACCCTACGGCACAGTCTCTCGAGTGTTTGGGGGCAATCGGGAACCTGGAAAAATGCAATGTGCTTCAGAGCAAACGTCAAATGAACGTAAGCGAGGTAGGAGCACAAACGAAAGTTCACGAGGGCTCTGGTGAGCGCTGAGAAGCTGAACAGCGGGAGCAACACTGTCCAGCAGGCCTTCGTGCCAGGATGGAAGCAGCCCGGCCCCAGCGGCTGAAAGGTCGCTCAGGCAACGGGACGCACGGCGCGCAGGCCGGCCATGGCGGTGTTACCACGCGTTCCCGACGCTCTCGGGCCCTTTGACATGGGCTGCGGCCCCAGCCAGCACAGCTCAGGAAGGACTAAGCTCGCAAAACAAAAGCGTTGGCGGAAACAGCGCTCAGTCGCTGTCGAAGAGGTACAAACTGTGTTTCATACTGCGGGGCCGACCCAGGGCCTTCGGAAGACCTTCCAAAGTCACAGGCTAGACCGTATGATTTAAACATCAGTGAGGCGCAAGGGAGGCCCTTCCAGGAGAGCAAGATTTGGGCGGACAAGGGGAGGACCCTGACATGAGCCAACTTGCAGGGCAGAGGTGAGTGCCTGCCGGCCGCAGAGCCGAGGAAACTGACCTAAGGGAAGCAGGGGGCTAGTGTGCGGCATTGCGTGGTCAGAGGGCCCGGAATGTGGAATCCATTCCGCAGGCAACGGGGTGGACCTTTCCACGCGGCTTTGTTTCATCCGAGGAAGAAGGAAAGTCCTATTGAGTATGGTTTTCAAGTAAACAGCCCACTAAAACCATTTCCGATAATTCTGTGTTATTCAGTAATACCATCAGAACTCTAAGTCACAAATACCAGCAACACTAGTGACCTTCTCGCACCCCTGAGGGGTCTCCGGAGTAAACAAAGAAGGACACCCCTCCCCTATGATGCACTAACATACAGAGAAAGGACCAGCCAGAGCTTGGCCCTGCCAGTCGCTGAAAGAAGCCTGACCCCATCGGGCAGCAGAACCCCTACGACACACAAGGAGCTCGCTCAGAAATTCTGGCCACATTCAAGCCACATTCCAGCAGCCTGCTAACTACTCAGCTCCTTCCATAAAACAACCCTCACCCAGAGCATGAGAAATTCTGCTTTGGGGCCAGGGGTAGGAACACAGGAGGCACAGGAAATGGCCGCACTTTCTTTTTCCTTAAAACAGACACACGCACACACATGCACACACTTGCACACACACCCCCGCCCCAGTGCAAAAGCAAATTACCCGTCCTGTGAGGCTGGATCATCAAACTCCTTGTCGAAGGGCAACAGAGGACGGATCCGACAGTGAACTCTGATGTTCCCTTTCAGCTCCTACAACAACAGAGTTTGCACCCGTGAGCGGAGACACTGTTCCCTCAGAGAAGGCGCCCCGTACCGTTTCCCCAGGATGGGAGCCTTGGATTGCCCACCCACACCCCGGCCTCCGAATGAGTCCCCAGGAAGGAACACTGCCAGTCGGTGCTCCTTTACAGCTTTTCAAAATCCCCACGTAAATGTGTTCACTTGGCAAATGATCATCGTGTGGTGTGGTGAGAAGTATCAAGAAAACACCTCTCAAAGGCCACCTGCATCCAATTTGTGAGGCATTTGAGGGGAAGTTTCTGAAACCTGGTACTTCTGCTACTTTTCCAGACCCTGCAAAGCGTTCGTCTGAATCGTAGCAGGCTGTGATATCGCGGAGACCAAAACAAAGAGTGAGAAGGACAAACTGGGCGGTCTGGTAACAGCTCCTCACGTGCCCGCCGGAGGAAGGGCGCTGCGGTCGGAGACGGGTCCGCTTGGCGGGAGCACAGCATCAGGCACGTCCGCGCTCAGACGCCGGGAGCCATGCGGGGTCCGCCAGCTCCTGGGGGACACTGGCTCCGCGCCCACCGCTCTCCCTGGCACCGTGCCGGCCTCGTTCGCCCACCGGTCCTTGCGCAACCTTGGGACCATAATGAAGACCTCTGTGCCTCCTCCACAGGACAGCATGTCAGAAACACAAACTCTGGCACCGTGTCCTCCGGAAACCACCCTTCCCCACTCACTCCCACCAGCCCCCGGGCGCGTGGCTGCCTCCGCAGTCCCCAAATGCCTAAAGCAGCGGAGTCTGTCCTTATCGCTCCTGAAGTGCCGCGTCCACAATGAGAACCCATCTCCAGCGGCTTCTGACGTTCTGATATTCTTCTGTTCCTGCAGCCGAGCAACCACTAGCTTACTTGGCAGCTCCGGACACGAACGACCTATTCCGTGCTTGGGATCATCATCTAAAACCAGGAATTATGCATCCACCCGAAGGCGGCCAGCCGCTCCTCCCCAGCCCCCCAGATGAGAGACGACGCATCCATGGGGAAGCATGGGGACTGCTGGCTGCAGCTCTGCCAGAATCCAGCATTCCGTGGGAGAATACGTGGCCTTGGGAACCAAGCCACACCATATCACAAGACAGGAAAGACCACATGGAAGGAGGGGGAGGGCCAGGCCGGAGAAACTGGGAGACGGCAAGTGAAGGGCAGTGTCAGGTGACCTAAGAGGCGGCTGCATCCGTGAGTAAAGAAGTGTCACCCACAGAAAGGGACGGTCACCTCCACTCCATGCACACCAGGGCACCCGTCGGCACAGCCCGGTGTGGTCCGAGGAGCCTGGGGTGTGGGACCAGGTCCCCAGACTGAGCCTGCTGCAGTCCAAGCTCCTGTGGCAGGGAGAGGGACTCCTGCTAACAATCACGATGACGATGATGGTGCTGTGAGTTCCAACATGTTTTTCTATTTAAAAACTGATCTTAGCTCACAAGGCGATGCTGTTGCGTGCGGTCACCTGTCCCTTGTGCACCTCTCCCGGGCACCTGCTCTTATCCCATTTCCTCATCAGCCAGCACCTGCGTACTTGGCATTCCATAGCCTGTTTGCTCTGCTTGAGCCTAGTGCTCTAGCCTGTGGAAATATTTTGGGATACTCCTTTCAAATTCATATCCTCAAATACAATAATGTGCTTTTCTGTCTCCATCATGTCAGTAAGAATTAGGATCCAAAGAGTCTGGACAGAGCCCAGAGGACATCCCTACAGAGCTCCTCTCCTGGCCGTCATCTGGGCCCAGGTCCCTGGCTGGGCGGGCCTGCCCCTCCCTCACTGCGCGGCCTCCACAGACGCCAAAAACCTGGGGGGGCGGGGGCTGGCCTGTGAAGGATGGCTCGCAGCTCTTATGCTGACGTTCTGTTCATTAATATTTCATGTCATACTTTTGCAAAAGCCTGGCTGAAGACCAGATACTCTACATCTCTCCTCTTTTCTTGATGTGATACCTGGAAAGGACGAGAACACTGTAATTCTCATACACTCCTGCTGGTTCCGTGAGCAACTCGTTTTCCCTCTAAATGTTCAGAAAGCATTCTCTGGAGATCCGTTCTGAATCGTACCCTGGACTCACAGCTGGTTGATTCAACTAGTCGTGAAGCACAGCCGCTGATTTACAGGCTGTCGGTGTGTCTTCCAGGGCGCAGAACGCGGCAGCCAGAGCGCCAAGCCTCGTCCCACCCTGGACCTGGTTCCTGCCCGAGCGCCCGCCTGGCCCCTTTGGACCCAGGGTGATGCTGCTGTTGAGACCAGGCAGGAACATGCACGGAGGCGCTTACAGAGTGCCTGGTCAGCAGAAAGCGCACAGAGCCCGAACCACACGGGGAGACAGCGAGCAGACAGGAGAGCCACTCCTAACCTCTGGGGGAGCCGGGGGCCGGGGAGTTGCCAAGCACAGGCTCAGTGGGACTGTGAGCTAGCCCGGGCTGCAGCACGCCAGCAAATCTCTCGGGAGCAAAGGTCATCCAACAAACCATCAACTCCGGCCTCATCGTGTGCAGAAATGGAAACCCGAGTCTTCACATCTCCTGGGCCTCAGGCCTCACACTGCTTAAGAGACGAAGGTGAGCCATCCTCGGTGTCCTGCTGACGGCGAAGAAAGCTGGAGCCGCGCTGGCCAGGGAGGCTGAGCTCTGAGGATCCCGGCTCACGCATTCCGGGCGCGCCCTCCGCAGACCCCTGGGCACACGCGTGCCCCTGCCTGGCCCCCGCCCTCGCACTCAGCCAGGTGTCTGACCCCCCACCTGCAGGCCTCAGGCACTGGTCCCGTCCCACCCCACCCCGGGGAGGCTCAGCCCCACCGCCTCCTCGCCCGCGGGCCACACCTCCCCTCGGGCCACGCCTCCCCATGGGCCACACCTCCCCGTTGGCCACACCTCCTTGGCTGTCCACCCAGACCCCCACCCCTACCTTTCAATGAGGTCACCTTTCCCACCACCCTCCTCGGAACCTGAACGGTGAATGGAGCTCACCACCAAACGATTGTGAAGCATCTTCCTCTTCTGCTTCTCCAGCTCATACCGCGCGCTTACTTCCTGCAAGGACCGCTCCAGGTGACCCGCCTTCGACTTCCAGGCTGTGGGGACAATTTTACCGCAGGTGCGAGTGAGGTTTTCAGGAGAGGATCTTCAAACCACTCCCCGTGACCTGCCCTACCTGCAGGAGACTTTCGCGTCCTGAGGGAAATTCACGGCTCTTCCCCCTCTCCTCCCAGTTCTCTGTAAAGCACCCCTCTTTGACAGAGGCACACTATGCCCATTAGATAACCATGCTGTCCCCTTTCCTGGAGCACGTGACACGGAGGACCGCAGGCGCACACGCACGTGCGCACCTGTCACCTGGCCGGAGACCCTGCAGGAGGGTCCCTGAGCAGAACCCACCCAAGGAGCATGCCTTCATTTCTACGGTGCTTCTGGGGTGAGGACTTACAGCCCCGCGGCCAAAGGACCTTGCTCCCCGGGCTGTTAAGTCTGGTCGGTGATGAGAACATCCCCGTCTCCACCCAGTAGTGACCGAGCCTGAGAAAGAGCTGAATGGACAGAAGGGACCGTCACACTGCACTTCAGGGACATGACACGGGAGGCTCAGCAGGGACACAGCCCCAGCACAGGGCCGGCATCAGAGAGAGCCTCTTGCCGTCCCCAGAGGACAGGGACCTCCCTGAGGGGCGCGGCCACCGGGACTGTAGCCCCGCGATGGCCAGGCCGTGCCTCGGGGTTTGCTCATGTCTGCACCCAGGCAGGGGCACAAAGCCACAGCAGATGCCAACTTCAATCCCTGGCAGTCCTCTGTGTCTGCACAACGGGCCGGGCTGCCATTGGGCTAGGGCCTCAGCTTACCCAGCAGAGCCTCGTGGCAGAGCTGTGCCCTCTGGACGGCCGCCACCACTGCGGAAAGACCATCCTGCAGGTGCTCCCGGCAAGTTCTGAAAACCTCCAGAGAAGAGGCTCGCAGCACCTTCATGTCTCGCTTCAGGTTCTGGACCACAAGAACACACAACCGAGATGATGTTATTGATCACATCGCACCATATGGAATAGTCATGTAAGCGTCTATAAAATAAGAACACAGCCACACGGATGACACAGCCATGCATGAATCTCCCATGAACTAAATCCATTTAGAGTTGAAGGTCTTAAACGTTAGAGGGAGGACAGCTTTCTGTCCGCTGCGGACTTCCTCGTGAGGCCGGCCGGGCCCCAGTCCCCACGCCACCCTCCGCATGCAGGAACAGGGCTCTGGTCTCTTGTCCTGACTGCCCTCGGGGCCACACTGTCCTGAGCACACGGCCAGAGCCATGATGGCCCCTGGGCGCGTGTGACCCACGTCCAGGTGCACCTGCGAGAGCATTTAGGGAACTCTGGGGACAATGGAGCCGATAAGCGGTATCCCCCACGTCAGGGGCTCTTCCTTCTGGGACACTGTTTGGCACAAGTAGAAAAGAGGCCCAGAAGGAAGGAGCTGACGTCCTGTGGTCTGACATCTAGCAAGCGAATCACGAAACCCCAGCTGATCTGAGATACATGTCCTTGGATTCTTACGTCTTTCTTTTCTGTAAAACGGAGACCGTTTCCGTATGTTTTGGAAACATTCTGATAAAATGTCCATACGGAATTGAATTACAGTATCTTTAGTACATGGGATGCAGATAAAGTCCCACACTTCCGTCAGAGATGGACCCCTTCCACTGAGCTGTAAGAGGACAAAGGATTAATCCTCTGTAAATCGATTCTACACACACTCCCGCAGTTCGTGGGGAGGAAAAACAAGCCTCTCAGGGCAGACTAATCATGTTTACAGATGGCGTTTTTGCTGTTGTCATAATGATCTTTTTTTTCCCTTCTAATTTCTGCCCCGGTCACATTGTTTGCAACAAAAGGTGAACAATGCTCCTAATCACACGATGGTATAAAAATACCCCGCACCACGTGGCCCTGGAGCATTGCCAGGAGTGCTAGGGCCACGGCCACGCCGCTTCCGACTTTTCTTTCCAGATGGCCCGGCAGGTCACAGGACCTGCTCCCCGGTGACCACGGTGGTGTGCGTCCTGGTTAACCTGACCTGCATAAAGCCGTCTTCTACCATTTGACACTGGGATAAAGAAGAGGACCACCCTGCCTCCCAGTGTATCGGGAGCAGGGCTGTGTCCCACGGCCCGGCCACGGCCACACGGAGCTTCTCCCTCCCGCGTGGGCTCAGGACCCCAGGCCTCCTGTTCAGCAGGTGCCGCAAAGGAGGCGAGCTCCCGCCGTGGGCGCCAGTGAGACGCGTTGGGCGTCTGCCTTGGCTCGGTCATGATCCTGGTGTCCTGGGCTCAAGCCCCATGTCGTTGGGCTCCCTGCTCCGCGGGGAGTCTGCTTCTCCCTCTGCCCCTCCCCCTGCTGGTGCTCTCTCTCTCTCTCTGACAGATAAATAATTAAAAAAAAAAAAAGAAGGCCACGTGGGTCAACTGTGCTGGAAGATCCACTACTGCTAACCGAGGAGCTTTGCCTCCTTACATCGGGCTCCTTGTAACCCCTTAAGCGTAGGTCCGTCCTCACGGGCATAAGGTCCACAGTCTCACCAGAAAACCAGTGCTGAGTTACGGACACGAGCGTCTGCCGTGTAAATAGAGCTGCCCCTACCTGAACTTGGCAGCGGAGCTGGGGTGCGGCCGGGGCTGCGCTTCTCCGCGGCGGGTCTCGCTCTCGGCACCGGGAGCAGAGCCCGGCGGCCGCGCTGCTGCCCTTTCCAGTCATTCCTCGGTACTGTTGTGCAGAAGAGAATAAAAGACCAAAGTCTCAACGCCTCGGAGCAGGTGCACTTTCTCTGAGGGGAGACTATTCACCCAATGTCCGCTGAGCCCCACCTGCATGCAGGGCCTGCATGGGGTGGGGGGTGGCACGGGGACCGGGGCATGGGGGGTGCGGCACGGGGACGGGGGCGCGGGGGGGCACGGGGAC
>NC_138376.1:129552361-129586086 GCF_054177405.1 Leptonychotes weddellii | reverse complement strand
GGGCGCGGGGGGCACAGGGACGGGGACGGGGGTGCAGGGGGACACGGGGACAGGGGTGCGGGGGGGCACAGGGACGGGCACGGGGGCGCGGGGGGGCATGGGGACGGGGGTCACAGGTAGGGCTGTATGGACAGCGGGTGCAGGGTGGCCGAGGCTGAAGGCATCTGCGTTGGCAGGTGCTTAAGGGCCCAGGTCGTCTGGCCGATGCAACAAAGGAGAGAACAGTGAAGGGGACGGGGGTGACGGGGAGGCCGTGGGCCTTGTCAATGATAAGGTCACTGCCTGGGTGTTTTCTTCAGGGCAAAGCCAAGCCAGCGAAGATTTTCAGGACAGATACTTGTTCAGGATGATGGCTCTGGGACCTCGGGGGAGAAGGGGCTGAGTCAGGACACATTCAGGGACAACCTTGGCACGTCTGGGAGGTGACGCGGTGGGACGAGACAGGGGCCACTGCAGCTCCCAGGTCCCTGGCCTGCATGGCCAGCTGCGGAGGGCCATAACTCAGGTCCCAAGGAAAAGGTGATGTGTTTGGGTTTTTGCTGCGTTTTGGTTTGTTCTCCACGGTGTTTGAGTGTCGATGCTTTCACGCTGTGTCCTTGCAGCTCGTAAATAACGGCAGATGGTCTCCCCCTCCGCACGCAGCCGTGCCTTCCCATTTGGTGAAAACACGCGGCTGAATAACAGCCAAGCGCCGCATCGTTGCCGCTGCTGCTCAGTAAGACTGACTTTCCATGAACCGACCGCGTATCCTGACACGAAGGTGCACGGCTCCGAAGCTGCAGGGTGCACGTGCTCACTTCATGAGCAGGAACCGGCTTCTCTTCGGGAGGAGCACAGAGGCGGAGGACGCAGGCCTCCCCACACGGTGGGGTCAGTGTGGGACACACCGGTCTCCGACGCAGGGCCCTGCAGCGAGGAGGAGGCCTGACGGGTGCAGGGCTCTCCCGAGTGTCTGCGCCTGATGGGGGACGACACGGAGAGTGGCAGGGACGCCAGCCTCGGAGACGGGCACGCCTGGAACAGGAGCTGCTGCGGAGGCCAGGCCAGGCCGTGGGGTGAAGCACCCTGAGGACCGGTGCTGCCTGAGCATCGGGGGTCAGGGGGCCCCGCCCAGCTGCCACACGTGAGTTTCTGGGTGTTTGTTCCTCACTACGCTTCCTCTACAGCAGGGAACAGAGGCAAGGCTGCCGTCAGCTGGGCAGGGCTGGCCCCCTTCCGCACCGGGCGGGAAGCCAGCCCTGTAGATCCACGGCTCCGCATTCTGCGGCCCATCCCACTGCCGCCGTGCCCACGACTGCGGGACAGTCCTTATCTCACGGAGGTGAGCTCGGAAGGAACACGACCCGGAGGCTCAAGGCCCTGCTCCTGGCTGACAGTCATGCAGGCCTGGGTCACGCCTCTGGTGACAGGAAATAAAATAAACCAGCTAGCAAGTTCATGTAATGAGGCTCATTTGCTCGGGAGCTTCGGACTGAATTCCACTCAATACCTTGAAAGTAGGACAGCACCATGATGGTAAATGAATTCTGTCCAAACTATCCGACGAGGGAGCCGCGGAGGGGGACGGAGAGTTCTGTGAACTTTGAGCAGCATTCCATTCCCTTCTTTCACTGGTGCTCCAGGACCGGAGAAGTCCGCTAAATGCCAGAGAGGAGAGAGGAGGCGTGTTCGTGCCTCGTGGGCCAGACCTGCCTGAATGGCCAGGGGTCTGCGCTGTCCCAGTGCAGCTGAGCCCACATTCCTCCACCCCCGGCGCTGAGGCTTCACGCCGGCTCGCATGGTTGTTGAAACCAACGTCTTCCCTAGACTCCAAACTGTGAGGCTGGGTGTTTTCTTTTAGTCAAAGCTTTTGACTGTAAGGCTCATGAAACCACATCAAGCAAATTCTTTCCGCGCCAGGACCAGGGTGGACGCCCGAGCTACAGTGAACCGGACACAGAGGTGGCAGGTGGGAAGGGCCCCCTGGTGAGGCTGGAGAATCTAGTACTTCTTGATGGGAAACCTTCACACTTAAGAGAACCGACACGACAGGGAAGCTCAGGAGAACCCGCTCATCCGCGGGATGATAAAGACAACAGAGAACACGCGGCACAGCAGGTGCTGGGAGCCGCATGGGCACGGACTTGTAGACGGACTAGAGCTCAGGGACATCACGCAGTTCACTGCCTCTACCCCTCAGGCGGCTAAAGACAAAACTGAAGCAAAATGAAGGCCCTCAACTCAGAAGGCTCAGATTGTCTCCGGAAAAAAAATAATGTACATATAAATATCCAGACCTGTATTCCAAAGTCTCCGGTACTGACTGTAGGTCCAACAGGAATTCAGAGGGAAATGAAGTAGAGCGACCGAGTCTGGCACACGGGACGTGGGGCTGCCTGGCTTCCGGGGCCAGGCTGGTTTGGCAGAAACAGACAGAGAGCCGCGGGTGTCTAGGGAGAGTGGGCAGCAAAGCTGCGTAAGCATGAGCACACGGCTCTGGGGAGGCGCTCGGACGCGCTCTGGGAGAGACACCGGAACAGGGACAGTGTCCGAGGGTCGGAGGGGCTGCAGCGGAGCCGTGACCGGCCACTCTGCGCAGAGAGGCCGGTGGATGGCAGCTCTCGGCAGAGCCCTGCGGGCCGCCCGTCTCCATCCCAGGCACACGGGCGGGTGGGAGACGTGGGCCCCAGAATGAAGATGTTCTGCTTCATAATCATCAGAAATGACTTTGAGGGACTTAGCATACAAATGCCAAAAATGTTACAGGCTATGCCTAATGATCTTAAACGTGAAAGAAAATGTTTTTAATTTCATCTTGAGGGTGTTCGGAAACACTGCTGGAGCTTTGCGGCAGCCCTCACCGACGGAGGGTCGTGAACTCCGCGATCCCACCGGCCCTGTGCCTCTAGCCCTGCAGCGGGGGGGGGTGGGGGGCAGGACCGCGGCGCATGGGCTGGCCATCGGCTCCGGGGTTCCTGCGGCCGACCCAGACACCTGCCACATCCGCCGCCGACCATCCGTGCCCCTCGGAAGCGCTGTGGGAAGGTTCTGGTGCAACGCAGGGGAGATGTGCTTCTGGCCAGGGCTCTGGCCAGAAGCGCCGGCAAAACGAACCAATAAATGAATACTTAATTTAGGAAGCAGTACGAACAGCCCTAACTTAATCTACAATTTAGTGCAACTAAGTTTGGTTCAGTGAAACTTGGACGGGTTGTTCGAGGAGTGACAAGAGCTTGAAGACTGGGTTCTGCTGTGAGGCCCTCAGGAGAAATCTGCAGGGGTCACAATTTAAAGATGAGGAACTCAGATGTGCATAGCTTTCCAAACAAATGACCACCGCCTGGGAGTCTTGGGACAACACAAGGGCATCCACTCGCGGTTCCGGAGGCCAGTGTTGGAACCCAGAGGCTTCGGGACAGGTCCGCCCACCTCTCTGGCTCCCGTGGCCACCGGGCGCCCTGGCCGTGGCTGCGTCCGCGCCTCTACGGATGGCCCCTGCACCGTCCTCACATGGCCTTCTCCTCCTGCAGGGACTGCCGTGGCACGCGGGGCCCACCCGAGTCTTCTGGGGGCTGCAGCGGCTGGCCGTGCGAGACCAGAGTGGACAGGCTCCCACCTGGCGCTCTCCTCCGCGCACCCTTCCTTCGAGGTGGACAGCTGCTCTGGGCCGAATCACGTGAGCATCTGTGCCAGGACGCCAGAACTGGTCTGGAAGTGGGGGAGGGCAGGGGATGAACCCGAGTGACACGAGGGTCTTTGGGGGGCAGGTGTAGGGGGTGTCACGATGGCCGGGCCACCACGAGTGGACTGAACGCCCACTTGTATGGTTCAACTGGGGGGAAGTCGTGTTTGTAAGTTCGACCTCAATGAAGGGCAGGCACCTCACTAATTCCTGACTCACTAGATACTCGTGAGCACGGGGATTGAAGCTCATGCATTACAGGAGGCCACCTCAGTGGACGGGAGAAAGGGAAGGCCCGGGACGGGCTGCAGCCCTGAGCCTGGGCAGGACTCAGTCCAGCTCCATCTGCCAGACGCAGGGGGGCACTACCTGGGCCAGTCTCAGGTGAAGAACAGCATTTTCCGTTTCCAGTTCAACTATCCGCTCTTCTTTGGCCTACAACCAAGGACAAAAAAGGGACATTATCACCATAACTAATACTCATCAGTAAGCATTCCATCCTCAGAGGGAAGCCAGCACCGGCGTCAGGGACGAGCTGCAGGGGGAGTCAGCTGGAGTGGGGGCGGTTTCTGATGCGGGTGGGCACCCCCCTGCCCCGCGTCTACAACCCTTACTCCAAGGGTGGTCCCCAGCAGCAGCATCTGGGGGCTTGCTGGAAATGCAGAATCCTGCATTATGGCACATAAATTATACCCCAATCAAGCTGCTGAAAAAGTCCCACCCCAAATCTACCAGAGTCTGCATTTTAGCGAGAGCTCCAGGTGACCTATATGCAAGTTAAAATCTGGAATGCACCAAAATCAGCATTTCTTTCCTTGCATTAACTCATATTCAAAAACTATCTGTTAGAAATCTGTCATGTGCCAGGCACTTGTCTGGGTGCTGTGGACACAGCCGTGAATGATCAGGTGCAGGGTTCCCATCCTCATGGGGAGACGTGGAAGAGCCAGTGCGTGGGGTAAGTGAGCTGGGGAGGCGACGCCAAAGTTAAATCAGTGATGTGGGTTCAGAGGCAGGGCGGCTGCCCAAGGGTGAGGAGGGCTGGCAGGCCAGCGAGGAAACCGGAGGAAAGGGACAAGCCCACGCAAAGGCCCTGAGGCAGGAATGAGTTTGCCGAGTTGAGGCGCAGAGAAGGTGAGACTCTGGGGAGGAGGCTGGGATCTGGGAGGAGGGACGACAGGGAAGAAGGGAGTGTTATCTGCAGGGTTTTAAGCAGAGGAGTTTAAATATGAGCTATTTACAGTAAACGCTGAGCAAGCCAGCCCCTGGAGGTCTCGGTGGACAGGAAAGCACGGGTTTCTGGGAAGGTGGCCCAGGGGCCGTCCTTTCTGCAGGGAGTCCCTGATGTGCAGCTCTCAGAGAACTGTGATCATTTCGGGACAATCTCTTTGTGACTGGTTATAAAACCAGAAACCTGGCTGTCATCTGGATTTTGTTACCATGTTCAGTCAATTTTACCTCTTAAAAAAAAAAAAACCTCGAATATTTCTGCAGAAGTCCACTTTGGGCATCCAGCAAGATGTCGCCCCTGGCTGCGGCGCTATGGAGCTGTGAGTCACTTGCAGGCAACTCACCGGCCCACGTGTGCAGGTCAGCGGCTTTGGTATCCTCACAGTGGTACCACCATCAGCGGAAGTAGTCTGAGAATATTTTCATCTCTCCAACAGGAAACCCCACCCCTGACGACCCCCAGCCCAGCCCGAGGAAACCACTGATCTACTCTCTGTCTCTATAGATTTGCCATTGGACATTTTGGATCAACGGAATCACAGGATATGTAGCCCCTTGCGAGCGGCTTCCTTCACTGGGCACCTTGTTCTCAAGGCTCAACCGAGTCGTGGCGTCCTTCCAGAATTTTATTTCCTCTCATTGCCTGATCATATTCGACTGTAGAGCTGTGCCACATATATTTACCCATCCATCAACTGCAGGACATTCGGGCTGTTTCCAGTTTTTGTTATTCTGAGTAGTGCGGCTATGACATTCCTGAACAAGTTTTTGTGGGACACACGTTTCCCTTTTGCCTGGGTGTAGTCCTAGGATGGGAACCGTGTGCGGTACCTCTGGTTAGCATCCGAGGAACTAACTGCACACTCCCACCGGCAGTGCGTGACAGTTCCAAGCTGTCCACACCCTCGCCAAAACTCCCCCTCTGTCTCTCTGAGCATGGCTGTCCGAGTGGGTAGGAAGTGGCGTGTCATTGCAATTTGATCTGCATTGCCCTGATGGCTAATGCTGACCATTTTCAATGTGCAAGTCATGCAATCCTTAAATTTCTTCCAAAGCATTTTATTATCTTCGATGATAATGGAATTGTTTTTCTTTTTTTTTTTCATTCCTATGAAGTAGAAATACAGATTTTTGCACCTGGATCTTGTATCCTTCAACCTTGCTGAAATTACTTACTAGGGCTAATAGGGTTTTTGGTGGATTTCTTAGGATTTTCCATATATGAGATCATGTCATCTGCAAACAGAAATAGCCTTCTTTCCTCCTGATATAGATACCTTTTCCTTCTGTCATCTTGCCTAACCACACAGATGAGCACGTCCAGGAAGATGGTGAATGGATGTGATGAGAGTGGGGCTGTTCATCTTGCTCCTTTCACCTTATGCGTGTCAGCTGGGGGGTTTCGTGGACATCCCTTTATCAGCTTGGGGAGTCACCATCTGTTCCTAGTTGGTTGAGTGTTTTCATCATGAAGTGGAGTTAACTTTTGTCCAATGCAATTTTCTGGATCTATCGAAATGATCATGGGGTTTGTCCTTTCTTTTATTGATACAGTCTATCACATTAACTGACTTTGGAATGCTAGACCATTTGAGGGATGACTCCCACTTGGTCATAGCTATAATCCTTTTTATATACCACTGGATTCAGTTTGCCAGTATTTTTTGAAGATTTTTACATCTATATTCATGCTGTTTTCTTGTGTCTCCCTTTTTATTTCTGTGAAGTTGGTAGTAATGCCCTCTCTTCTATTCTTGA
The DNA here is from genome assembly GCF_054177405.1 of Leptonychotes weddellii. Classification (NCBI taxonomy): domain Eukaryota; kingdom Metazoa; phylum Chordata; class Mammalia; order Carnivora; family Phocidae; genus Leptonychotes; species Leptonychotes weddellii. The sequence goes on along the minus strand of NC_138376.1, from coordinate 129,579,437 downwards.
TTTTATTAATTTTATTTAGTCAGACTAAGGGTCTATCAGTTTGGTTCATCTTTTCACAGAGCCCCCTTCTGGTTCTGTTGATTTTCTGCATAGTTTTTCCAGGCTCTGTTGCACTCGTTTCTGTTCTAGTCTCTGTCGTGCTTTTATTTTGCTGGCTTTCAGTCTTGCTTCACGGCTTCATCCAGTGTCTTCAGGTGGAAGTTTAGGGTGTTGATCTGAGAACTATCTTCTTGTTTAAAGTAGGTGTTTACATCTATGAATGCTCCTTTGGGTGCTGCTTTAGCCGCATCCCATAAACTTGGCTATGTGGCATCTTCATTTTCATTCCTCTCAAAATATTCCCTGACCTCCTTTGTGATTTCTTCTTTCATCCACTGATTATTTAGGACTGTCTTATTTAATTTTCACCTATTTGTGAATTTCCCAAATTTATTTTTGTTATTAATTTCTAACCCCCCTCTCTTGTTACTGGAGAATATACTTTATATGCTCTTTATCCTTTTCCATGTGTTCAGGCTTCCTCTGCGGCCGGCAGGTTGTCTAACCCAGAGAGCACGTCTCAGGCATGTGAGAAGAGTGTGTCCTCCTGCTACGTGGGTGGGATGTTCTGTGCATGTCTGCCTGGTCGGGTTGGTTCGGGGCGTTGTTCAAGTTGTCTGTCTTCCTGCTGGTCCTCTGTCCAGTCTGTCCATTACTGAGAGTCGGGAGGGTGGATGTCTGTTGCTATCATTTTTGAGTTGCCTTTTTCTTAGATTCTGCCAATTTGGGGGCCATGTTGTTAGATGCACATATAATTTTCCTATCTTCCTGATGGAGTGATACTTCTATCATGAGCAAAGGTCCTTCTTTATCTGTAGTAACACTGTTTTCATCTGAAAGTCTATTTTGTCTGATATTAGTACAGTCACTCAGTCTGCTTGAAGCTGATGGTGGCATGATGTCTTTTCCCACCCTTTTGCTTACAACTACTTGTATCTCTGAATCTAAAACATGTCCCCTGTAGACAGACAGCATGTGGTTAGATGTGGCCTCTTACCCAGTCTGACAGTACCTGCCTTTTGACTGACAGTTTGTCCACTCACATTGAATGTCACTGATGTGGCTTTATGCCCAACATTTCACTTTTGTTTTCTACATGTCTCGTGTCCTGTTGGCTCCTCATTTACTGTCTTCTTTTGCATTAAGTGGATATTTTCTGGGGTGAAATCTTAACTTCTTTGATGACCTTTTCCACTAGTTTTTGAATAATTTTCTCAGTGGTTGCTTGAGGGCTCACCTGTACTTTGAACCTGGAACAGTCTCCTTCACATTTACAGTCCGATTCCCGTGAGATGCAGAAACATGCCTGTTGTGGCTGACGTGTTGGTACCGTTACACATCATGTCATGTGTGTTACAGATGTAACAATCCCGTGTGATCACTGGTCCTTTACATAATTTCATGTTCATTAAAGAGTCTGAGAAGAGAAGGGACAGTAAGTATGTATTTATGGGGTTTGCTCTGCCGGCCCTCTTCGCCACTTTGACTTCTCTTCACTTGGTCCTGTGCATTCAAGCTACCATCTGGTGTCATTGCCTTACTCCAAGAAAACTGCCTCCATCCACCTCCTTTGTGCTACTTTTCTCAAATACATTACATTTCTATATGTTATAGTTTCAACAATACAGTTATACATATATTGTTTTACATAATTGCTTTCTAAGTCAGTGAAGGAAACAAAGAGAACTACACCTTTCTTCTGTGTTTTATAATTACCTGACGGTCTTTACTGGCATTCTTTGTGGATTTGTGTTTCCGTGTAGGAACTTCCTTTGGTATCTCTTAAAAGGCAGGCCTGCTAGCAACACATTTTCTGCAATTTTGTTTATTTGGGAATGCCTTTATTTTGCCTTCATTTTTTAAGACAGTTTTGCTGGATGTAAGATTTTTGGTTGACAGAATTTTCATCTTTCAGCACTTTGAACATGTCACCCACCGCCCCGACCTCCACTGACACTGATGAGAGTCTGCTGACAGTCATGGTGAACTGACACGACAAGTCGTTCTTCTCTCTCTGCTTTTCTCTTTATTTTTACAAAGTGCAGGTGGATGTGGATCTTTTTGTATTTATACTTAGTGGAATTCATTAAGCTTCTTTTATGTGTACCTAAACTTCCAACAAATTTGGGGAGTTTGGGTAATTGTTTCTTTGAATATTTTTCCTGCTTTCTTGCTCTCCTCTCCTGGTGCTCCCATGACAGATATGCTGGTGTGCTTACAGGTTTCACACCTTTTCCAGAGGTTCTATTCATTTTTCTTCTATTTTTCTGTTTTTAGGATTGCATAATTTCTACCAATCTAAGAGTTTGCTGATTCCTTTTTTGTCTATTCAAATCTACTCGAGTCCTCTAGAGAATGTTCCCATTTCAGTTATTTTCAACTCTAAGATTATAATTAAAAAAATAATTTCTAGGTATTTCTTGATATTTTCTATCTGATGAGAAATTAACATATTTTCCTTCACTTCTATAATGCAATTTCCTTTAGTTCTTTGAACATATTTATAATGACTGCTTTGACTTATTAATTTCAACATCAGGCATTCTCATGGGCAGTTCCTGTTGTCTGTTTCCCTGCTGTGGATGAGTCTCACTTTCCTGTTTCTTTCATGTCTTACAATTTTTTGTTGAGAACTGGACATTTTAGGAAATATATTGTAGAAACTTTAAATAGTGATGCCTTTCCCCCACCTGCAGTTTTTGTTGTTGTTCTTGTTGTTTTTGTTTTTTGTTGCTACTTGTGTGCTTTGTTGAGTGATTTAGCTCGCCTCTTCCAGGGAAGTCTGCCCAACCCCTGAGGGAAGGACACAGCCGCGGGCATGCACACAGGCACTGGGAGACTGCAGTTTAAGCAGGGCTCTTTTTAACCGCCTCTCCCCGATCTCTGTTACTCTGTCTCCCTTGGTATCACAACCACCCCACTGATTATTGATTGCCTTATTGTTTTCAATAATGGCCTGGGCCATAAATTTCTCCACTGTCTGGTCCAGTTAAACTGGGGCAGGGCTACTTTTGGAAGCCAGTCTTTGATATTTGTCCTAACCCCAGGCTCTTCTTAGCCTTGAGTGAACTAGGTGGCCTATTAGCTTGTGGCTAATTATGGGCTGTATCCCGCACCCCCCCCCCCCCACAATTCACTTGATGAAGTCCCAAGTCCAGGACCTCAGAATGTGATTGTATTTGGAGACAAGGCCTTTAAAGAGGTGATTAAGTTAAAATGAGGCCACTAGAAAGGGCTCTAATCCAACCTGACTGGTGTCCTTATGAGAAAAGAAGATCAGGACACAGAGGGCACTCCAGAGATACCCACACACAGAGGAAAGACCACGTGAGTGCACCACAAGAAGGCAGCCACACACAGGCCAAGGGCTGAGGCCGTAGGAGAAACCACCCCTGCCTATAACTTGGTCCCAGATTTCCAGTCTCCAGAACTGAGAAGAACATGTTTCTGTGCTGCTCTGTTACGCTGCCCAAGCACACGTTAATAACTGCTTTTAATGAAGGAGAACTCTTGTTTCTGAACTTCCCCACAGTGTGTTTGGAGAAAGTTCCTTTGCGAAGAGCTTCAGAGCTCTCTCTTCTTATGGGCTGCCTCTCCCCCTGGGCTAAATCCCCACTCTGGGCACTGGGCAGGGCTGTGGCCTCCAGTCTTTTGGCTGGCTTTCTCACTATGAAACCTTTGTGCTGATCAAGGGCGGAAAGAGCAATTGGGATCCCAGTATTCCTGGCCTCTGTTCTGGGGTGAGGCCTCTGTCATACGAGTGGGGAACCACATGAACCCCCAAGCCTCCACCCCACCCACTGGTAATTTAGCCTCTTCCGCTGTGTGCTGGTGAGATACGGTGACCCTAAGTCAGAAGCTGAGGAGAGGGGGAGCCCCATCTTGGATACACACACCCAGAGTGGACCTTCTGTCAAGCTGAGCTCAGCTGGTGGGAGGGAAGGAGCCACAGGCTTTCACTGTTCTTACAGAGATTTTTAGCATAAATGTTTCTTCATGTGATGTATGCCCTTAGGGCCATTTCTAGGGGCTTTACACCATTTTTCTATGATATTCCCCAGATGTGCTTGTTTTGCTTGGGAGCAGGTTCACAGAGGTCCTCGTCTTGCCATCCCAGCAGTCCTGCCCTGCACCTTCTAACTCCACCCTACATCTTCATGCTTGTCCTTCAAGTAGGACTTGCTACGAGTGACATTTTCAAAATGCGGATCTAACTGTATCATCCCCCTCTTAAGATCTCTTCAATAGCCTTTCCTGGCCCTCAAGACAAAGAAAAACATCCTTAGTCCTGCTTGACCCTGCGTGGGCTGCCTTCCTCCCGCCTCTCAGCCTCCACTATCCGCTCTCTCCTGTGCTCTGCCAGTCTCCCAAGGCCCGCCCCGCCCGCCACACACACACCATGATAAGGTTGTTCTGTCCTTAACCCTCAACCCCGCTGCCAGATGGCAGCCTCCCATCCCAGCGGAACTCAGCTCCATTTCTGCCCCCAGGGGAAGTCCTCGACTGAGATTCACCCAGACCTGTTGCACTACAGACCCTAATAAGACCATGTACCTCCCCTCTGTAGCATTATCTTGGGGCCACTTTGATGGCTTACATTTATTGTGACTATTTATTCCTTTATTCAAGGCTGTACTCCAAGAGAGCAGGGTTGTTGCTTAACCACTGTATTCCAAAATTTAGCACAGTAAATAGTAAACGCCCAGTAAGTAACGGGAGGGCCCTGGGCGGATGACACAGGTGCTCAGATGAGGGGCATGAGGTCTCAGGTGTGGGTGGGGTGAGGTCCAAGGGGGACTACAGATGAGGTCCTCGCACCCTATAGGGCAGAAGGTAGAAGATGATGGGGCCTCCACCCCCAACGCGGTCTTCTGGCGCCATCACCCCAACCCTCCCATGCTGGCCACACCCCCAAGGCTCAGAGGCGGGAGGGGGTGGTCAACCCGGCCAGTGGGGCTGCAGGTGTGGCCGCAGCTGCGCTCAACTGCCCCTGCTCACCTGCACCTGGCACTGCAGCTGCCTGGCCCGCTGCTCCAAGAAGCGCCCCCAGCGGCGGCCCTGCGCGGGCATCACCAGGCCCAGCTCTCAGCCACAGAATCCGCGTGGGTGGGCAGTTTGCGCCCCATGGTTTCCACGGCGACGGGGTCAGGGGACTGCCGGGGGAGGAGGGAGGCGTGGGGAGGGGAGCGAGCGGCTGCATTTGAAGACCCTATCCGAAATATTGTGGGTGTTCCAAATCCCATATAAATGACAAGCCTCTTGGGTGGTACGAACTTAACTTCTGTCCTTCCCTTTTTACATCTGACAAGTGACTATGGCTTCCTTTCCCACAGGAACGTTGATCTGTGGGGTCCACACACAGGAACTCAAGTCAGCATCTGCTGCCTCACTGAACGGATCCGAAGGAACAGGCAAGGCAAGGCGCCACGTTGCTGCGAATAAGCCACATCCTCCCCCACAGCACACTCCTCCGAAGCTGCCTGAAACAGAAATGACAAAGACAGGCGCGGAGTTGGGGCTCGCTGGGCAGCCGGGAGGTGCGAGGCCTCCTTCTGTGCTGCTGGGGGCTGGCAAGGCCACGGGCGGGGAGGGGGCCCCGCGTGGGGAGCTCCAGCACACCTGTGATGCACACACACAATGCACCATGTGTGATGTGAGTGTGCTGTGCACACGGATAGAGTGTGACCCCTCCTAGAATAGACGCCCCGGGGGGCCTGGGCACGGGGACAGGCCGGCCGCACTGGCCGGATGGCAGGGTGCTGCCCGCCGGCCCGCCACGTCCCTCCCACCACTGCACCTGCCCGAGGCACGTCTCAAGACATCTGCTGGTGCCACATCCACCGGCCTTCCTCCGAACTGGCGCCTTCAGCACGGTGGGTCGCGGCTGCGGGCAGAGCCTAGTCCTCCCTGAGGCTGACGCCAGCTGCAGGCCGCGGGGAAACGACACGCTGGGTTTCAAAGGCTTCCTACGAAAAAGAATGCGGACTACCGCGTGCGCACGGTTTGTGCCGACCGCATAGTGCCAGGGTAGTTTTCGGACATCTGGGCTGAGTATGAATATGCTGAAATTTACTTCCTGTTTGCCTTTTCTCTTCCAACGCGGCTGCTCAAGAACGGAATGTCCTAAGTGATTAGGGGCGCTGGACCATCGCCTTTACCGGGAGAATGTGGAGAGCTGTTCCAGGGGATGAAGTGGGGGTTGGTTAGCGGCTGGCCTAAGTGCTGTGTTGCGGTCCCGTGATGCCCCCAAGCCCGGCCTCCCACCCCTTCCCGCGCTCTCTCCCCACCGACCAAGCCCCGTGCAGGCAGCTGCATGAGGGCCGTGAATGTTCCTCCAAAGCGTGAGGCCCTCCTCCCTGGTGCCCTTGGCTCCCGCGATCCGTGCCGAGGTCTCCTGACTTCTGCGCGTGGCAGCCTCTCTGCCCAGCGGTCTCCTCTGCCTGCGACAGCCCCTCCTCTCAGGAGGGAAGCCATTTCCGCAGAGGGCGTGCCAGCAGGAGTTAGATGGGGCCCTCCTGGGCAGAGTGCCCGGTGCACCTGCTGTGTACAAACTGAGAGAGGAGCCGTGCTCACTTAACTGTGGACCCCTGCCTTCCCACATCGGCTGTGGGACACTTGGAACCCGCGTCCCCACTGGCTGACACAGAGCAGGCCCTCCTGAGTTGTGTTTGTGAAATAAAGTGGGAGAGAAATGGACTTTTATGTTTGGAGTTGTACTCGCATCTTTTGCGGCGCCATGACTTTGAACAAACTGGATGAATAGCTGTGCACTGAAACCGGTCACTCGGCATCTCCTCTCCTGGGAGACTCCCTGCTGCAGGCGACAGGGGCATGGAGACCCTGAAGGTACGACTCGGCTTCCCACGCAGGGCACCGGCATGGCTCAGTCGGTTAAGTGGCCACCTCTTGATTTCCGCTGGGGTCACAATCTCCAGACGGGGCCCCGAGCTGGGGGTGGAGCTTAGACTGTCCCTCTGCCCCTCCCCCCCAAAACCAAGTCAGCTCCCCGAGCAACAGAGCGGCGGCGATCATTTTCCCATGGCACACGCTAGAAAACCCTGCAGGGCCTGCTGCTGTTGTGATGTCCACCACAGAAAGCCTCGGTAGGGTAGACTCCTTACTTCCACGAGGAGCAACAGAACTGCGGTCCTTGAGACAACCTGAGTCAGTCTCTAAGTTTCGGTCCTCCCAAACTTTAAAGCACCTTTTTGGGCGTTAAAAATACATTACCAGCGAATATCCTCATTCCAGTATATAAGCAGCTGGTCCTACCCAAAGGCCTCCCTGAGCTTCTGCAGCCCTAAGACATTCCCTCCTTCAGGAAGGCCCTTCTCGAAATTCTGGGGCCGCTCCTTCACCCAGCACGCCTGCCCCGCGGCCACAAAGGAAGGTGGACTGGGCACAGGGAACACAGGAGTCAGCACTGGGGAGAGGCAGGCCCCCGCCAGGTGCAGCCAGGGCCCCCCCAGGTGCAGCCGGAGCGCCGGCTCCCTTCTCGCGCCACCTGTGTGCTTTCGTGACCGCCTCCCATGAGCCACCTCAGGCGGATCTTCGCTGCTGACGCATCGCCAGCACATGTGATCCACACAACTTAGTAAGTTCCGGTGTGCTTAAGAATCCAAGAGGCAATGAAGGGACCGTGTGAGTCTGTATGACCACGGGGTCGGCTGACGTGCCCAGCAGGTCGTGGAGCCGGGCTGGGCAGATGAGCGTGGGGGACCACGGCAAGAGTGGCCCGCGGCCTCTGTCCAACAGCCTGCACGATCAGGACAAACCAGAAAGAGCGCCTGACACAGACGGGACCCTTGGGGGACCTCTCGTGAATGATGCGTGAATGATGTCACAGGCAGAAGGGGATGGGAGGCAAAGGTGCAGATCACAGATGTAATTCTGCCCGCACGAGACTGCAGTAACAGCAAACACACTTAAATACATACAAAGTTTATTAAAAATAGATTGCAAATGAAGTACAGTAGAAATGGGAAAGTACAGCAGTTGTGGTGTCCCCAGTGACGCAGTTATGAAAAGCATGTGTTCACATTTGATCTGATCGCCCAAGGGTGGCCCAGCCCACCTGCCCACGGGCCTGATGACCACACACACAAATACCCCTGCATGTCAGTATTTACATGTATTTGCATGTACTTACGCGTAGTTGCTATTTCTCTATATAGTAACAGAAAAGTAATTCATCTGCATCTTTTCATGGAAGAAAGTGTGAATTTAGTCCCTATAAGGCGGCCAGTGTTCTCGAGCTATCTGGGAGGGGCCTGCTTTTCCTGGAACCTCCAGAGCAAACACCCACATCCTTCATAAACACTTAGAACCATGTGACTCTCTTAAACAAGGGGAACGGTGAGAGCACACTTCCAAATAAGAACCCCGATAGACGTAAAAATATTTACACTCGCATTTCAATGATTTATCATACAGCTCTCATTAAAGTGATTTCTCAGGCTAAAAAGCCTCTCCCTCTTCTATTTGAAAGTGTGTGTATTTTTCTAACATATATATTTGTAAGAGAACAATCTGGTACAGAAGAATCACCGAGACCCCACAGCAGGGTTTTGTCAAGTAGAAAATTTGCTCATAATCACAAAGTAAGTTAGCACTTCCACGGCACACAGTAGAAATCGACATGAGATCCATCTCCCCAGCATCAGCCACACGGTCACAGCTGAAGAAACAACTGCGATGCCCAATGACTCAAAAATGAAAATTAAGTAACTCTATTCGATGTAAGAAAATCGCTTAAACTGCAGTCCGAGGCTGTGTGACATTGTTAGTCACCGAGCCTTCCTTCCCAGACAACACGCGGATGGAACTGGTCCTTCCTTGAAGGTAGAATCCCTGAGCCCCAGCCGTGTCAAGCGTCACTACTAACCACCCATCCCTCTCATACTTCCGCGTCTCTCCACATCAACACAGCCCAGCTAAACAGATCCTCTTTTATAGATTCTCTTGAATAGTCAAGATACTTAGTGAACTCCCTAACTGAACTGCCATCTTCAAAATCACCAATGATTTATTAGTCTAACAATAATCTGGCATTTATAAAAATAAAATATCCTAAGCTTAAATCCTCAAAATTTTCTTCTTGGAGAATTTTTTTCTTAAATTACCTATTTAGAATATAGCAGGAGGGCTGTCCCTGGATGGAAGCAGAGGGGGCAGGGTCCTGATAGGCACCACCTCCCTTCTGGGCCGCGTGGGTCTGAGCTGCCTTGGGTCCCCCCTCCCCGGGGGGGGAGACAAGTGAGCAAGGCGGGGGGGCAGGCTCTGCACTGAGCCCCCATGCGGGGTACGCTCAGGTGTTCTCTCTCCTGGAAGGGGACACCTCGCCCTCGGGGGACACGGTCTGCAGCTGCTACTCAATAGCACAAACAAGGTCTGGGCAGGTCAGGCAGTTCCCTGCCTGGTCGCCACAGCACCGTCGGCAACCCAGAACACACACGGCCTCTCTGCACCGCGCCGGGCGAGGGCGAAGACGTGTCCCCACCGTGCTCTCCTGCCTTGCGTTCTCCCCTCTGCCACTCAGACGCTAAAAAAAGAAACAAAAAACGTATCTTCATGTGAGTCAGATTAAGAAATTAGACAGTGTTTATGTTGTATAAGTGATCATCTCCTGGTGAATGAAAAGAGCGTCTTGGAACGGGACCATCTCTGGATCCCGGCCGTCTCAGCAACCGTGCTTCTGGGACGCGGACACGCTGCGCGCGGCCCCCGCCCCGAGCCCGTCCTCCAGAGACGCGCCGACAGGCCCCTGGGGCGCACGGGCACCTTGGCCCCGTCTCATTTTGTGTTCAGCTCATTTTCCAGTTCTGTTAATTTACGAGAGGCTTTTACTTTGTTGGACACATCTTGACCTTGTGAAAACAGACGCTGACGCTCTTTGAATGTCAAGTTTTCAGGGGCTCCTGAACTTCCAGGTACATCGGCATCGTGGCTGCAGCAGAGCAAATGCAAACATCACTGGTCACATGGAACCAAGCTGTCAACACTAATGCCATTCAAAGTGAGGTAACCTGACACAATGGGCAATTAAGTACACTATTCCATGAGGGAGACTCATTCCTTGTTAAATTTGCCATAATCCTTCCCATGAATACAATCACTGGGGTTGTCGCTAGGCAGCAAAAAGGGCAGAACGTTCTCCTGAATAAACTGTTAACTTTCTCCAGCCACGTCCAACTCTCAAAACGCCGGTCACTTCAATATTAGCAGGCCGGGGATTCTTAATAGGTGAGCTAGCTAAAGAGGTACAGCTTAAAAACATGTAATTGTAATGAGTCCACATGGACCCGAGAGGCATCTATCAGTATACCTACCTTAACAAGTTAGTGTAAGATACTGAAGATTCTCTTGATGAGCTCAATGTCCGTGTTCTAAGAACTGTCTGGACTACAGCCTAGGTGAGGGTGCTCGGTGGAGACACGACGCTCATTTACTGTTTGTGCATCGTCAGGGTTGGCCTTAGGCAGTCTAACAGGATGTCTGGACACTGCCCTAGAATCTTCCACCCTTGTTGGCGGAGGCAGACAGCATCATGCCCCCCTCCTTCTGGAGTTCTGACCACTAAGCCTGAAACCTACATCACTGTCTGAAACACAATGCAAAATAAAAGAGCCTCTAGGCTCACACACTTGTGCAATGAGAAACGTCTGAGATGATAATGAAGTCTCTAAAATTCCACTCCAGCCTCCTACAGAACTAGCACAGCTGTAAATACCTTTTAGACGGTCTCTCTCTCGGATCCCGATAAGCATCATGGGCACCAACAGCTGTCCCAGCCGATCCCATGTAAGAGTTTGGTCCTTTTCCATAAAAGAAAAAATATCAAAGTTAAAGTGCCTGCGCAATTTCCAAAACTTTACTCATGATCAAGATGCAGTGCCCACGGAGGAGTACTAAAAATCTGACAGGAGCCCTGTGGGTTCGCGTCTCTCAGTGGCCCGAGTAACCCAATCACCAGGCTGCGCAGGTGCACGGTGCTCCGAACCAGCCATGCCAGCCATGTCCTTCGGGAGCGACAGCCAAAAGGTTCAAATCAGTTAAGATGCATAATTACCATGAATTCGTAAGAAAAATCCACAGAAGACTAATTCAAATGAGACTGTCAGATGCTCCTGACGCAAAGGGTTTCCTTACAAAATAACTGAGAGCAAATGTAACCCAACAGTAAGCAGTGATCACATGCCTCGAGTTTCTCTTTTCAGGGCAGCTCCTGAATTTTTTTGCTACATAAATGGCTATAATTACTAAAACAAAACTTTTTAAACAAATGAGTTACAGAAAAAACCCTACTGTTTAATATAAATGCTGTAAATACAAACTCACTCAAAACCAGACCCAAAGCAGTGTAAAGGAGGAGTGCGTGAGCCTGTGGGGATGCCCAGCCTGGGTCCCTGGCTCGGCCTGCGCCTGGCTCAACGCCTGGGGTGACTGACGGCAGCCAGCCTGGGAACAGCACCGCCCTCTCTAGCCAGTGTTAAAGATCAAAAAAGATGACACAGATAAAAATTTTAAAATGCATCCAAATATTACCACTAATGATATATTATTAAAATCATAGTGCATTATGTCAGCACTCATATATTGTTAATTATAACATCAGCAAGAAAAAAAAATTTCATGCTTTTTGAAGAGCGTTTTGCTTACAATGATACAAGCTGGAGCAATAAATGCTCAAAATACTCAGCAAACGCTGACAGCATGGGTACTGGATTAGACAGGCCACAAAATCACTACAGTATCTCAACAGTAGAATTTTCCTTTTTAGACAGCAGCATAAAAATGATTTCTAGCTTCTTCTCTGGATGTAGGAACATGCTGTGCAGACCTAGCTGTTTGGCTGAGACACAGCGCAGGGCTGGCTGGGGCTCCTCGGGGCACTGCATCATTCCCGGTCCTTTGCCAGGGTCCCCGTGATCGCCACGTGGGAAGTCATCCTCCACAAAGACTCAAAAGATGAAACAGACCCCTATCTCCAACGTGGAGCAACCCAGAGCAGGCCTCCACAGCAATTATCGGCAGAGTAGAATTTTTTTCTATTTTAATTCTAAATTTTCGCTGTTTTAGAAAATGTTGCATTTTATCTTTTGAGTTTTGTTGTAAGAATGATACTTGCTTCTTCCACTGGTAAAAATCAATTCTTCAAAGTTTTCAAAGTTAATCAGAATATTAAATACTTTCAGTGGACTATATGAATTAATACTGCACATTTCAAGTAATTTTCAAAGATCTCCAGTTAAAGAACCTTTTTTTTTAAAAAAAATACCTTGCTATGCTAGAATGAGACACTGTTTATTCCAATTCGTACCCGTTTCCTCCTCCTCAGGCACCCAGTGGAAGAAACCAGCCCACCCGCAGAAGCATGAAAGTGCTCACAACAGAAGAAACATGAGCTGAACCCGGGGGTGCAGCCGTGTTAATGGGATGGCAGTGAGGAGGTCAGAAATGCTCTGCATTTGGTGCAGACAGCTTTGTGCTTTACAAAGGAAGTCTTCAAAGAGGCACGAGCCATCAGACGCAGGATATAACCTGCTCCTATGTGGTCTTTTCGGTGTGAAATAAAATAAGGGTTAGTGGTATGAGTGAAAGCCAAGGTGGTCAGAAATGAAAACCTAGCCCAACATCGCGTTAGCAAACCTCGTCTGTGTCATGACACACAAGACCTCAAGCTTGCAGCTTGTAACATGACGCAAGGAGACTGAGGGCATCTCACTTCAAAAACTACTATTGTTCCAGGAAAGTCTTTCTAGACACCAACAACAGATATTTTATAAAAAGATTTAATTTTGACTTCTGAGTGACTCAGTCTCAATATTATACGCTGAGCCTTCGGAGTGGATCAAAGCTCTGACGCCGATGGGAAGAGAACGTGGCAGAACTCATTTGTTCTGGAAGAGCGAAGGTCACGCGTGTTTTTGACCATTCATCTTCTTTTAGAATTCTGAGTCCCGGGCATTGCACCAGGAGCATTTTAGAAGACCCTTGTGCCCATGAAGACCACTAAATCTGACAGTGTTTATTGCCAGCATTCTAATGTTAAGATTTTAAGAGGAACTTGGAGTTTGAATATTGTAAACATCCCTTCCAGTGCCGTCTTGGACACTGGTTATGGCGGTTGCGCCTGTGGGCAGGACCACCATCACGTCAGAGTTCGTATTAACTCAAGGCAACTGCGTGCCTGTCAGGGTCTAGGTACCAGGACTGTGACATGCGGGGAACGTCCGTTAACAGGAAGGAACGAAACCGGCAAGAGGGAAAAAGAGTCATTTCACAACGACCGGGTTCCATGTCCCTGGCGTGAGGCAGCTCACATTACAGCAGGACCATCAACTCAGCATAGCGCCAACTACTCCACCCAAACTACCATGGAAAGTAGGGGTCATCTGGTAAACCACTGCCATGTGGTGCGTAAGCCAGAACAGAAAGTTCTACTCATGTTGGAGAACAGAACTTAGCATGTGACCCTGACACTGCTGGGAAAATGTCTTACTCTCATCTTCAGACACCAAGATGTGTGAAAAAAGCACGTGTTCAACCAAACGTAAGAGTTATTTAAAGAGGCAGAGAATGGAGGCCAAGACCAACAGTACTTCAAGTGACTGGGGGGTCCCAGAGGGCCAGCCACTGCTGGCAGGTCCGAGGGACAGAACCCTGCAGGTAGAAAGCAACTGGGGAGCTGGTGTAGTTGCCAAAACGACTCTCAGCACAGACAGGACAACTGGAGGTAGGGGGAGATCACCACACTGAGACTAGTGATCAGGCGAAATCAAATTCCAAAGCGAGTGCTGATTGAGGGGGCCCACAGAGCAGCAGGGTGCAGGGTCCCGATTCCAATCAGGAAGATAAAAGAGGGCTTGATTTGCAATCCCACATTTTACCTCTACCTTTCGAGTGGCTGGGCTGGTAGAAGCCTGGTTTTTTTGGAGGGGGCGGGGGCTGGCCTGTGTTGGGAGCAGTACTGTTGGCAGGGGCCGAGGGTGGCTGGAATGGGTTGGAGAGAAAGGTGCCGTCGGAGGCCAGGTGCGGCGGGCAGGGGGGCTGCTGTGGCTTAAGAGCGGCAGGAAGAAGAAAGTGCCCGTGGGGCTTCCTCGTGCAAGAGCGCTTATCCTGACCTGCCAGACTGCAGTCCTCCTCCTCCTCCTCTCCCTCGTGGTACGAGACGAGCCTGGCGGTGTACAGAGAGTCTGGGGACAGGGTCTGGGCCTGGAGGGAGGAGGCGGTCCGCTGAGGTGGGGGAGGAGGAGCAGCGGCCGGAGGGGACGGGGATGGGAGCTCGTAGCCCCGTGGAAGCGGGGGTCTGCACAGACCCGGCTCCTCCGGCTCCAGCAACCTGCGCTCAGCCTCTGCGTGCTGTCTGCGCCTCTCGGCTTCCAGGCGGCTGTAATACCCTTCTTCCTGTCGCCTCTGCACACGGAACAGACAAAAGCGCAAAGGTCAGAGTCAGGAGGGGCCTTCCGGGTGCACAAAAAGGCGCATTTTACCCTCTGCCCCCCGTCTCCACACTGATCACGAGTCCAGGGGACAGCAAAGTTTCAACGTAACAGTCTACGACAGAAACGGCCAGATCCGCCTGGAGACTCCCGGGCACGTTCATCCTATCGTGGGGTTTCTGGCACAAAACTGCTCCAAAGCACCGAACCAGTGCGCTCCAGGTCCTCGCAGGCTCCAGCTTCCCGTTACGACACCACTGTCCCCATCCAATTATCCCTCCAGACCCTTAATTCCCTGCTGCTCCTCTGTCTCTCTCTCTCCTCTGCTCTTGTGGAGTATTAACTTACCTGCGCCTGCTCGGTTTAAAGACAAAACGAAACCCAAACAGGCTCTAACTGGCTTTCTACAGCTGCTACTTGCAAGAACAGCAACCTGGCACGCATGCTTTTTCACTGACCCCGGGAGTCCAGAGAGCAGCCCTTCCCCTTCCTCGACCAGAAGGACGATTAAGTCACCTGGTTTATTTCCAGTTATTCAGAGGGAAGTTAACAGAAACCAACAACTGTAAAAAAAAAAATTACTCATTTTCCCAAGGGAACAATCTAACAAATATGCTTTCCACAGTTCTTAATTTATAGTTCAAATCTCAACAGACTCCCTGACAGACAGAAAATTAGAGAGCCAGGAATTAATAACAACAGCAACACGATATTCAAATATATTTTGACACATACTGTACATTTTCTTCCGACATACATCTGCACAGACTACAGTTGACAGAGTTGAAATTATTTTCACATTAAAAAAGGTAACAGCACAGTTCTGTTAAAGATTGACAAAAGTTCTAGAACACATGGGAAGAGTGAGTGTAAGAAAGGGGTTACAAGAGCAGACAGAAGGACGTGCCTCAACCTGGGTGTGTGGTGCTGCAGAACGGAGGGAATTCTCAATCCATTCAACCAAACGAAAACTCATTTTGGGGCCCCTGCTGGCATGAAGATACAAGTTTCGAGTCCCCCTTTTACCGCGTACACTCGTGTTTCCTCCCTGCTCCCTCTGGAGCACGCATGCACCGGACAACAGTGCTCAGCGCTTCCCCTTCTGAAGGAGGAAACTGCAAGGACCAGTGCCGGCCCCAGGCATGGCCCTACACCGACTCCTCACTTGATCTTCTCACTCTGTGTTGAGACATCCTGAAGGAAAGACATTTTGCACCTTATTTTCTACACAAAGTAAGTGTTTGCTTGGGGTTGGGGAATCCAATTCAGAATGACCCCTGTGGCCTTTACATCAAGTTGTCAGGAATCTTAGTGTGACATGGAGAACATTTTAGGAGGAAACCAAAATACCCTTTAGTTACATGGAGAGCAGATACAAGTACATGACCCCACAATTATTCTACCACAAATGAATGGCACATTTTCTATAACAAAGCAAGCCCAACAACTGTGGACATTCTGTATAAAAAATAGGTTATTCGGCTTCTTTTTACAGTGAGCACTCAATTCTAGAAAGCAGTTCCTAAGACACAAGCGTATTTGACAAAATCGTGAGTTGTGAGCACACACGCTGGAAAACCCGAGTAGTGCCCGAGCGTCCCCACAGAAGGCGCGCTGCTCCTGCGGCAGGGCCGTTCCCGCTCCCGCGCACGGCGGTGGCTCTGTGCGGGCCGCCCGGGCAGGCAGAGGCTGCACACAGCCAAGGAACAGCAAGACAACACGCACCCCAACGGAGGACCCGCATGGCTCACGTTTCAGAAAACTGATTTTGATTCTGACTCATCATGACACAAAGTAAAGAGTCAAGGGAGACCTAACCCTGAAAGCTCAGCTCCTTCAGAAAACTGCAAATCTACTGGGACACAGCTTTTGAAGATAATATAATGACAACTTTAAGGAATGGTGAAGGTCTAGAAGACGCAGAAGTCGCTAATTTCCATACAGGTTCGTGTGCTAGCGTTATTTACTCTACTTTCATTGAAATGAGTCACATCGTTTCTGTCATCTTGCTTTTCATTTGTTATATATCCGCATAGATTCTATTGCTACAAAAAGCTTCCTTAAAGTTCTGTTTTTGGGGGAGGAGGAGGGTGCTCTATGAATACAGTTCACTGGACTATCAAAGAAGGAGTGATGAATAAGAACTGAACTTCTCCCCATCAGCAGCTGTGGTGCTCCCGGCCTCCGCCTTCACGGAAGGGAAGCAGCAGAGGAGATGCGCTTCTCCCGGGCCGCATCCAGCACGGGCAAGCCCTGCGGGAGGGCCCAGGCCGGCACACACAGCAGGAGGCCACAGGGCACAGGCAGAATAGGGCAAATCAGTTGTCATTTTAAAATTCAACTTAAAAGATTACTTTCATAAAAAAAAGAAATCCACGTATGGAAACCAAGTAGTAACTCAGGATACTTATCAGATTAGATCCTAGTTGAATTCTCCTTGAATCGTGTTTTTCATAAGCCATCAACCAGCAGTGAGTGATGTCAGTGAACAATCTCAAGTGCGGAGTGTGAACGGACTGTGTTACTACGTTCCTGGCGCCTCCCACGGCTCACACTCCCTCTGCCCGCCTAGCGCACAAGCATCCCCCTCAGAGTAACCAGCTGGACCACGTCCAGGAAAGGAAGAGCCCGGAGTACACGGGCGGGCTGCGAAGAGGCTCACTCATCATAACCAGGCCTACGAGTTCCAAAGTGGGAGAGAGACAAGACTCAGAGGGTAAGAAAGTCTGGACACAGTTCGGAAGGGAGGTAGGTCGGCCAGGTCGGGCTCAAGTGTTGGGTCCGATAACACAAGTGGGGATCCAGGCCCTGTTCTGTCTTGTACATCTTAGGATACAGGTCAGGTCTAGCCCCTTTCCCCAGCCCATCGACGGGTTCAGGCTAATCTGGTAAAGTGCTAGCTGCCCCTAGAGGACCATAACCTTTTCTTCAGCATCTCGCTTCGCTCTCTCCTCGTCCTGGCGACGCCGCTCCTCTTCCTGCCTGGCGCGATCTTCTGCTTCCCGCCTGCGCATCTCCTCCAGCTGCTGCTGACGCCTCCGCTCCTCATCCTGTAACTAACAACACAGTGCCTTGAAGCTCTGCTCTGCTCACCCACCTGCACGAGGCGTACCGGGCACATGCGGACACAGGCACACACACACAGTCAAATACAAGATACCAGGTTAGAAGCACTGTTGAAAGACAGTAAAACACACACGCCTTAGAGCTCTGTAGTTCAAAAATAAGTTACCTAAAAGCAGGGTCCCCACAGGTCCGTTAATTTCCCCATTAACTGTGGCTCAAAGAAGGAGGACTCTGTCTCATGCATTCACACATTAAGCAAGCATCGTTCTTGTATTAGAATAAATAGAAGTTTAACCAGCTCCTGTAAATCAGCAGACTCCAGCAACAGACAAAACCCTCAACTGATGGAACTCTGGAACCCACTCAACCCCCTGCGCTTCCTGGCCGCGCTCCTGTGAGCTGTGGCACGCAGATGCTGGCCTCCCCGGGGCGGGGTGCAGGCCCCAGCTCACGACTGCAGCGGGACGTGGGTCTGCGGAGAGCCCTGTGCAGAGCGGCCCGCCTCTGCCTGGGCACCAAGCTTCCAGCACGCCGGCCCGTGGCCATCCGCTCTCTCTGGACCCCATCCTGGACTTTGAGAATTCCTTCTCAGCCTGGGAATACCCCCAAACTGAGTCAGAGAATCTGAACCTAAAATCTGGAAGGAACCTTACTCTACCTCCCTCCTGCTACATCTCTGCCAAGTAATTATCCACTCTGTCTGAATAACTCTGGTGTCTGGGAACCTACTGCCTACCTCCCCGAGACAAGGTATTCTATTTTCAGGTAACTACTAGTCAAAAAGTTCTTCTGTGGGTCTAAAATTCATCACCTGATAGTTTGCTTTCTATTTTTCATCATTCAGGTTTTGCCTTTTTGAAACAACACAAAACAAATTTATTATCTTTCCTTCACACCATCCAAATGCTTCAGGATATCTTCAAAAATCTACGACGTAGCCTGTTTTGGTTTCCGGCTCCTTTATCCTCCTGGTCAGATTTCTCTAAGTACTACGACTTCAGGGTACCTTTGACCAGAACAGAACAGAGAATGCCCTTCTGCTGTTACAGGCCAGGATAAAGGTAACTCTGGAAGCTTGCTTCTCCGTTTCTGTCGTCTGTGACAGAGCCGGCCTGTAGCAGCGCCCACAGCCCTGCACCACCCTCGGCATCAAGAGCAGTGGATTCAAACTTTAAAAAATGAAAATGTAACTCAACGCCACCTCGTTTAACTGCTAAAACCACTGCAGGAATCCCTTACATAAAATCGCTCATGGTATGTTTCAGTATTTACAGAATTACTAGTTATTGTATAAACTGTTCATAGCAAAAAATAGAAACTGGACTTAAATTGCATTTGTTTGTTTTTTTAAACAAAAATGTAACGACTTCACTCTTGCCTGATTTCTCTGGAATAAAACACTGCATCTGGTGGAAAAAGTAACAAATTAACTTGTGTCACTAGACTTTTTCATGTCAGCAAGCAATATTAAGACACCTTAGGAAAAAATGAAAACTGCCTCGTCAAGAAGACAAATTTACTTAACTTCCTCTTTCAGTACAGTCTAGAAATAGGCCAGGAGGGAGGGCAGGGTGGCTTCTGGAGCAGGGGCAGGTGCTGCTACCTGAGAACCCCAGCACCAAGGAAGAACTGTCCAGCGTCCTGCCCTGGGGAGAGTCCCCCCATGGAGGGCTCACAGCCAGCAGCGTGAAGACTGATCAAGCATGTTATAGTCATCAGTCCAAGTTATGAGAAACAGTCAAAATGAACAGCCACTGAGAACAGTAAATATTCTACAGAAGAGTAACTTATGGAAGAATGTAAAACTGCATTAGTGAAAGAAGTTTTTGTTACCCAATAAAGCACAAACTAATTCATCATGTTATACTTTCTAGACCTAATTGAAAACAAGTCTGAGCAAGAAAACCAGTATCCACTGAAACAGCCCACTCGTTCTTTTAAATTAAAGAGGAGTATGATTTTAAGAAATGAGAACAGTTACAATTCTCATAATTACAGGTACAGAATGCTACACCTTACGAATCGGTAAACAGACTCTTTCTCTTAAAAGCCTTCATTCTTGTAAATCTGGACGGGGTAAGCAAGGAGACGCCTCTTGGGTTGGGTTCATTAGTGCCTGTTTTTAAAGTCGACCAATGAGCTGGTGCAGTCAGGACCAGGGCAGCCTCTCTCCACCGCAGGGGTAAGCTGCTTCATGTCCTCTCATCTGTTTTGTTCAAAACTCAGACTGTTTTGTTCTTCATATGTACGCTGCTTTACTCTACCCTCCTCCCCCAAAACCATTAAGGACAGAAAAGAGAATCCAATCGCTTAATTTACCCCAAATAACAGCTCAGAACGGTACACTGAGCTGACAGTCATGACCAGTTAAAGGGCAGCTCAACTTGTTACAAATTTCATGGCTGAGATCCGATGACAAACTATGTTAACACTGGAGTTAAATGAATAGAGATGAGCTCACTGTTTTACAGGAAAGGAATGCCAAGTGACATGTATCAAAGCCGTCTGGTAGGAAGTTACATTCAGGGGAACAGATCTGAGTAGACGGAAGGAGAATTCTTACAGAATGAACACAAGGCAGCCCAGACTAAAGCTATTCTAAACCAAGAACTTAAGCTGGGATTTCAAAAGCCAGTCCTCTAAGCCTGAACCAGTTTTGCTACATTGGTGGTCCCCATTTCTAAAAAAGACATTTTCAGGTAAAAAAAAAAAAAAAATCATGTTGAAATCTATGTTTATGATTTTATACCACAAGACCCTAAACTGTATCTTAAATTTATAGTAAAAGCCCCATTAAGGGAGACAATCACACCGAGATAATCGGAATACAAAAGAGGACCAAGGTGTCCCTTACTTTTTGACATTTTCACTGAAAATATCACTAAAAGTCTGTTGAGCAGATTGTCCTTAAGAACTTGGGCAAGACTTTTCTGCCTATGTTCCCACCCATTAAAAACACCCTAAAAATTTTAATACCCACCCATGAGGAACCACTATGATCAGGCCCCTTACTACCGCTGGGCGCTGGCCCGACTTGGGTCCAGAGCAAGTCCTCAGCTAGCTGGCAGCCCCACGCCAGGGGCGTTGAGGACGGGGCGCCATCCTTAGGAGAGCCGTCCGCACAATGTCGGGCACTCCATCAGTGGGCGAGCTCCCTTCCTGGGCGCGGCCCGTGCTTCTGCCTTTGCAGTGTAAGGAGAAGGACAACTCTGCCAGGAGCTGTAGGACCTACAGCTTAGCTGCTCCAACAGCGGCAGAGACATGAAGTTACCCCCAAGGAGGCCGTGCGGCTCAAAGGGCCCACGATGTGCACTCACAGTTCTCTTTGCGCAACTGTCATATCTGACACAAGCATGTGAATTTTGTGTTCTACTCGGCAACATGGGCAAGTTGGTTTGACTACGCACACACTCTCCTCCTCATTGCTGGGAGGACGGCCCATCGTTCGGCTCCCACTGCCCACTCCTGCAGCCAGGCACTCCCGTGTGAAGAGGCAGTGAGCAGCCCGCCTCTCCGAAAGGGTACCTTGCAACTGGTTTCCGAATGACTCTTGCTTTCAGTCCAGCCCCTTCTATGCCCAGGTCGCTCGGGTCTGCCCAATTCCTACCGTCCCACATGAAGACCAGACAGGAGGGCAGGGGACGAGGGCAGATCTAGCCTGGAGGAAAACAGGAGAGCCACCGAAATCCTTGAAAACGTCCCTTCGCTGGCACTACCCCAAGGTAGAAGAATTTTCCCCTTGAGCTGTCAGGTCATCTGAGTCAGCGGATGAGTCACTGCCAGGGTACCAAGACAAAGCCTGAGACCAGCCAACGGGAGACTGTCACTAGTTGAAAGATGGTTCCTAGCAAGAGTCTCGTGAGCAGGAGACATTTTTGTGCAGCAGACTTTAAAACAACCATAAAGGGAGAAAACTCTGGTTAGGATCCGGACTGTCTCTATGACGTAAGGTGGATCTCTTCCACACCGGCCTTGCCCCTCTGTTCCACCCACATCACAGGGCTGTCATGAGGGAACAAGAGAGTCATGTATGTAATTAACTGGCAGCCTAGGGCAACAGAGGTATGACGTGCTGCACACCCCGCCACTGGGTAGAAGGACCGGTGGCCCTTGGCCCTCAGCCGGAGGGCTGACAGCACCCACCCCACAGCGCAGGTGCAACAGGGAGGGTAGGCTGGGGCGGGGGAAGGCACGGATGGAACGACAGCACTCCGTGGCCATGGGAAGACTGAGGACGCTTCTCTAAGGGACGGGGAGCGTCTGCTGGGTTCTGAGCACTCCTGAGATCGTACGTTTTTAACTAGGGTCCCTGTAGCTGCTGTGTTGAGAACAGCCTGTATGGGAACAAAGGTGGAAAAGGGACTTGAGGGAATGGCAGTGGCTCAGGCCAGTGTGGTGTCCAGGGGTCAGATTCTGAGAAAGTAAGGACAGGAGAATTTCTCAACGGAGAGGAAGGGGGGTTATGGTTCCTAAGGTTCGTAGATGGGGGCAGTTAGGAGAGTCTACTGAAATGGAGAAGGCTGAAGGCAGAGGAGATGAACAGCACGGCAGGCGGGGGTGGGGAGAGAAGGCGTTTCGGGTGGAACACACTGGGGTTTGCAAAGTCTTATCTGACTCCCAGTGGAGGTTACATGGCCCAACTGTGTACAGGTCTTTGCTCCGAGAGGGCTCGGGCTAGAAATGTCAATGGGCGTCCTGGATCGGAAGGCGGCCCATTGAAAGAGCAGAGGGCGAGCAGAGCCAAGCCTGCTGAGACGGGGCTGCTCCGGAGCAGAAGACCTGCTCCGCTGAGCCCAGTCATCCCCACAAACATCCCGTGACGTTCCGTACGAAGGGCACACTGTAAAAACGGCACGGCATGCGCTGCCTACCCATCCGGTCACACCCACCACCGCCCTTCATCTCAGGGAGAGGACTGACACCTAGCAGCGGAGGTCCCTCCACACAACCTGCCCATTCTGACAAAAGGATTCTCTAGATACTGACACTGCTGCCAATAACATTAATATTCGCTGGGTAATCAGGCTAAGAAATGCTCAAAAATGTGGTGGTTAAAAAGTCAGTATTAATACTCAAAATAATTACCTTTTAAAGAAATAAAAACTGAACTGTGTCTTTAAAATACAAATCTTCGTGTAATCCTTTCTCCTTAGGTATCATTCACCTGTCACGTCATCTGCGTAGTGGGTTCTGGCCGGGCCCACAGAGCTGGGGAGCCCCTTACAGCCAGCCAGTGCGTCGGGTCAGCACCCGGGGGTAACGGACCCCCCCAGGAGCGTGTGCGGAATGAGCACCTGACACAAAGAAACCCCCTGCCATAGGTACACCTTACCACACAGAAGCATGGAGAGAACATATATATTTTATCTTTGTCTCCTATTAAAAAAAAAAAAAAAAAGGAAAGCTAAAATAATCTGCCCTTCGGCCGTCAAGGAGCTGCGTGCACGAGAGGCTTCTCCCTGGAGCGACAGTGTCGCCACACTGTTTAAAGGCGGAAGAAAAAGGGCTGTTGTTTGCTGAAAAGGCCAGCAAAGTCAGACCTGGACTCAGGGACTGTCCACAGTCCTGGTGTCTGATGCTGCCCATGTGCATTCAGAAGCCGACTAACAAAAGATGACCTCGTTAATACAACAGATACATCAGCCAGGCTGTAATCCTCTGGCCAATGACACAGGTAATAGCACCAAATTTCCCACTACTGACGTCAAACCCACCGAAGTTACAACAGAAAAGGACCCCGGCATTTTTCGGCAGACGGTAAACTGGTACGGCTGATGAACTAAACTGAAGTCCATGTGAAATTATTAAAGAAAACAAAGAACAAATGTTTACCGAAAAGCTTTCTTATTCTACCAATAAACAGTAATATCCTGGACAGTTACATCTTAATTGGCAAAACAATGTGAATACCAATTCAATTGAGTTTCTAATAGTTGATTATTCAAAATCTATTACCAAGGTAATAATAATGAAATAGATTAGTCATTGCAAAAGTTCTTTCATTTGCTCATGTGTTTATGACTACGTAAGAATACACAGAATCAACTTTATGACTGAGGAAAGGTCAAAAACCATAAACAAACAGTAACACTTAAAATTAAGGGGGAAAAGCAAAGAGGAACTAAATCTAAACACACTGCAGGCATGCTTCTTGAGAGGCACGAACTATCCTGCACTAGGACACCCCTAGGAACTGGTCTACTAGAAACACAAAACCACCACCACTGAGAGAAAAAAAGAAAATCAAGACAGGAAAAAAGTACCAAAGGAAAGAAATGAGAACATACCAAATCTAGAACAGAGATTGCTGGCAGAGCAGTCTGCTGCAGGTAACAGAGAGGAAAAAAAAGAAAGATGAAGTGTGAAAAAAAGTCAAGTTTAGACCTGTATTCCACCACCACCGGCGCGTCGGCTGCTCCCGCATTTCATCTGCGTCTGAAGGACAACCCAACGAGAACAGTAAACGCTACAGACCGGCTTCCCAAACTCAGAAATAGGAAAAGGTCCACAAACGTATTAAACACTTGAGTTTCGTTATTAAGATACATGGAAGAAACTTTAAAAAGTATAATTTCCCTGAGCTCATTACTTGGGAGACTAAGATATTAATCTTAAATATGATTAGTGATAAATACACAGATACTTTTCTAACTAAATTATCATAAAAAACTTTCCAAATGTCATAATTCATACTAAAAGGCTTTGAAATAGTCACTGTTTGAACAACCTGGAAAACCTGACAGACCCTTAATAAAAATCCACTGTAAAGAATAAATGCAGCCATGTCACAATGCAGATGCTAACGTCCCACTCTGGGATGCAGTTACCACAATGGAGGTTCATGATGTCTGCTGACTTACCAGAGACCTCAGCTTCACACTCAGCATGGACGGCAGCAAATGGCACGCTCTCCTGTTTTGGGGGTGAGAGATCTGAGGCCGGGAGCACACGCAGCTCCTGGGACGACCCGCTTGTCACTAGGGACACGGGCCAAAGCAGAGGACCCTGCACCGAGCACTCAGCCACTGGGTACACAGGGGCCTGGGGTCCTGACCCCAGAGTGGAAACTGCGCAAAGAATCCTAACCCTGTAAGTGACCCGTTACTAATCCACCAGTTGCTCTTTCAAATATAACAATACTGATGGTAAGCAGAGCTGTTTTTAAGGACGTTTATTCCTGGTGACTCGGATAATACTGATAAAATCATGTCACAGTTAAGATTTGGGCCTTTGTTTAAGATACCTCAGTGTTCCAGCTGAATTTGTGGCCGAGTTCCATATACCTTTTGCTGAGAATATGTGCGTAATAATAAGTGTGTGACATGTTTCAGGAAAATAATTCACAGGGCAAACTCGAAAAGGGATCAGACTGCTGGCTTTATGTACTAATAATTATCTAAGATTAAGCTGCATCACAATGTGGAAAGACTGAAATGTCTGACCTAACAGTTAATTTGTTTAGATCTCTAGTACAGACAGCATGAAATCAAAGTTGCAATTAGAAACAAAATCCAGAAGTCATGCTCCAGGCTGTCTTTCCCCAGAACACTGCACTGTAGAGAACTCACTGACATGTCACGGTCAAATGCCTCTCCCTCAACAGTTCTCTTGACAGGGTAACAAAGAATCTTAAATTTGGCACTTTAATGATCTATCGCATGCAACTAACATAAATTTCACTTATTTTGATACAAAGGAATAAGTTACTTTTATCAAATGGAGAAATAGGAATAAAATCCTAAATTCTCAGTAATCTTTATACTTACACCACTGAAATATAGTTGTTTAATTTGATAAGTATCTGCCTCATCAACCAAATGAGCACTCTGCAGAGTGCTCTTTCTGGTAATGACATTAAACCCGTAACTCTGAAGTTCTCAAGTCTTCTTTGTTACCCACCATCCCTCACTGATCATCGAGACCAGGGGTCAGCAGACGTCCTGCCACCTGTGAAGGACGTTTCGGGGCGCACCCTCGCTGCTCGGGTACCGTCTAAGGCGGCTCGTGTTGTTTGACCACGGAGCTGCGCCATTAAAACAGCCCGTACGGCCCACGCAGCCTCCGATACTCACTTTCTGGCCATTTGAGAAAAAGTTTTGAAAACCCCTGATGAGGATTATTACTGGTTACTAACAAATTAGTGGTTATTAACTTGTTTTCTCAACTGAAGCGTTAGTGAGAAGGACAACTACGAGTTTGCTAATTAAAACAGCAAAGTTCCATGTGGATGGTATTTACTTTTCAACATCTAAGCCTCTAACCCTGGCTCACCCTGCAGGACGCCAGCTAGCAGCGGTAGGTACAGTAACACGCGACAGGCCAGGGCCCTTGCCAACCCTCCGGGAGCCCGGGCGTGGCCACCCCCACGAGCGACACGCACAGGTACGCACGCCCACAGCACTTCTCCCCTTTACCCTTGCTCTCCGCTCAGCCTCGAGGCGCTGCATGATCAGCATGGTATCCACGTCATCGTCCTCCTCTTCCTCGTCATCCTCGTCCTTCTGTTTGGACTCCTGGAGTCTCTTCTGGAACTGCCATTCCAGCATGAGTTTCCGCAGACGGTCGTTCTCCTCTGCACTGCGCTCAGGCTTGTTCTGGAGCTCTTGGATCTCCCTGCTCAACATATCCACAATGTGCATCTGCTGTTGCTTCTCCAGCTTCTCCCGGGCATCCCGCTTCCATGGGTCTGGGGACAGACTGTCTCCGGACGACAGCTCCTCTTGGCTGACTGTAATGTACTGCAGGTCTCTGCGCTCGATCGTGCGGGGCTGCTGCTGGGGCTGCAGCTCCCGAATGACCGTCTCTTGGGGCCTCTGGAGCGTAGAAGGCTTTTCTGGCTTCACGTGTGGGACGGTCACAGGAGAAAACGGGGCCGGGTTCAGGGACTGGGAGCGCATCTGGCCCAGCTTCCGCTCCTGCTCCCTGCGCTTCCTGTCCCGCTCCTCTTCTAGACGGGCCTTCTCCTTCTCATACCACCGCTGGTGCTCCTCCCGCTTCCTCCGCTCTGCAGCCGCTGCCTGAGCAGATGCAGGTCCGGTCTGGCCAGCAGGAGGCGGAGGGAGAGGCAAGTCCATGGGCATTCCGTCGAAGTCTCCAGCGTAGTGCGTGGGGGGCGGCGGGGGCGGCGGGGGCAGGTCTGTCTGCACAGGCTGGGAGACGGCCACCGTCACGGGCTGCACGGCGGCTGGCGTCTTCCAGCGCCCAGGGCCGCTTTTGGTCAGAGTGGACGCGGGGGTGCCTGACTTGGAGGAGTGGTCCAGGTGCTCTTGGCTGGAGGTGCTGGAGCCCACGGAGGAGCTCTGATGGATCCACATATCACTATCAGACTTGCGATCCAAGACTGCCTCGATCCGATGCCGCTCTACCTGGTAAACTTTATCCTCCCGAAGTTCCTCTTGGGAACGGGTAACACGCTGGAAAAAGGAAAAAGGAAAACTTCTATTTCAGCCGCTTAGAAAAAAATTACTAAAACGCATAAATGTTTTATCTTTGGGGAGAAAACACTGTGGGGAAATTGTTAAGAGAGTGCC
>NC_138376.1:129526348-129552261 GCF_054177405.1 Leptonychotes weddellii | reverse complement strand
CCCTCACACGCATCTGCAAAGGGGTTCCTCCCGCAACTGACTTTGAAAGGATGAATGTGTTTAGTGTAATTACATGAAGAGCAACAAGATTTACTCCCCCGTAGTAAAATTCTGAGTAAGAGTCATGATCCAATCTTAACCACATCAGCCATGGTTCCACCAGCTGACGACTGACTTTGGGAACACTCCAACAGAGCTGGGCACACGCCAGGACGAGCCAGGCATCCGGGTGTCTCTGTCCCCGTCTCAGAAAGGTACAAAACAGTGTGTATGTGTGGAAGAGACCAAAATGAACACTCTTCCAAAGGGCTAGTCTCTGCACAATGGCATGTCTAAAAATTGTTTCAATTGATAGAAATGGATTCACTATGATGTCAAACATTTTTTTTCCTATCCTTTTAATATGCAAAATAGAAAATGAAGATGCAAATCTGGAAAATAAGCTGTTTCCTTTCCTTAAAAAATAAGCCAACAACAAAAAAATGAATTAGCACTTGAAGAAAACAGCAGCCTGAGAGAAGAATGGAGTACTTACTGCCCACGTTTCACTATAGCTGTACTGTGCCCACAGAAACAGTTTCCTGCTCGCTGGGCCGAGTCCAGACCCTCGAACAAGGCGGGGGTTAGGGGCACCGAACCCTGGGTGGTCAAAACTCCACACGCAACTTCTGACTCCCCAAAACTTAACTACTAACAGCCTACTGCTGACTGGAAGCCTTACGGAAACATCAACAGTTGATCACCAAGTATTTGGTATGTCTTATTATACACTGTATTCTTACAATACACTCAACTACAGAAGAGAAGGCATCATTAAGAAAACCATCAGGATGAGAACATACATTTACAGCACTGTATTGAAAAACATGGGCATAAAAGTGGACATGAGCAGTTCAACCGATGTTGCTCAAGTCAACAGTATCATTCAATTTCCTACTATTTGTAGGAACAGATACTTTTATTAAAATACAAGATGTCAGAGGTCCCGCCTCAGACTCTCCACCAGCTTCTCCTGCTGCTGCCAAACCGAGCCTCCTGGATCACTGCCCTGCTCTTCCGGACTTCACGAGCCCCCTGGTGCCTTTGTTGCATTTCTCCATGTCTCCCCTGCTAAGTCCTACCCTGAGGCTCAGTCATGTCAAGATCCACATAAGTAACCCATCGACACGCTGACCTCTCAGCATCCTGACTTCCCCTTCTAGCTCATTTATCTCTGAGGTGAGGCAGAAGCAAACAGCAGACATACACTATGAACCTAGAGGCTTAATAATGGTATTCCTGTCAAATAGGGGAAGACGTGTAGATGCTCATGACACAGGGGAAGGAGATTTTCCTAAGGGCTAACAAAATATGCTAGAGGAAGCAGGGCACACAAGTACTTCACTGTGAAAGAGAAATCTGGAGGAAGACCTTCTCCGCCAGCTCCAGCCAGGCATCCAATGGTCCCAGACAGATTTGGGGGGGGGGGGGGAGGAGTGATCAGGCCTCCCTAGGAAACAGGCAGGAGGGCCCCGTGGACAAGATGACAACATCTGTGACCTCAGGATAATTTCTTGCCCTCAGAGAATGTGGCTCTTCCTCACGGCTACTCGTGCCATTCCCCGTGCCTGTGAGCCCTCCTCTGTTCTCCCGGCCTTCCCAGCTCAGCTCAGCTGCGCCTCCATCCCTGGGCTCCTCCAACCACCTCAACTAAAGCACCACATCCAGAATTCACTATCCAGGATCCGTATTTGTTACATATCCTAGACTGTGCCTATCTCTACGCATACGTTTGATTTCTTCTCCCAGTCTTCCACAATGCAACGTTATCTTTCCAAACAGAAAAACACATCTGATAATGTTCCCCAGCTCAACGACTCAAGACTGATGCTCCCCTCTCTAACTTGGATAAAACCCCAATTCTGCAGCTTATCACTTCAAGCCCTTGCTGTATGGTTCCAGGCTGCAAAGGCCTGCCGCTGCCCCCTGCCCCGAGCCTGGTTCCTGCTCAGCGGCACATCTCTGTGCCTTCTCACTTGGTCTGAAAAGCTCTTCTGTTCAGAGAGCTGTAATGTAATGCGGGAGCCCGGGTGCTAGTCACACCGAGACTGAAAGGTAGCTCTGCCTCTCAGTGGGGACCCAGATCTCCAGCAGGACTTACTACACTATACTTACTACACTTTATCTGTCTCATTTCTTAACCACATCATTAGTTTTACTGGCGGGGACCACGGTTATGTCTGCATCCCAGTGCCCGGACAGCTTCCGGTGCAAAGAAAAACACACATCACTCATTTCTCACTCCTTGAATCAGGAATCCTGCCTCACAAACTGTAATGAAGGTGTAATATTACTAACCCTTCACTAATCAAATATCAAGGGAATAAAGCATTCCTTTTCATATTTAGTATTCCTTCCTATCCACTCTTCCTCAGTTAACCAGGAAACCAGGGAAGAAAAAAAAAGGTATCAGTCTCAGTGCTGTCCTACAGAGAATATCGACTGTATCTCTGAAATCATCCAGATTTTACCCTGTCAAACTGGTTTATCTTTGACGGCTGCGAATGTTCATGGACTCCTTCTCTCTAACCTGAATTGCAATACTGGAATGATTACTGTCTGCGTGCATGTGTGGCTTCTCCTCGTAATTTGGCCACTGGTTCTGAGGAGGAGCCATCCGGTCCTGGGATTTGGAAGCTGGGAAGGTGAAATACTCTCTGGTGTACGTCTGAGTGGGGATGGGGTAGGCCTCAGGTCTCGGTGGAGGGGTCTGTTCCTGTAAAATGGGAAGAAGAAAGAAAAGTGAGCTTTTGGCAATTTGTACATAAACTAATTTAATTTCCAAAGACCTGTTTTAAAATATAGTAGATACATTTAAAACTGTGCTAAAAATTAAAAGTGTTTGATCCTATACGGAGAATAATGAAAAACCTTTTATTTTGCCCTGACTTCTTAACTTAAAGCTAATTTCCTTATTATGTTAAAAATGAAGAAGCCCCCAGGAATTCTAAACACTGCTGATGTGCAGAAGAAATGCACGAGGAGACAGTTCAGGGATTCTGCGGGAGGCCTGAGTTTTGGCTGTAGTGAGGATGTTCGCTTCACTCTCACACCTCAGTGCAGAGGTTCCCGGTGGAGACAGACGTTATCTTAGCTGTTGTTCCGGGGGCATATGCGCTCTTCCCTCCAGGGCTAGGAGGCTGATCTGTTGGAAATAGACAGGGAAAAGCAAGGTTTTTTGTTTTTTTTTTCAAGTATCACAATGTTTATTCCATGTCACGTGACAAGAGCTCTTTAAGGGCAGTGAGGAGTCAGCAGAGACCGCTAGAGGCCACGGGACAGATCAGGGCTCATCACACCCTCTCCTCTCTCCTGAATAATCAGAGCCCAGAGCTACCAAGCTTCATCGACAGACCAGGGACTGGCAAACATTTCTGGCAATGGGACAGACAATAAATATTTTAGGTGCTGCAAACTTTGTATGTGTTGTATATCCTTCTATTGATTCTTCTTCTTGTTAACAACCCTTTAAAAGTATGAAAGCCATCTGAGCTCCTGCTGGCAGCCTGCCAGCTCCTGCTAGCGACAGGATCAATGGCTCGTCTAGAGCATCCACTGAATCAAAGTGTTCTAACCTCGTTTTCATTTTCTATTGGAAGAACATTACTTTTGATATCTCTCACAAAAAGCACATTTCTGTTAGCCAGGATATGCAGGTAATCCTACTGCTTTGATAACTAAGCAAGCACGGGGTGTCCCCCCAACACGGACGGTGACTGAGCATGTCCAGGCCAGGGAAGGACAAGCACAGTGACCCTTCTTACTTGCCACGTTGGGGCTGGAGCGGTGATCAGCCCGGTTCTTCATCAGTCTGTCGTCACCTGGCAATTTCTTAGGTTCGCTGTATTCTGCCCAAGGCAGCTGAGGGCTCTCAGGTGACCCGTTTGGAGCTGAATTATTGTAGAGCTCAAAACCTTCACTCTTCGGTCGGGGTTTACCTGAGCCACGACGATCTGAAACTGAAATCAAAGTGCATTCAGGCTCTCCTCATTTATTCAAGATTTTAAACACCCTATTTAGTCTTTAAAGAGAGATGAATCTATAAATATTTAAAATTCTGTAAGACCTTATTTTTAGCGAAGAAATAAGGTAATTTTTTTTATCTAAGAGTAAAATCTTTCTCAAGAA
Source organism: Leptonychotes weddellii (assembly GCF_054177405.1). Lineage (NCBI taxonomy): Eukaryota > Metazoa > Chordata > Mammalia > Carnivora > Phocidae > Leptonychotes > Leptonychotes weddellii. Next base: position 129,548,094 of record NC_138376.1, on the reverse strand, counting down.
CCTTAAAAGCAACACTTAAATGGCACTGATGGGAAAAGGTTCTCTTTCCAACCTTCTTTTCTCATAAACTCCACCTGTTAAGTCACAAGGCTACTTTTAAAGCAACTTTTTAAAAGATACACTTCCCTCACTTTCTGAAACACACTCCTCCTTTTAGTAGCTGGCACTGCCATCAGCTGGCGTGACCGTCCACGCTCTACTTCCGGCTTTCATGTCTCCCTGTGCGGCAGTGTTCTCTGTTCTAACAGCTTCCCTCTGACTTCTAACTCATGGTCTGGTGTGCTTCTCGGAAATGACCCTAAGCTGTGACATTAGACCACCAATATGGTACCGTCCTGAAAAAAGTGAGAAATATGCTGAGTTGAGGTCTACACTACAACACATGGTTGTGTGAAGATACACGGTTTATTCCAGTAAACAGCAGGCCCAGGTTCTCAGAAGCTTTGGTTGCTGTCGCTGTGCTACCCTTAGGTCGACTTCAGGTCCTGGACTTGGTGGAAGCTCCCGGATCACTGACTGATGAAGAAGGGAGCTCCGCCAAGGCCAGACCGAGCGGCTGTGCACAAAGTTAACAAAGTAAACGCGAAGTATATAATGATTTAAAAAGATAATGTGAGTCCTAATGGACTTTTCTCTGTGATTTCTGAACTAATCCTTTTTAAAAAGCCTTAAATTTATATTGGTTTTATTCTGAGATTTTTGACGTAGGTACAAAATCATGGTTCCCACCAACAGATTACTTTATCCGAATAACTGAGCTTTTAATTTAAAGTGAACTACATGTAACAGGATAACCATGTCCTGCACACACAGGACTGAATATACTATTCATACACACACTCATATACGTTGTTTCAGTAGAGAATCCTGCTTGTTCTTTGAAGACTTTCTATCCCGCATCACCCGCTGACTACGACTAAGTGCCTAGTGCAGGATGGACGGAAACCCTCCAGCAGCCAGCCAGTCCCATGGGGGTTCCGGGAGGGCGGGAAGATAGTGCATCACCACGTGGCCAGACACTGAACGCTGCCCTTGGCTACTTATCCCGGGCATCTTGCCGAAGTGCCTGCATCCCCAGCTGGGATGGTGAAAGCAGTAGCACCTAATCTAGGGTTTTTGTGGCTACGAAGATAAGGTCAGGACGGTAAAATGCCTGGCATGCGGTAAGTGATCAATACAAGCCAGCTATTACTGGCAGTGGTCAAAGGAAGAGACGGCATGCAATTCTCCCCAATGAGCTCTTACTTCTTTGCATCATTGGGGACGGCTGATTGAGCAGGGTGGCGAGGCCGTGATAAATTGCTCCCTGCTTTGCGACTTCTAGTGTTACCACAGAACTTGTTCTTGTCATGAGTTCTGCCGCCCTAGGAAAAAGAGAGTAGCACAAACATAAAGAAAATGTCACAACGACAGCCTGTGACCAGAGCAACCGACGGCTATTTTGAGTAACAGTTCTGACCTTCAGACAGATAACCTACTGCCCATTCCCTTCCTTTAAAGATTAACTAAGCACACATCTCCTATTGTCATATTAAGAACGGTAAGATGATACTCAGACATTCCCAGGACGTGCCAAGAGTATGTTTTTTTTAAGCTTCAAAGAAACTGCTCCAAACCAAAATACATATTTATAATCTGCTAACAAATGAGGTGTCATGTACACTGGTTTACATTTAAAAAGGTGAAGAGTAAGGGCACAGCTTTTTAGCATTATTTTTTGTCTTCTAATTCCAAACGTGAAACATCCCTAAACACGTTAATATTCAGCTTTAAACAAATACATAAATGATACCTTTCTTGAGAGAGTCCTACCAGACTTCGTCCGTCCACACTGAGGAGCTGGTCTCCTGCAGCCAGGCGTCCATCCTGTGCACACCCAAAAGGCATGTGTTTTGGGCGGTGGGGACAGCCAAGGGCAAGAGGAGGAAGAGGAAAAGTCAATGGCAAGGAAGCTCACATTTGTTTTTTCAGCAAACAGTCTACATGGTGTTTTATAACAACACATAGCAGTGGGTCATAGCAGGTCATTTGCTGACTAGGACATACTGAAAACTTACATCTTTAAAAATGACACTAACCCCATCAGCAGCACCTCCTTTTACAACAGACTTGACATAGATTCCAAGTTTATCTTGGCCAGCACCCTAAACAAAAACAAGGCAACACTGCTTGAAAATACACAGTAAAAAATACAATCCTCAGTAAAATAAAACAAAAATAAAAAAAATAAAACTAGTACATAGATAATTGCAACAAAAGTCCTGGTTCTTGCTTTTACATGAAAATTAGTACTAATAAAATTAACACTCTATTTGGTAAATATAAAGGAACGAACAGGAAATGTACCTATTTTATCTTCCTAAATCAAAGAGTACTTACTCTGGAAAAATCGATTATTAATAAACCAGTTGATGAGATGGCTAAAGTTTAAGTGAGCTAAAGCTACCCTCATGACATATACTATTAATCACTTAGATACAAAAGCAATTTACTATAGTATTTTTATATTCCAATATTTGCCTATATCCCCTTATTTTATTTCCAAAGCTGTATTTTAAAACTTAAGAAAAAACTTCTTGTGGCATCCAGGAAGGGGGACTTAGGTAGTAAGGGAGGATTCTGTAGAAAATCCTGTGCATCGTTTCAACTGAAGGATCATGTATTCTAACTCTAGATGAATACGGAGCTAGGAGCCCCGATCCACACGGAATGCACATCAGGACAAGCAGCTTCTGTGAAACAGGTTTCAGGAGCACATACAACTCTTGTACAGAATCACCAACATTCTACTTGGACACTCCAACCAGAACATAAAAATCCATTATGGATAACTTATTGGAATGACCGCAGGAAGCAATCGCATGCGTGAAATCTCACCTGGATAGCACTGCCCATGTTCCACAACCAAGGATACGGGTCTTAGCTCAGGGTAATTTCAATAGTTATGAAGTACTGGGTCATAAATAAAACATATAAAAGGTATCCCAGAGAGTTGTAGATACAGTGATTTCAATAAATGACTTAATTGAAACAAATGTTCTACAACACTCTGGAAGTACATAATTTCCACTGGAAAACTCTTCATTCCTCCTTTTCGCTAAGAGAGCCAGTTTGGAGACTACCGTCTGACTGGGGAGCTCTCCCCTCAGGGAAAATCCAGCATGTAGCATGCCACTGTTTCATGAGCCTAAAACCATCTATTACGTATCTCATTATGAAAATGGCATAGGATGTCTCAATTTAACAAAACAACTCAATTTTGGGAAACCGTGTGTTTCAAGTTTCATGTGGTTACATTACCTGCGGGCTGAGTTTACAAAAGTTCTATACAAGGTAAAAAATCAAGTCCTCTCTTTTGCAGCTCCCCACCCTCTGGTCTAGGTTTTCCCATCTGTTCACCTCCAAATGTTCCTCGGTGTCTGTCTGTACCATATCCCCTCGCTGCACATCTCCTGCCCAGCCCCAGGCACCCGACTGCCTACCAGACAGACGCATCCCCTTACAAATCATCCAGCACTTCCAGTACAACAGGATAACCAAGTGCAAGCTGACACCTCTGCCTGGTCCTTCTGCTCCCCACCCCCTCACCCCCCCACAGACACAGCACTGAGATAGTTGGCAAAGCTTGTACTTTAAGTTTGAAATTCCACAATAAAAAATACATAGAGTAGGCACTCAATAAATGGCAACTTCCTGAATTTTAGCATGTCACTTAGCGAGAGAGAAACAGAGCAATAGATACACCTTTTACCTGACTTCGCCCAGGCCAATCCTGGGTTTCCCTGAACCTAGGGACCTAACATGCAATCGGGGGAATTACTTCTAAGCCGGCCCCACCCCGACCCCATCTGTTATATGACATAGGGTATTCCTTCTCATGTCATCTACTTAAATGATTTTTCCCCAATATATTCCATACAATCTGCGATTGACTGCTTAATTCAACAACTCAGCTATTTAAATGACAATTTTACTCCTTCAACAAATATTCACTGAATGCTTCCTTATACTATCCTAAGCTCTGTACACACATCTGTGAACAAAGCAGACAAACACCCCTGCCCTCATGAAGCTTATATTCCACAGTAGTCTTCCCTGTAGCTGTCTAATAATTTTGGCTGGGGCACTGAAAATCCCCTTCTTTTCCTTTTCTGCAAATGCTGCAGGGTATTTCCTTACAGCTAATACCTGAGGCCAGATTGTTTCTCAAAGGTTCTAAGCATAACTACCTGTTTCCTGTGTTCTGTGTCTGACCGAGAGCAAAGCAATGTTCACAGCATTTCAGGATACAGTTTTAGTGTGAATGGGTGGGCACTTACATCTTCATGATGTAGTATAGACCATAAAAATTGTCCTTTTAAGAAGATGCTTAATTACTACCATCTTTGAAAAGAAAAATGTTTACTAGTAATACTAATAGCATATTTTTAGTAACAGTGATATAAATAATAAAATACCAAATACATACATTTTTATAAAAATTTTTAAATTTTTAAAAAGATTTTAGTTATTTGACACAGAGAGAGAGCATAAGCAGGGGAAGCAGCACACAGAGTCAGAGGCAGAGGGAGAAGCAGGCTCCCAGTGGGGAGCCCGATGCGGAACTCGATCCCAGGACCCTGAGATCATGACCTGAGCTGAAGGCAGACGCTTCACGGATGGAACCACCCAGGTGCCCCCCAAAATATATACATTTCAAAACAATAAACCAAGACCTCCCCCATTGCTGGTACTCTTTATAAGAAAAAATATTAATAATGAAACAGATAACATTTATTTAGACAAACTGTAAGAGGACTCTGTCTTTCTAAAAATCACAAAATGGAATGATAAAAGAACAAGAGAAAAAAACCGTTGCTTCTCCCTCCGTCAAGGCCCTGCTCACACAGCCTCTGTTGCTCCTTTGTCACAATTCTCACTCTGGGAAGGGGAGTTCCACACTCAGCATGAACGGAGGAAGCTCCACTGCAATACTCCTCTCTGCCTTCAGCCTCTCGTTCAGACCAGGAATCACACCCCTGAGGGGAGCTACCAGGCCCCACATTCCATTTTAGACAACTGATCCAGGCTTCCATGTGGGAGACTCTGTACGAACTGCAAGTACTATGTAAATTACCGGAAACCCCGTAGCACCTTTCGAGAGGCAGTTTAGGATCTGACATGCGATGTGAGGTTTATGAAGTCTACGTTCAAATATTCAAGTAAAACTGATCATGTAATATAGATACTGGACAGAATCATGACCGTCACATCTTTAAATTCAGGCAGAAGTTTCCAGCATAAATCTCCCAACAGTCCTGACCAAGCCCTCCTTGTCACTGTCCTGCTGGTCCCCTCCGTGCCACCTGCCGCAGGAACCCCTTCCTGAAGCACGCCCCGCAGGGCTCCTGACCCAAGACCAGCGCAGCTGCCCGCCTGTGCACAGCACCACGCCCCCCGAACCCAAGGTCAGGCTCTCGCCCCTCTCACCACACGCTCGGCCTGATCCAGATGCTCCTTCACGTGCCCCCATTCCATCCTGCTTCCGTGTTCCTGCCTTTGTTCACGTTGTACTTTCCACACAAAACGTCTGATGCAATCTGTCTGCCAAAACGCTTTCGTCATTCGATTCCTGGGCTCACCTGCCACTATTCACCAAGCCACATAGCTTCCCAGCCTCAGGATGGATACAAGCTCTCTCTCACCTATGTGCTATGTTCCTGGAACAGCTGCTCTGTCCCGTATTCCAGCTGACAGCACAGACGGCTCCCCACCGCCCGCTTTCCCTGGTCGCTGCCTCCTCTCCTCCTACCATGTGGTCGACAGCGTCCTCTCAAACCCTGACACGGGGCAGTCCAGAATCCACTGAATGAGTACATCAGTATCATATTCGTGGGGTTAGGAAGCAGCTGACGCAGCTATCACAGACTGAGCTGGTAACACTGGAACGTTCCTAGTTTAACAAGGAGGAGCCCTAAGCATTTCTGACTACGGCACCACACATACTGTTTCCAAAGAAGCTATCTTCCATTACTGTTGTTGGGTAATGGACGATGGGAATTTGTCTAAGTTCTAAGCTATAATCACGTTAATTCCAAGTTCAATTTATCAGTGTATCTGCTACTCAGAAAAGGAGATCTTCATCTGAGGAATCACGAGACAATGATTCTTAGAGACCTCAACTGCAAAGACCCAGTAGGCTTCCAAAAGGTCCTTTTAAGGTTGGTCATAAAAACAGACTTAATAATTAAGTCACTGACGGTGCATGATGAAATACATAAAAAAAAAAAATACTCTTGGGGGAGGGTGATACACAAGTGAAGAATGTGGATCTAGAATATTCTAAAGAGGTATCCAAGCTTTGGTTAGCATCTGAATCTTACTAATGTGGTCTCAATCTTGCACTACTTACCTAGAAATACTCTTTATTTAACAGACCCACTGCTTACATTTCTGTAAACATGTTGCCATTCTGCTAACCTTTAACCTTCTCCTGGAGACATGGTCCCTTTAGCAGATCTACTCCACTGGAACTCCCTTCCATCCTCCCATTCTGGCCCCCTCCCACCTCTGCTTATTTGAATCCTATCCATACTTCACGTGCAGCTCACTGTTATAAACTGGACATAAAAAACTGCAGTACAATTGTTGTACAGAGAAATGACCAGTTCCACTGGTTATTATTTTAGAAAAACAAATCTACAGATGGATACTCAGAAATCAAAGAAGTCTAAGGAATTTATTTTTAAAGATGTTATTTGTTTGACAGAGAGAGAGCGAGCACGAGCAGGGGGAGCAGCAAAGGGAGAGGGAAAGCAGACTCTCCGCTGAGCAGGGAGCCTGACTTGGGGCTTGATCCCAGGACCCCGAGATCATGACCTGAGCTGAAGGTGGACGCTTAATCGACTGAGCCACCCAAGCACCCCAGAAGTCTAAGGAATTTTCTAACTATACACACACATACACATATGTGTGTATATACATAAAATCAACATGGGTAGTTACTTTCAACCCAGAACACCACAATCTCTGGCCAACTCCAAGGGGACCCAATGTCTCCACCTGGCTGCAGCAGCCCTGGTCTGGAATGTCCACCTTGACAGGTTGGACAGAGGAGCATATAGGTGCTGCTTCCTCCCTGCTAATGCCACTTGGACTGGGAACAGCTCAGCACCGAGGCAAACTTACCACCCGGCAGGCGGCAATAACTCCTCTTAACTTTACGAAGCTCTCACTACCTGCCCCACTTCATCTGAATAAAAATAAGATTATACACTATGATAAAAACTGTATAAAGCAAAATTATTTCAGAAGCATTAAGCCACTTATGTCTTATTTCTGAATAATAATGCACACACTAACCTAGCCTAGGAAGACTGAACTTTGTACGGCAAGTCCATTCCTTTTCTTTTTTTAAAAGGTTTCATTTACTTATTTGAGAGAGAGCGCACGAGGGGAGGGGAGGGGCAGAAGGAGAAGGAGAAGCAGATTCCCCTTCAAGCAGGGAGCCTGACGTGGGGCTCGATCCCAGGACTCTGGGATCATGACCCGAGCCGAAAGCAGACACTTAACTGACTGAGCCACCCAGGTGCCCCAAGTCCATTCCTTTTCCAATTAAGAAAGGAAAATGGGGTCCAGGAAGTTTTTGCTGCTACATACCAATGTAACATTATCTGTCAGTAAAAGAATGTAAATATGAGCTATATAAACATTAACCAAATGTTGGTGCAATGGCATTAGATACTATGAAGACTGTGCTGTCCGGTATGGTGGCCAGAGACCACACGTGGCTTTACTGAGCACTCAGAATGTGGGAATGTGGCTAGTCCAAACCAAAATGTGTACTAAGTATACAACATATACACACATCAGAGCTTTGTACGGAAAAAAGAATCTAAATATATCACTAATGACTTACGTTCACTACATGCTGGAATCAGTAACATTTTGGATATACTGTGTAAAATAAAATACATTATTAAAATTGATTTCAGGGTTTTTTTTTGATGCAGCTAATAGAACACTTAAAATTACCTTTGTGGCTCACACATTCTATTGGACAACACTATTCTAAAACTAGACTTTTCATCTATATGTTATTAGTAACCACAAGTACTAGCAATAAACTTATAATTATACAGACAACTGGGTAAAAACAAGACTTTACCACAAGAAAATATATGTCATAAATAACATCATGCACCCTGATTTCCAACCATGAGAAGAGTAACCATAATCATTAAAATGGAAAGGCTAAATAATTTTAAGGATTACTTGTTTAAAGCTACTACCTAAGCTGGTATTTGAAGATATTTCTGTGTTTTTAGTCTTTTATTTGTAAAATTAAAAGATTAATCAGAAACATGCAGATTTATCCATTCCCCATTTAACAAATCAAATTCTTTTTTTTCTTATTTTTTAAGATTTTATTTATTTATTTGAGAGAGAGAGAGTGTGCAAGCACAAGTAGGGGGAGTGGCAGAGGGAGAGGGAGAAGGAGGAAACCCAGGCGCCCCTCAAACTCCTTTTTAAGGGTCTCCTGGAAAGCAGTTATATATTTCAAAGGCACCAGGAATTATGAATGACTAAGTACAGTTTTGGAATTTAATTAAACTACTGAGAAGTAAATTTTTAAGTATCAAAGCCACATTTTCCCTTCCAAAGACACTTTGAGAGTAACACGGTGTTCCAGTGCCAGAGCTGCCCTTTTTTGGTGTCTGTGCTCTCCAACATCACTCCCGACTCCTAGAGAGTAGAGAATGGGGACCAAATATGCCCCAGCCAGGCCGTGCAAATGAAACGCAAAGAGCTAGATCCTCAGTCCTTAGAAAAGCAATTAAAATGAAATAACAGAGATCACATGTGTGATCTTAGTGCACCTTGAATCCGCTTGTCTTTCCTTTCAAAGGGAAAGGAGGGGTTGGAGAGGGAGGTGGGATCACTGAGGAAGAGGAGGGCAGGGCAGAGAGAGGAGAGGTTTAGCAGAAATATACTGGGGTACTGGGGTTTCCGTGTGGAAAAGGGCAGAAGAAGAATGGCAGTAAGTTAACAGAAAAGGTTCCCAAATACAAAGATTGAGGCAGAAATAAGAACTCAGCAGCTACATGCGCCATACATTCCCTAGAACTCGACGAGACGCGCCCGTGGCTTAGCTGCTTACGTGCGGCGTGAGGACCGGCTACAGGCAAAAGGCCGCCCCCAGACAGCTGGTCCCGGCTCTCGCTGGCGCACCTTCGGGAAGACGGAGGGTGAGGTCCTCTCACCTCGGGCACAGAAACCCAGTCAGAGGAACCTACTCCTCGAACGCCCAGTGACCAGCTGAGTGTGTGGGGGAGTATGTATGACTAACAGCATAAAAACATCATTAGCACACAACCCCAAAAAAAAAAAAGGCAGCAGGAGGAGGAAGGAAGATACGCCAGCAGAGAGTCAAGCCTATTGTTTCCAGGGCTAGAGACCCAGTCTGGGCTCTTTACTGAAGGTTCCAGAACAACAGTGGGTTGGGAGGACCTGAGAGCCCAGCAGCATTTAAAACTCATCAGGATGTTCGGTACAGCGCTCTGCCCACGTGCTCCTTTCTCAGGGTCTGAAAGCGGCTTTGTTTCTCATCAGACAAGGAGTTCCGATTCGTAAACTATTAAAATTAAGAATAGGGTTTTAAAAACATTGAAGAGCTCTCTCTTCTTGTTGGGAATTACCTTAATTCTGAAACAATCAATTGTAAAACTCGTTCTTGATACACATTCCACCCTCAACAGCGCTGCAAGCATGAGCTAGGTGGCAAGCTCATGCAAGCATGAGCACCAGACAGGTGGGATGCCGTAAAGGAGTCTACGCTTGGTTTCTGTGAACCAGCCTCCAGGTGCAGCTCTGTTCATGGCTTATCCTTTGCAGAGAACACAAAACACATCCCAGGGGCGCCTGGGTGGCTCAATCATTAAGCATCTGCCTTCAGCTCAGGTCATGATCCCAGGGTCCTGGGATAGAGCCCCGCACTGGGCTCCCTGCTCGGCGGGGCGTCTGCTTCTCCCTCTCTCACTCCCCCTGCTTGTGTTCCCTCTCTCGCTGTCTCTCTCTGTCAAATAAATAAATAAAATCTTAAAAAAAAAACCACAAAAAACAAAACACATCCCATCTATCCTTTCCTTCTTTTTAAAATGAAGGAAATGACCTAAATAGGGGACTCTTAAGTTGGGTCTCTCAGATGGGCTGCAGGAGACCCGCAGTGTGCACTGCACGACGGCAAAGGTGGAGGGCTTTCCCGAGATCTCAGAGTGGTCTTGGAATGAAAGGACTGAGACCAATACAGGCGAGCTCCTGGCTTCTGTCCACTGCTCATGCAGGTGTGCCCCGTGCAGGGGTGAGGCCTGACTCCCAAGCCTTGGCTGAGAGCAAGTGGGCGAGGCTGAGGCAGTCTGGACCTTCCTCAGACTGGGATGATCCACAACCAATCCCCTGCACCCACTGAGCCACATAAAGATCATTTCTTACCGTGTGTCCTATCATGTGAAATTGTTCTGCTTTAGAGCATTAACATTTAATGTTTCTATTACGTTAATACTATAATAAAATCCAGTAATTCCATCAATCCAAGAAATTAGCGCTTAGACTGTTATTATAAAATAGGTAAAAAATTATTCTTTTATATAATTTACTATTTTGCTTTTAAAACAAAAATATAAAACATTATTTCCAAATTCACGAACACTAGCCATGGAGGGCACTAGTCACTTCATACAACTTAATGGAAAATTATTTCTGACACTTCCACGGAAGAAATTCTGCAGTCGCACTGGGTACTTTGAAACTGATTTTAAAACGGAACCAAAATTTCCTGACTTCATCTTTTTGACTAGGTTTTTCCCATGTGGTCACAATAAGGACATTAAAGAATGTGATTAAAGAATGTGAGAACGAAGGTCTCAAATTCTTCAAAGGACTTAATTGTAGTTCATGTCAGGAATTTACTCTTCAAACAGCGAGAAGGTGGTATATTAATAAACACTGTTTTCATCTTCTCCTAAGGCATAGGAATCTTTCTTGTGTTTTAAGCTAATTAAAATTTAAAAACTTAAAATTAGTATATAGTCTAAAAGTACAAACTAGAACACCTTTAAGACACTATTCAACTGTTCATTTTTAAATAAAATAGTAAAATATCCTAAGTACCTTTAAGATGGTCACTTTTAGGTTCACTTTCAGCAAAAATGGGTTTTAGAGGCAGTAAAAGCTACCTAACGCATCCACAGGAAGTTACGGCGCTCCTGTTTTCTCAGCAAGCTCTACAACGGCACCCAGCATTACTTTAAGCAATCTTCACCATATTATGATCAGCAGGAGTACATTTATGGGTTTTTTTTCGTGTGTATGTGCAAAAAGGATATAGGAACCTTTTATTTTTATGAACCTTAAGAATGTGCAACATTAAAATGCAGAGCAACAAAATCCTGGGTGTGTAATTACAAGCTACAGTAAACGGTTGCTTCATAAGCAAGTTAGTTATTGGCAGGTTTAAACAAGTTCTAATGGAAGCAGCAGCATTCTTGGAAGGATCACAGTTAAGAGTTTGCCCAAGAACATCCACGTCCACAACAGCACCCTCAAGAAACTCACCACCGATCCTGTTCTTCCGACAACAGAGAACCACATTCTGATCTCAGGACTACAGCAACTTCTCGAACTGAGGAAAAAAACAACTGTCTGCTTCCCTCAGTTTTCCACAGCAACCAACAGAGCTGGTCTTTGAGGACCCGGATCCGCACAGCTCCGAACTGGACATTAGGACACCGAGCGGCATTTATCAGCACAGGCTGCAGCGAGTGCCGCGCTCAGACTCTTACGTAACCAGTCAGCTCTGACTTGCCTTCACTTGGTACTTTATTAAACTTTAAAAAGAGCTAGGAAAATAAAGAGGGAATTGTTTGTATTTTAAAAATCCAAATTAAACAGGAAGCATCGTGTTGTCCCACAGATGAGTAAGAAGGAGCATACTAAACTTCCCCAAAAGCAATGTTTTAAAAAAGTAAACTGCACACACATACTGTTCCAAATCATCTGGATTTCATAAAACTGAACCGCATTGTGGAAGGGGCGTCAGGGAACTTAACATCAAAACATCATCCAGGCTCACAGCAGCTAGCCACACACTAATTAGGAAAAAAATCAAAAAAAGACTAGGCCAGATACAAAGACCACAACAGCTTAAAGAAAACACAAACTACACAGACACCAGTAGGAGTTCCTGGGGCCTCCAGGTTCTTCTTTGCCAACCATGCGGCAGCAAGGAGAGAGCAAGATGACAGACGGCACCGTGCGGCCGGCGCGGCTTGTCCAGCGTGATCTGCTCGGGGCTCCAAGGCTGTGAGGTGCACATGCAGATCCCGTGGCATCGGACCAGCAGAGGAAGCAAGCTGAGCCCTGGCAAGAGGGAAGTGACAGCTCCCAATCATGCTGACCCCCCCCACCGTGCGCCGGCTGGCCTGGCACTTAAAACACATTCTTGAAATCCCGAAAACAAATCTCTTTCTACTGTTATAATTGATGCAGACCTATACGATGTATCAGCCTCACGGCGCTGCTTTAGCAATGCGTGTAAATTAAATGACTTCTGATTTTTATTGCTGAATGTTCCTTTTCTAGTACCAAAGACATTACAAAGAAGTCGGAGAAAAACAGGTTACGTGAAGCACTGGGGAACTTCGAGACTCCTGTCTCGTTTCAAGAGCAGGCATAAACGCCCTGTTCCTGTCTTCGAGGGGCACACTGTGCACTTAACAGACCGTATTCTTTGAGTTACTTTCTCTAGAGCATCTGTCGGTGTGCTGACATCCAAATTCTGTCTGCTCCACAATATCCTCACTCCCCTAGCGAGACCGGTGTCCCAGATCTCCAAGGTAGCCTGCGCAAACTGAACACCTGACTCTCTCCCTGCCCCAGCCCCACTTTCAGTGCATGCCACTTCCAGACGCCCCACGCTGAGCACAGAAGCACGGTGCAACCTGCTACTTCTCTCTTCCACCCACCACAGCCAGTTCATTCATCACACGGAAAGCTGTTGTTCCACAAACATGCATCGGCACCTACGATACTCCAGCAGCAAGACCGAGGGCCCGACCTCAACGACGGCTCTACCCCTCCTCCAGCCGGCCGACCACCTGCCTCCGCGGCCGCTTCCTGGGCCGGCGCCTCCGGCACTTTCCATCAGCAAACTGCTGGTGGCTTACCCCCACTGCAGCTCTGCCTGCACTCCTGAGCCCCTCAAACCCGTGCTCTCTGAAGGACCAACAATAAACTTTCAAAACCCCACTCTGATCCTGTTGTACCTTTATCTGAAACCCTTCAACAGCTACTTCTCTGGCCGATACTAACATGCACAACCCCGTCAAGACCGCACAGCCGCCCTCCCGCACTGGCCACCGCCCTGTGGCCGCAGCAGAGGTCGCAAGGCCCACAAAGCAGAGAACACTTGCCACCCGGCCCCTCGCAGAAGCGCGCCGACTCTGCTGTGCGAGCTGCGGTCCCAGCTCCCCGTCTCCCAGACGCACCTCGGAAGGCCTGCCCCCCGCTGCTGTGCTGCAGCCACATGGCTGCGCCTTTGCCCGTGGCCCCTCTTCTCAAGTTCTCTGCCCACCGCCCTCTACCTGGCTAACACGTGCGCACCCTGCAAGTTGCTGCTGAAAAGGCATTTCCTCAAGAAGGCCTTCACTATCTCCACTCTCCACGGGCGTTTAGACATTCAATAAATACCCCTGGATAATGACCTCTGATGTCATTCACTCTCCCCTACTTATTTCTGCCTCACACCTCAAATGACCAAGGGTGTATGTACCGATAAAGATATTCTCGGTGGGAGAAACTACAACGAGAGCCAGGTGCATACTTACTTTTATTAAATCTATTGTTTAATAAGCTGATGAATTAACCACCTTAGCATTAAATCTTTTTTTTTTAAAGATTTTATTTATTTATTTGACAGAGAGAGACACAGCGAGAGAGGGAACACAAGCAGGGGGAGTGGGAGAGGGAGAAGCAGGCTTCCCGCCGAGCAGGGAGCCCGATGCGGGGCTCGATCCCAGGACGCTGAGATCATGACCCGAGCCGAAGGCAGGCGCTCAATGACTGAGCCACCCAGGCGCCCTGGAATCTCTTTTCAAAAAATTTCTTCTGCTTCTAAATTTATACTTTCACTGTGGAAAGTATTTAAAAAGACCAGAAACAAAAACAGTGTGGAAATCCCTGAAATGTTGGCGAGGGTGCCACCTTCCCAGTTTAGAAAAGGAAGGAGCAGGCCTGCCGAAGACACTGAGCAGGTGCCCCCTGTCCTGGGTTCTCGGGCTCTGAGGGGAGGCCTGCGGCAGGCGCCACATGGGAAGCTGGCAGGAAGGCGAGCGGGCTGCTTTCAGAAACCAGCTACAGCCGGTCTGCCGTAGACGCGACTCAGGCGCCGCGCTCTCCGTCTCAGCTTCGGGCAGTAAAGTTTCTACCTAACTTCCTGTGTTGCTCCTAGTCCCCATGAAGCCCCAATTCTATAATCCTATATCCCAATTAGAAATGCTAACACTGGTATTTTCCAATTTTATCTACAAATCTTTTTTTTTTTTTTTTAATGTGTCAGTACAAAAAACACCACCAACAGAAACCTAGAGACTTCAAAGTTAAAAACTGAAAATTATACTTTATTTTTACACAGCAGGCACTTGGTATTCTCTACTGGAATAAACAGCACCCTAACAATTAGCTACTACTTTCACATTGAGTTTGTTACTCTATTATTAGTGAAAGGAACAAAAGACCTCCTCTTAAGACTACTACACAACCGGAAGCTAAATCCTGCATGTTCCCAACTGACGCGAAGCTAACGGAAATCAGTCACCGTGCTACCACGATTTCTTAGCACAAGTCACAAACACTTCTGTAAGAGCGAGGATTCCAGAGTCATTTCTGTTTTTATGACGAAGTACCTCCTACTGACTGGAGGGAGAACACCATTTTCCCCACGCTTCCTCGCGTGAATGCAGACGCACACAGAAGGCACAGGAGCTCAGAGGGGGTGGGGGTCAGCACAGGTGGGAGTGGAAGAGGTGAGCAAGTGCAGGGAACCACCACCAGGACAGAAGCACAGCCACGTGGCCAGCAGCCACGGTGGTGGGCGAAGGCCAGGCGGGCCAGCTGTCCTCACTGGTCCTGGCCCAAGCACCTCCACACAGAGACCTGCTAACGGGGCCTCAGCTGAGGTCCTGTCCTCTAGGCTCACTCACTGCTTTCTCACTCCTTCCCCTGCTCCAGTCTATAGACTGGAGGTGGAGGGACCCTTCCTGGCAGTGAGAGGACTCTCCCCACTGCCTGCCATCTGACCCTTAGCAGGAACCATTCCTGGGGAGGATGGAGGCCTGGGGCCAGTGCCCTCCCTTCTACCTCTCACCCACAGGCGTAGGTAAGTGAATCCAGGCGTGACTGTGACTTCAGCCCACCTCCTTGTCCTAACCACCCACTGACACCTGGCTGCCCGGCAAGAACAGAGGCCAGAGGGGGCCGCAGGGGCCCGCATGCAGCCTCACTTTGTACACCATGCCTTTACACGTTACAGGAAAGGATCAAAGACGCTTACGTAAATCAGACTTCAATCTTCAGAAAACAGGTTTTTCTGTACCGAGAGAGAGCATAACTTTCTAAGCTGAAAAGGATGGAGGTGCTGATGAACGGTGGCCCTGCCATCCCACAAGTTAGTACTTCAAATCCCAAGTAAGATGAATACTGGAAAGAAGATCCATATACATAAACACATAATAGGAAACACACAGGCTAAAGTTTTCCTGTGTATCTGAGTGTGGCAAGGTAATTTTTCATCCTGATATTTTTTTTTCCCCTAAAAATGAGCATTTGATTCAGTTGGTAAGCAGAGAAAATAGTCCACGTCTAATACCTTCTTATTCACAACTTCCAAAGTTTTGAGTTCTGGGTCCATTAAGTTAGAATAGTCTGGAAATATGGCACACCAGCATGAGCCTTATCAGGAGTAAGGGACTCTGGACTACGAGCTGGGCCAACAGGCTCTGGACCTACCCTCTGGCCCATCCTGGGCAACCCCACAGAACCTGGCGCTGCAGAAGCAGACTACTGAGTCCACACCTAACAAAGGCTCGCCTCCGCCAGCCGACTCCCACCTGGAATCCCACCTGCGGTCCCAGGTTCCTCCAGTCATCCTACACACCACGCCCTTCCCAGACACAGCTTCCTGAAATGCCAGTTCCATCATGGCCCTTTCCTTTCTCTGTGGGGTCTACAAGACACAGTGCAAACCCCTCAGCCGTCAATCAGGAGTTTCCAGAATCACTTGAGCACCACTTCCCTCACTCCACTCTCCCTTAGCTGTACCCGGCTTCGTGCCATCCCTACTTGTCCCCAACTACTCACTCTGAGGTTAGCTGGGACGCACTTAATTCCCAACGCCCTGCAAGTGGGTCTGCGGCACTCGGTACGGAGTGGGCCCACGTGCAGCCCAGGGGAAGGGTGCAACCTCCTAGGCCCCACGGCACACCCCCTGGAAGAGAGTGCCTAGACAGGGGAGGCAGCAGGCTGCCGGGGTAACCAGTATGCGGGGACGCGTCCGCGTACTAGCACCTGAGAAGACGTCCGGTGCCCGCTCCCAGCATGTGCGAGACCTAGCTCCTGTCTCAGGCTAAGGGATCCTCTTCTCCTGTGCCTGCTGTGGCTCAAGTTCTGACCGCCTGCTCCTCAGGAGCACCCCTGACTCCACATCAAGGTCACACTCTCTACGGCTCCTGTGTTCAGAGCAGGACGCCATCCCTCCGTTGCCTGGGCCTGAGCGCCGTGGCCTCTTTCATGTAACACCACCGACCCCCAAGAGAAACAGAAGTGTAGGCGCACTTCGTCCTCAGGCAGCGAAGGGCTCCCACACACTTGGCCGAGCGCTGACTGAGTCAAGGTCCAGGAATGGAGTGTGACAGCTCACCTCACCCACGGTGCCCTACCTTTGCTGCAACGATGCTGAGGCCCATCCCATTTTGCTTTTTAAGAGTCACAGTGATTATTTCAGGTTCTTTCCTCAGAGGCTGAGCCTGAAGGACGAAAACAAAGGTTTATTTTATGGCTGAAATGAAGTGTTTCTAGCTTAGACAGTCATGTGGTAATGGAACAGACAACGAGCAAGGATTACAGATACTGCTCATGGAGTAACCCGGGAAAAGGATCAATACTCTCGACTCAAGAGCCTCGAAGATGAAACTAGTCATAAATGCTATTTAAACGTTAAAGAACTTAATTTAGAAAACAAAACTACACTTCCATTACTATCAGATTAGAAAAACCCAATCATAGAAATGAAATGAAATTGTTACTTTACCACCTTTCAAAATAAATTACTAGGTGTTTTTTAAAGAAGAAATGTAAACCTATTTTCCACCATCTATGGGGAGGTCAGCAAAAGAGTCATAACAAAGATGATCACACATCTGTCTCTTGGGAGAATGCAGGCGCCATCTGAGGTCAGGCCACCCCATGATGTGGGCACCACCGTTCCAAGTACTTTGGGTAATAAAGTCACGGCTCAGGGGCGGAGGTCAGTTCTCAAACTGACCCCTAAGCAAATGAGGAACTGCCCACTGAGGCTACATGTTAGACACGTCACACGTCACCCAAAGAATAAACAAAATTACAGAGGAAAATTACTAGCGCATACACACTGAGGGATAATTTAATCAGATACGTTAAGTATGAAGGCACATTGCCAACAAGTGGCAATTATACATGTGGGTTGTTAAGTTAGAACCAAGGTCAGTGAGAAAACGCTTTAAGGAAAACAAGCAAGATTAGGTGACATTACAATTTTTTTTTCTTTTAGATTAAGACTTGAAAGCTCCTGAAGGATCTCTGAATACACTAGGAAGATGAAGAAGGCGTGATCCCATCTACGAAGGGACTTGCTGTCCTATAAAATATGGGAGTTGGGAACTGCTATCACTCGGGATGCGGCAAAAAGCTCGCGAGGCCGAGAGAAAGCGTGAGAGGCACACTGTCGGTGTGTCAGTGGATACACGCCATCGGCTCTCCGATGGGACAGAGCTACCGTCCACTAACTCAGCTGCTGGAGACGGCAGGACACACACTCCAGTCTAAAGCAGGCTACTCAGTCATCACAAATAATTACTTGGAATTTGATATACAAAACACATATTACATGTTTTAAGTATTGCCACCTTACACAAACTATGTTTTCTTAGAAATTAGGTACATAATAGGCACACAGTTTTGACTGACTACTGGTTGATATTTGAGGGTGGTACAGGAAGTCTCTGAAGCTTCAGAAGGTATCTGGCTGTTTTCGCACACCAGAATCTCTAAATCTTGGCGGGTCAGGCGTGCTGGACAATTCCATGCCTTCTGAGAATCGGTGGACAGATGAGTAAGTGGCCACATGCAATCAATCACACATAACACACTGACCCTGACCCATAGGAACTTCAACAAAAGTACGGTCACATCTGTTCGCTCCTTCAAACCCTTAAGTGGCTTAAAGATGAAATGGCAATTATAGAAAGATATTTAAATGAAACTCAATAACAAAGTTCGAAAAGGGAAAATTTCATCTGTTTCTATTAATCGGAGATATGGCAGTCTATGTCATACAGGACAACTGTGTCTGCTGTCATGTTCTAGGGCACAGGGAAACATTCTCTGTTGTTTAAAACTCTCTATAGGAGGCAAAGCAGAATTTTCCATAAAATGTGTGAAGCTAGCAAATACTAGGATTGACTTCTCTTCCAGAAGATACAAAATATCAGCAAGTGATTTGATACGTATTTAAAACAAGGTAGAACCAACTATAAGGTGAAAATATTTCTACCAGAGAAAAAAATTTTTTTTTAATTTTTATTTATTTGAGAGAGAGAGCAGGGGGAGGGGCGGAGGGAGAAGGAGAAGCAGACACCCTGCTGAGCAGGGAGCGCACCGTGGGACTTGATCCCAGGACCCAGAAATCATGAGGAAGGCAGCCGCTTAACCGACTGAGGCCACCCAGGCACCCCTAGAAAAACATTTTCTAATAAAATTCGTAAGGCTATCGTATTAATATCTTTTAAAAAATATGTATTAATATTAAGGCTGGTATAGCTGTGGGTAGACATATTCTTTATTTTAAAAAATACTATTTGTTTATGGACAAAAGTGTACAGACACGGCCTAGAATCATGGTTTCAGATTTTTTAAAAATAAAATTAGTGTTTAAAGGTGATTTTAAAATATTTTTGTCACAACAATGCTCACTATAATCAAAGAAGGAGTTTACGTTACATTTTCAAACTGTAAGGAATACAGGTTAGTCTGTACTCCGCCTGTCACCCTCACAATACTTACCAGCTCCGTGTTCTCACGCAGAAGATGGCTCTCGTAATCTGCACCCTCAAAATATATTGTCCAAGTACCTGGTGAGCGTGCATGAGGAATTAACCTGCAAAATCCTGAGGAGAAAACCAGCAAATTATAAAACTGAAAAGCACAGCATGTCAGCCACATAATCTTCAAGAAGGGAAGCAGCATCACGTGTCAATTGCTTAATATCTAAAGATGACATTTATTTTTTCCTACTCTACGTACATTCATTTCCTCTCAAAACTGAACTATCAGACATTTAAAATCATTATTTGTTTTCGTCCAATGGAATTCAACAGCAAGCTGAAAAGTGAAATTGGTCTCCCCTTTTTTTTTTTAAAGAACTTTTCTCCTTACTTCTATGAGAAATCACTGAATTGCATGGTAACTCCTTCCTTGCTGACCAAGCGCTCAACAGTACCCAGAATGCCTTGCACAGCGGAGACCAGAACCACCACCAGTGCACACGTCTGCCCACAATGTCACACCCTGGGCTCTACGGTTTTCAGGCAGGACTCTGACCTGGAGGATGGACCCCTTCTCATGACTCTGTCCAAATTTCCTTACTAGCCACTTAAATTTCACACAAATAAATTGCAGAATCATTTTATAATGTTTTAAAGAGTATCTATGACATTCCCATCATGAAGAAATGACATCTGTACAGAACTAAGCCTTTTGATTCATAACATGTCACTCTTCATTTTGTCAGATCTTATTCTGTGTTTCTCGGGAATTTCTTTTTTTTTTTTTTTTGTAAACGATTTTATTTATTTATTTATTTGAGAGAGAGAATGAGAGAGAGAGAGAGCGAGAGAGAGAGAGAGAGAGCGCGCACATGAGAGGGGGGAGGGTCAGAGGGAGAAGCAGACTCCCCGCTCAGCAGGGAGCCCGATGCGGGACTCGATCCCGGGACTCCAGGACCACGACCTGAGCCGAAGGCAGTCGCTCAACCAACTGAGCCACCCAGGCGCCCCTCTCGGGAATTTCTTGACAAAGTCATATCACACAGGCCTTGCACAATTCTTAAATGTTCTCCAAAGCAGCCTGGTCTTACTAATATTAGCAGCCAAACAACCACGCGGAGCACAGGACGTGCCCGACGTCACACTGACCGCTCTCGCCAGCACACACAGCCTCAGCTAGTCCTCAGAACTAGGACTAGGCCCCACTCTCCCACTCTAGGATTCCACCAGTGAGGGGAGGCTGCCCATTATTTTGGGGCACTTATGAGGTTTTTTGCAATAAGGGGAAAAGGAGACGTCACAAAAACACAGTTAAAATAAAGATATAAACTTAGAGTATTTTTTTTTTTTAAATCACTGTTTCAATCCATTTTCATTAAAATACAACCTACAACTTCTCTTTTCCCCACTTGAGGGGACTGTGATTATCACGATTTTGAAATGAACAATTTTTATTATTTTCTTATTTTTTTCAAATGTCAAGGCTGGATCACACATCAGACAGACAGGTCTCTTAGGTGAAGGAATGCATCTCCGATCAGGTATGAGTCTGTGCTGGTTTTATAGCCTTCTCTCACACGACTGTGTTACAGGACAAAACAAAAGGAGTATAAATTGAGAACACATAGTACTTCTTTATTTGGCTTACAAAGAACTGAGCGTGAAGAATTAAAAACACTGATGTCATACAAGAAAACACCCAGTTCTTTGTAAGTCTTGTAAAGGCACCTCTGTAATAGGCTGTGTTACCATCTGACACATATGGAATAACGTGGGGACGCCAAGACCATGATGAAATAGCACATACGTCCTGAAATCAATCATTCAGGGGACCCGCAGGGGAAGTCACGGAGTAAACTTCACCAACAAGGCAAGAGCTCACTCTTCCCAACTTGGCCAGCCTCTCCTCCATGGCACACATTACAAAACTGACAGCTGTGTGCACACCGCAAATCACACATACAGATCTGAAAAATGCTAGTAAATTAGTCTTCCCGTGTGCGCCTTCACAAGGACTCGGTGAGGAAAACCCGACGCCCAGCGGCCCCACGTTAGGTGCTGAGTGGTAGGGGGAGCCTGCCCCCGCCCCGGGACTGCAGGTGCTGAGGGGTAGGGGGAGCCCGACCCCCCCGGACTGCAGGTGCTGAGTAGGGGGAGCCTGCCCCCCGGGGACTGCAGGTGCTGAGGGGTAGGGGGAGCCCGCCCCCCGGGGACTGCAGATGCTGAGGAGTAGGGGGAGCCCGCCCCCCGGGAGTGCAGGTGCTGAGGAGTAGGGGGAGCCCACCCCCTGGGACTGCAGGTGCTGAGGGGTAGGAGGAGCCCGCCCCCCCGGGACTGCAGGTGCTGAGGGGTAGGGGGAGCCCGCCTCCCCAGGACTGCAGGTGCTGAGGGGTAGGAGGAGCCCGCCCCTGGAAC
>NC_138376.1:129456617-129525848 GCF_054177405.1 Leptonychotes weddellii | reverse complement strand
CCCCCTGGGACTGCAGGTGCTGAGGGGTAGGAGGAGCCCGCCCCCGGAACTGCAGGTGCTGAGTAGGGGGAGCCCGCCCCCTGGGACTGCAGGTGCTTACGAGTAGGGGGAGCACGACCCCCCCGGACCGCAGGTGCTGAGGGGTAGGAGGAGCCCGCCCCCAGAACTGCAGCTAGACCCCAGAGACAGACGGATACACGTGCTTCAAGCGCTGTCACAGAAACATCCCGAAAGAACACAGAATCACTTGTGGGGAAAGTGGCTTAAGTGTCAGGAGGAGGCGGAGGTTTTCTAGACAAAGGGCTGGCTGGCAGGAGTGTGAATGAAGCAGTGGGCACGGGCGGGGGGGGGCGGGGCCACGCAGTCGCAGTTAGTACGAACGACAAGGCTGGGAGCGGAGGCTGCGCGCTCGGATCCTGGGGCTGAAGGGGCAGGACTGCGGGCAGGAGAGCCAGCAGTGACGGGCTGCCAAGCACCGGATGGCCTCGCGGGGCGGGGGCAGGGAGGGCGGCCCGGGAAGCAGCCTGCCAGAGCACTGCCGCTGTAACCCACACGTGGCTGCGTGGGTGCTGGGGACACACAGCTGACGGGCATGACCCTGCAGGTGTGACACGCGGTGGTGCCCGCGCGGCAGCAGATGCCCCTGGGCTCGGCACACCGAGGCCACACACCGGTGCCACGGACCAGCGCAGGCCCCCTCTGCGGGGACGGAGAGTTCCCCCGACAGCAGCCCTGCCCCGGGGGCTCCCAATGCCCGAGCGAAGCTTTCATGGACGTCACCGCAGCCCGCACCTCCGTCCTCCCTGCTGGTCCCAGACAGGAGCCCGGCTTCCTGTCCCAGCCCCTGTCTCCTTCACACAAGGCTCCTCGAAGACGCACGCGCCTCAGCTCCGCTGCTCGGAGGATGGTGTGGAGAGGAGACAGGGTCCGCGTTCCCGGCATGGCCACAGCCACATTTGCCGGTGGATGAACTAACACACTACCCTTTTGTTACAACAAGGCTTTGGAAAATGGAAATTCTAAACTATCAAAACCTTTACAGACATAAAAATCTATTTATTGTAGCATGTGAAAGTCACTGAAATGAAAAATCACACTCACCACGCTTATGTAGATGAACATAAAACCTTAACTTTGTTATTATTTTTGTTTAAACTCCTGAATTTTGAATGTTTTTCTATTCATCTGAGCTCCACGTTACAAAACACAGACTGGGACTGAATTGTGGTCTAATTTAAAAGCTTGTGCTTCAGGTGTAAGTGTGGTATTTGGGGGGGAAGGAACAGGGGGAGAGCGAATGTCAAGCAGACTCCCCGCAGAGCAGGGAGCCTGACACGGGGCTCGGTCCCAGGACCCTGAGATCATGACCTGAGCCGAAACCAAGAGTCGGCCCCTTTAACCGACCAAGCCGCCAGGCGCCCCCTAAGTGTGGTGTTTGTATCAGCACAGTCCGACAAGAGCATGTGAACGGGTGTAGGATGAGACCGGGGGGCTCGCTGCCCTCACACTCCTCAGCACCTGCAGTCTGGGGGGGCGGGCTCCCCCTACCCCAGCAGGACCAGCTGCAGTCTGGGTCACGCACACATGGCAGGCGCCCCGGGGCTAAGCGCCCCACGGGCAGCTGGCCTGGTCCTCACCACTTCCTAAGCCCCTGCTGCCCACGTGCCCGTCTTACAGACGGAAGTCACAGGGGACAGAGCTTGGGTCCGAGCTGGGAGGGTCTGACTGCAGCACTCATGCTGCCCCCAACTCTGCTGGTAGCAACACGACGGACAATTCAGTTCCAGGGGTAAGCCAAGCTCCCGGGCCCACAAAAAATGGAGGAAGGAGCAACAAAAGGTCCTCCTTCCTCGCAGGCCTGGCAGAAAGGTGGCTGTGGCAGCTGGTGGGCCCAGCCAGTGCCCGCGGGAGGGTCACAGCACCCCCCAGGGACTTCATGGCGGGACACTGCTGACCCCTTGTCACCATGAAATCCTTACTTCCATGTCCTGGAACACGGTGTGTGCTCCACACGTGTGGACTGCCACACACACACACACACACACACCCCACCCCCACCCCCCCCCACCCCCCCAGTACGAGGCTCGGGTCATAGTTCAGACGCCAGGTCCAGTAGGTGAGACTCACCTCTCTGGCACAAAGGGTCTAAAAACTCTTGTAAACCATTTGGAATGTTCCTGACAACATCGCAAGAGTAGCCGTCTTCTGGCAAAAGAAAAGGCAGCTGCAGATCGGGGTCCTCTTCGAGCTGCACCTCCCTCCCATCACTGCGCGCCAACTCATCAGCCGTGTTTTCAGCCACGGCCACCACGTTTTCGATCAGGTCCTGGTCAGAACATAGACGCACAGTGAGAACGGATGCCAACGGACTGGCACTCAGATCTCCTCGTGCACAGTGTGGCCACACACACGCAGGCAGGCTGCGAGCGGGAACAGATTTCTCAGTGTGTTAACGTCACTTCGCAGAGCAACGGATCACCTGCGAAGTACACACTTCAAACATATGAACCAAGACAGTCATAATTAATCTCATGTCATCTGCAGCCTTAAAAAGAAATTATTCAATCACAAGAAAATGGTTTCCCTTTTCCAAAGCAGTCATTTTTCTCCCTGCAATTTTTTAACATCCAGGTGCTAATAATCCTATTTTTGTAGAATTTTTAATGACAGAAAAAGCTCACAGTGGAAAATGTAAAAAAAATCGGGACAAAAATACCTATTCCCAGCTAATCGGAAAGCTCCCACACCTTCACTGTAAAGCTCGAGGAAGTGAACACGGCACCTCAACTGCTCCCGGTTCAAGGGATGGAGAAGCAGCCCCTCGTCACCGTCTCCCTCCCTGGGTCAGCTTCCCAGGCTTCGCCCACCACAACCCCCACCTGTCTGCTCGTGAAACCCGTACAGACGGAAGCTCTATTTACTTCGTGCCTGAATTCTGTGCACAAGGCGCAGTGCGTGTCATCTGCCGTGCAAATTCACGCCTCGGCGGCGAAAAGACCTTCTACACGCTGTTCTGTCGGTGGGCGTTTGCTGGTTTCTGATCCTGGGCTACTCCGTACACGTCTTTTGTTGGCACCAAGTCAGGACTAGAGGTCAACCCATGCACCTCATGCACTTCCCTCGTCAGGACTCCTGCCTCGAGCGGACTTTATCCGCGGATGGCGACAAACAGTTGCAGCCTTCCTCGCCCTCCACACAGCAGCTGTAGCCCACGCCGTGGACTAGGCCGCTCACCCTCCACTCCTCCTCTCG
Organism: Leptonychotes weddellii; assembly: GCF_054177405.1. Classification (NCBI taxonomy): domain Eukaryota; kingdom Metazoa; phylum Chordata; class Mammalia; order Carnivora; family Phocidae; genus Leptonychotes; species Leptonychotes weddellii. Next base: position 129,522,596 of record NC_138376.1, on the reverse strand, counting down.
AGAGGCATGATGCCAAACCTCGATTCCCACCAGTCAGCTGCACCTGCCCAGGTCAGGGGGTCCCCTTGCCGCGCTGCTTGCTGTTGGCGGCACACGAGGATGGGCGGTGGATATGAGGGGGCACTCTGCCTGTGGCACATGGATGTCTGTGGCCGTGGCAGGAGCTCTCGGGCCTCTGAGCCTCAGGTCCCAGGGGAGAGCCTGGGAACCAGGGCAACTTAACTTCCTCCCCCCCCAGTCCTTCCAATGACTTCCCAAGAACCTAATTCCCTGAATTAAATCCCTTTCTACCTAAAATGCTTGTGTATTTTGTACTTCTTGTACCGAATCCAAACTCAAATATCAACAAGAAAAATGATCTTATGAGATGAGATTAAGTAGCTTATTTATTAAAGAAATAAAGTAATTATAAACGTCGACTCTCCCTCACTTTTTTGAACCAAAAATTTCCCTATGCAAACATGTCTCATGCTGTGTGGGTAATGTGTGCCACTCACCGTGGGGATAAAAGGCTCATCGGGTGCACAGTGGTAATTCTGTAATAAGGCTTGAAGTTGCAGTGAATTTAACTTAAAGCAGGTACTGTTTATATTTGGAATGTCATCAGGTGCATATTTATCCATTGTAAGCAAAGTGGTTGCCTGTTCAAAAGAATAAGTAACAGGAGATATGATTCAAAAGTATTTCATAAATATTCCCCTTTATGTAACATTTAAAACTGTAATAACTTGCTAATTTGATTTTGAAATTCAGAATGTCTTTCAGGGAAACACACTTCTATTAACATTGAATTGAACTGAAAAAGCACTGTCTAGTGACGGTTTTCAGCCAGTTTCTTAATTTTACTAAAGTACAGACATTTATATTTTATATAAAAATGTAAATGAGATTCATTTATGTCCATAAGTCATTTTTAAAAATTCTTTTAGAAACTGTAAACATTTACATCATAACCATTCCGATTACCAATTACTGGGGTCTGAATAAAGTTTCATTGTAATGACTTGTTTATAGCCAGCTGATACAATCCAAGGAGGAGGATAGTAGCCTCTTTCTATACTAAATTACTTTAAAAGAGTTTAAGAAATTGAGAAAAAATGCAAAATTATACACTGTAATAATAATAAAAAAAAATCTGTCCTAGGTTTGAGGCTGCAGATCTTATTTCCTTGACTGTAAAACCCCTGTGTCCCATGTGGGCTACATAGTGGCTCCCTGAGAACCGGCCGAGCCCTCAGCACACAACTGTTGAGTGCTCCTCTGTCCCCTTCTCAAGTCTCCTGCCCTGGTCCTTTAGGATGTGAGGACTGCCGAGTGCTATGCTTAGACCCCTTTCTCTTTCTCTTCTGTGCATCCACTACGGGTTTTTGCTTTGTGGTCACTTGGCTCCGTATGCTAAAGACTGAAGTGTTACCCAGTTTTAAACTGGAATCCATCCATTCAGTATGGAGCTTCACAAAATACACCTACTGGTCTCAGAAAAGAACCCTTTAAGGGCACTTACTCTACTGCTTACCACCTGCTAAAGGCTCACCCGTGTCCCCTAAAATTCATACACAGAAGTCCCAACCCCGTGTACCACAGAACGCGACCTTACTTGGAGAAAGGGTCTTGACGGTAGTGAGCGAGGACAGCAGGTCTAACATGACTTGTGTCCGTATAAATAGTGGATGTGTGGAGACACACATGCCCACAGGGAGAACACCTGTGAAAATGAAGGCAGAGAACCACCCAGCCCACACCGTGACCTTGGACTTCCTGCCTCCTGGACTAGGAGACAACCGTCTGTCGCTGATGCATCGAGCTTGTGGAAGTCCGTCACAGCGACCCAGGCAAACCAACACGCCAGTGTTTCCTTAGCTGTGCACATGCAACACCCCAGAGGGGTACTGAACTGGCTGAATCCGAGTTCTGACCCCGGAAAGAATGAAAGCCACCGATGACGAAGTCCAGGGACGGTGGGGAGGTGAGACTCGGGAAGCCCACCTGCACTATCCGGCTGAGGTGACAATCAGCTGCCAGCTCCAAGCCCTGCTTCTCTGCCCACGCTTCCACGTGTCCCAGCTGCTGGCGGATAATCGCCCCCCAGTAGTGCGAGCACAGTCCCGACTCGGGATCGGTCACCAATCTGTTGAAGAGCCACATGTTGATGAAGTGGAAGAGCTGGGAGAAGAGCTGGATGGTCAGGGCAGCGTTGACTCGGCAGCGTCGCAGCAAAGACATGGCTCCCGTGAGCGTGTGCAGAACATCATCTGGTCAGAGACGCGGGATGAAAGCAAGAGTCTTTTGAACGAACAGTGAATTCAGAAAATGGCAGTTACGGTAAGAATGCCTACCGGGTCACTTTTGAGACACCGGTCTCTTCAGACAGGAGATGACAGTGAGGTGTGAAACCACACACGGCTGGTAACTACGCACACCGCAGCTCCCCCCAAGACACCTTCTGAAAAACCGTGACACACCAACCCAGAGCTGTTCTTGAAAGAGAACAGACAGCAGTTACGATTTACTGAAGAATACCAAAGCCAATAGGTTATCTCATTTATTTTGAAAATACCTCCTTCTTATGCATGTGAAATATTAAAATGAAGTTAAACAGAAGGAGGGAAGAAGGAAAGCCCAGAGAGAGAGAGAGAGAGAGAGAAGGAGAGACAGGGAGGGAGGAGAAAAGGGGCATCCTAACCTATTTTTGGTCTTTGTAGGCTGTTCTCTTCAGGGTCATCCAGAAAGGCTGGCATATAATTATTCAGTTCTGATTGAAGACAATGAACCAGGTATCTGAAAAAACGTAGGCAATTTTAATAACCTCAGCAGGACACACTGCTATTGTCAGACATGACATGCACAAGTGAAATAGTTTATACTGTTTAAAAATATTTTCCATTTACAATACAACAGTATTGTATTCCTGAAACACAGCTAATAAATTCAATTCCTTAAATCAACACATTTGGCACATAGTTATTCATGCTTCTCGCTATTCATCTTTAATTAGGGTAAATAAAAACCTTTAAAAAAAAATCTCTACAGAATAGTGCAATCTCCAGAAACGTGCTCCTTACTTAAACGCCATTTGAACCAAGTGTGCTAAAACGTCTTGGGCATCCAATGTGATTCGACTAAGATCTCGGTCCTGTTTAATGAAGTTGAGCAGCTCAGATGCATTGGCCATCCAGAAGGCAAGTGCCCCTGCAATATTCTTCTGTTTCTGTAGACAGAACACATTTCCATAAGCGATCCAAAGACAAACAAAAAGAATGAAAAAAAAAAAAAAAAGGAATGCTCTTGAAAAGCTGCTGGAGATAGACCAGTACCTTCCCATTATCACCAAGGTATTTAGCACAGATACCAGATATTTGCAAAGGAATTTGGATACATTCACAGCAATGGAACTGCAACATCTTCTTAGGATTCATGGACAGACACATGGATCCAGTTAGCTCCCATGTATGGAATCAGGGCCGAAAACAGAGATATCAAACCCTACAACACCCAATTGGAGATTGTGCATTATCTGGTAATCTGTGAAGTACACACGCGTCTATCCATGGTTACCCACAGCCACCCTGATACGCGTAGTCACTGGCTCGGATGCCGAGCAACTCGGTATCAAGTACTGATCTATCACATCATCTCCCGACCACATGTGCAGGCCAGGCAACTTCAGATGAGATCCAAAGAATAGGAACCAAGGATAAACAAGAAAGAGGAGAAACAGAACTTTTGTCATTTCATATCCACACTGAAGTGCATTAAGCAGAAATTATGAAATGCTGATAAAGGTTGCACAGTCAAAAAAGGATTTAGTACTGCATGTTTCAGTTGCTGAATGAGTGTTATGAACCGTCCAGTCCGGTTGCTGGAGTATTGTGTTTGACATGGAAGCAGCGCGAGAAACTCAGCTAAGCCGACATAGCCAGGACCAGTTCCCAGCAGCACGTCCTACCTGATCAACCTGGTCTACTTCCTGGAGAAAAACAGACGAAGGGAAATCAAGCAGAACGAGAGAAAGAAACTTGTAAACAATCATGATAGTTTAAATAAATCAAAACACTAACATGAAGGTACGACATGAAGGTACGACATTTAGTTATGTTATTCCCAAATTACATATTCATTCCTGGCTCTGAAGCAGCTTTGGAAGTACATGACATAAAGGACAAGTTCTACGTTCTTAACACTGGCGCAGTAAGGGAGGGAATTCCCAGAATTTATATAAAGGAATGTGACAATTAACACAGGAACACACTGATCTCTTTAAAAGATTTATAAATGAAGGACTTCTTAACGTCTTTTAATGGTGTCGTGTGTCTGACTACTTAAAGGTATATAAGATGAGTGTCTATCCTCTAGTTTAATAGGATGAAAGAGACAGAAAGACCAACAGAAACAATAAAAATAAAAGTTAAAAATTTTTTAATGTATAAAAAACAACTATACTAAAATGGAGTAAATCGGTTTTTGAAAGTAGGTTTTTACAAATTTAAGCATTTATTCATTACTACGATTCTTTCCTAAAACTTTGATTCCTCCAATCACATACTAACCCTGAATGTGTTTTAAAAGACCTGTTGTGATAATGATGATCTCACTGACTAGTTCAAATTCAATCAGAAAAAGTCTATCGGCAGTAGTCTGATGACAGGAGTTTCACAATCTGAAACAGGCTTTAGAAACGCAAACATGAGGGAAGACAGACAATGGCTCTGAACAAAAGGAAATCTGTTTCTTTATAAATTAGTAAGAGAGGAACACAAAAATGGAATCCAAATAAAATGACAATCCTTTTTAGCTGTTTCCTCACTTGGGTAAAAGAACTGTAAGCTCATGAGATTCATAGGCTAACCCCTCAAACATAAAAGAAACAGTTCTTGAAAAATTTGGCCTTTTTAAAACAATTCTGAAGGGATCAACAGATTAGTTTGCTCAAGCTACCCTCACAACAGGAGGAAAACAACCAAACCATCTAATCATGTTGCTTCATAATATGTAACTAGAGTTTTATATTTCGTGGCCGAATAACAGCACTGATAAATGGTTTGGAAAAACTTAAAATCTTTACATTTACTTTTAAGGACTTAAGATTAAATCTTCAAATTATCTGTGAGTTTGGAAAACTGCTATGCCAATTTTACCAACTACAGATGAAGAGTACTTAAAAGGAAACAAACCATACTACAAAAAGAATACTCTTAGTTCCTTAAGCTTTCCACAGTTTTATGAAAGATTTTCAACATTTCATCATCACTGAGAAATGTCGTGATGTCCATCACACCTAAATGAGTGCTATCAAAAATCCACATAATTACTACCAACATCATACACTCACACTAGAAAAGAGCATGCCTTTGTAACCATGAGAAGACTCTAAGGAGGCAGCTGCCAGGGACTGGTGGAGGGGTTATGAGGACAAACTGCTTCATGGGCACAGGTTTTACTTTAAAGTGATGGGAATGTTCTGGAACCACACGTGGTTGCTGCACAACAACACTGTGAATGTACGAAATGCTACTGAATGAGTCACTTTAAAATGGTTAATTTTACGTTAATGTGAAATTCACCTCAACATGTTACTGTTTTTGATTCTAAAAAAATCCCCACAAGTCTCGACACGTTCTCACAACCACTGCCATTTTAAGGATCTTTACCGTGATCATGACGTTCCCACATTCAGATTACCTTCCCGTATTCTAACATTTGTAGGAAGAAACAGAAAACAAGTTTACATTTCTTTTCAACTTTCAAAGCTAGGCCACTGTCCATGCTATTCATAGAACTTGCATTTCAGAGAAGACTGTGGAGGTCAAGTCCAACACACGACCAGGCGGGAACACGGAAGCCACTGGCTTCCTGGTGTGGGACAAGGGGCGCACTTACTGAACTGGCTCTGCAGGCTGCGGCTTACCTGGATCACCCCCTCCATCATGCTCACCATCCTGTTGACTATTGCAATCACTTTGTGAGTACGCTCGGTAGGACTGACATCCGGTCTGTACTGGCAGGACAATACATACCGACATGCCATATATAATACATATGTAGGTGACAACTTAAAATGGACTGTAGAGCTATTAGTATAATTGATAATGGCAGATAAAAATGAATCTTCAGCTGTGAAAAGATTTCAAAAAAGAAGAAAAAGGAAAAAAAGAACAAAAAAAACCCATGAAAATCAGATGGAGGAAAATGGAACAAGAAATAATTCACTAACAATGGAATCTGAAGTTACTCACAACTTTCCCTGAATTCAATGCTTGCAGGCAATATCAGTTCAGGCCCAGGAGCATCCTGAGTTCTGAAAGAAAAAAGTGGCCATCTCTTAAAAACAGGTCATGTGGCTAACAACATCACTAACAATCTATGCGTATTTTGGCAACTGTTTTTACAGTCTCCATATGGTTCTTACGAATAATACACAGCCCAATGACTCCTGTTCACATGGAAACTGTTCAAATATTCAGACGAGCGTACTGAGAGTGATCATATCCGTACTCCACACAGAGCTCAGTTCCCTGAAGTATCTGCTTCCGTCCTGAGAACTGATCTGACCACGATTCTCTATTATTCATGAAGGTTTCGTGCGGAGTAGGGCGACCAGGCTGCCATGCACCTGCTACAGCGATGGCTCGAGTCACAGTGAAAGGCCACTGCTAGGAGACACGAGAAAAACTAAACCACCGTGGGCCTGAAACTGAGCTCTCACACATGACGAACAAGTTCCTGAGAGCCAGACACTGCCCTTGGCTTCTGATAGAGCTCAGAGAAGATCATCCCTGCAGGCCCCTTCAGTCCCTCCGTATTACCATTTCTCGATGCTCACAGGGAAGCCCGCCTTCAGAAGAAGTAATCCTACTCACACTTTTTCTTAAAGTCACATCAATTCCAGACACCTTTCATCATTTAGCCGAACACTACAAAAACAAGGCACTGCCGAGAAATATAAACCAAGGGCAACTAGTATTCGGGACGCTTCGAAGAATTAGCACTGTACTAATGTTTATGTATTTCCAGGTATTCTGGGTCAAAGTACCTCAAAGTTTAGGTACATTTCTAGTTCTATAAAAGAGTTCTCCAAACAGTGGATCACCCTGCCCCCACTGGTAGGGTGGAAGGTTCACTGTTCCGTGAAATTCTTCTTTCAGTTATAAATATATACATATGTAGGTATGTGTCCACTGGGGCACAATATACAACAGGATTCTGTGTTGTGTACTGTGGTCAAACAACATCTGAAAGCCATTAGTAAGCACAGAATTTCTAAAATGTGTAAAATAATTACAAATCCAACTGAGATCTCCTTACCTTAGATGTATACTGTTCTCGATGGATGGTGTTCAGTTTAACTACTCTTTCATGTAGACATGTGATTAGAATTTCAAGCAATTTAATCATTACTCTAAGCTACTTGGCTACTAGCTGTATTTTATGTGTAACATTTGTAAGTCACCCCCCACCCCAAACAAACTGGCAAGTAATTAGATTCCTAAAGAGTTTAAATCTTTACCATTTGGCTCAGCTTTTACAGATGACCAGGAAAAATTTTACAAAATATGTCTTCGAATAGATTAAGAAAATTAAAGTTGACAGCAAAAGCAAAGAAACATGCGTTGTGCCTTCCCACAAACTTAACTGGAAAGTAAAGAGCGGGGCTACAGTGACTTACTCCGGGATGAAAGAACTACTGAGGTAAATATGAGCTCAGACAAAACTGAGGTCAGTATTCAAACACAGCTTCACATCTGCTAGAAGGGCGAGTCAACAGCCTTATCGGTGCTTATGAATTTGTGAGTTAAATGACAGTCATTTTCAGCAGGAACACTGAAGTCTACCAATCCTGGATAAACGGTGACGAACCTGCCTGATTTCAGGGTTTAGAGTCACGGCTGTGACCGCTCTTTCACTACATGGGCTCCTGTGACAACTTCTTTAAGAAAGGAGACGAGAGGGAGAAGAGCCCGTGATGGTCACAGACCAGTCACTGGTCCCCAGCAGCTCCCATCCCGCCACCCCACCTCCCCTGGCACTGAAGGAGCAACAAAGAGAAACACAGCAAGTTACCTCAAACTGTTTTAATCGTGAGAAGGAAAAAGAAAAGTCTTTCCATCAAATTATATGCTTCACAGTTTCTTATCCTGTCTATGATTAAACAATTTAGATTTAACTCAACAATTCAGGTGTAAAAGGCTCTTATAAACAATAGAATTTAAATGCCCAATTACGTTAACATGTCTCTCTTAACTCCTATATTTATAGACATCTAAAATTGCAGATAAGCAGTTACTTTCAATTTACTATCTATACAATAAACTGGATGAACCTTACCAATTGTTTCCTCAATTTAACACATCTGGTAAAAATAAGGAATTTAATCTCTCACCAAAAAAAAAAAAAAAAAAGGGTCAGTGAGAACTTAAGGCACTCCATTATTCAAAAAGATGTCTTTCCTTGACTAACATCAGTATTTTTTTTTTTTTTAAGATTGTATTTATTTATTTGACAGAGAGAGAGAGTGAGAGCAGGAACACAAGCAGGGGGAGTGGGAGAGGGAGAAGCAGGCTTCCCGCCGAGCAGGGAGCCCGACACAGGGCTCGATCCCAGGACCCTGGGACCATGACCTGAGCCGAAGGCAGACGCTCAACGACTGAGCCACCCAGGCGCCCCTAAAATCAGTATTTTAAACATACTTATTAAGACAACTTAGATTTTTATGAATATACCAATTAAGTGAAGCACTGCTTACGCCCACATTGTATATGTGAAAAACAAAGACCAAAAATAGAAGAATCACCTGTTTCCATCACTGCTGTAGTACCAACAAAGTCGTACATACCTACAGCTCCAATAAAACCTGTAGTAAAACCTTTACTCACAGGATAAAATCAATCCGAACATACAATGAACCATCAGATGGCTATCTGACACTGTACTAACCTACTATATTTACTTACCAACTATATATATATAGTTTACACACTGATTAATTTTGCATGTCCTAAAAGAATTATCCTAATTGCTCTTTCCTCTCCTCCATTTGATTTATTCACTCATTCAAATATTTATGGGCTAAGAACTATGATACATTGCTCTCAATCACCTTATAAATAAATAGAGGCACTCTTTACGATGCTAGTTTACCATTTGGAGTATCTCATTCTAGAATACACCACCAAAAACAAGTACAGACACAGAAAGTAGACTTATTATTACATCTAAAAAAATGCACACAGCCAACAAAAATCTTGAATAATAACCAAAAGTGCCGGATAAAAACAAGGGAAAAACCCGAGATTCCCGTATCAGTCTACAAACTGAATTACTGTGATAAATGATATTAAAAACTTATAACACACAGCGCCCTCTACTGGAAGATGGAAAATTAAAGAACTACATCAGCTGCCTGTCACCAAATTGATACATGACCTTGGGCTAGTCACCTGCCTCAGTTACCAGATCTGAGAGAGAACAGTTAGAATGGCTTCATCAAAAATCTGAATAGCACAAAAAGAAGGACACCCCCAGTTCCACTGCTGATACTGAGAGTACGTGATACGGTACTCCTGCGCTATTATTGCCCGATTGTGGTCTGTGTTTAGAAACCTGCTGGAGAAGCACTCGAACCACATCACGCTGATGCTGAAGCTCATCAGCATTTGAACTCATCACCTGTTACTTCAATGTGCGAGGCACTGACATCACTTTTCAATGTTTAAACAATGTTAAGAAGTCACAAGGAAGTAGAATTCTAATTAAGGTAACACGTACTTAAAAATCGTAAGAAAAGGAAGTAACAAAAGGCAGAAGTTCTCTGTTCAAAAACACTAGGCAAGAACAATGGCAGAAGAAACAGATATTTACCCCTACCCTTCTCAGCAGAACATAAGACACAGTAACGTGGCACTCGCTAAATCCTAAAAACTCCACCTGAAGTCATGTTTGGCTTCATGTATTTAAACAGGGAAGGATTTTGTATACGGATGGGTGAAATGATGAGTAAATTATCTAAATATAAAAATTATCAAATATTAACATCCTAGAAAAACTTCCTTTCTCCACGTTTTACAGAAGAGCACATTTAAAACAGAAACCTTTTTAACTCAGAGCACCTCCCACTTCAACCGGACAGACGGCGCCGTGGCCCTGGGGTAAGGAGCACCACTCTCACGAAGCCCTCTCCAGTGCAGTGATGTGAAAAGAAAACAGCATTCTAAAACTGTCTGCCAAGCCTCAGTAGATTCAATCATCTTTACCCCAAGCCCTTTCTAGGAATACTTTCACTTCTTTCATAATTAAAAAAAGAACTACCTCCTACCTGTTTTCTTGCCTGCGGTAGTCCTGCTGCCGTTCTCCTCTGATCATTGGCTTCACCATCCCGCGCTCCGCCGTGCTGGAGGCGGGCAGCACCCTGTCGCTGTCCAGCCTCGTGGTGCTCTAAGCCAGGGGAAGACACAGCATTTAACCAAGCAAACCAACCAGGCTTTCACTTACTCTTGCAGGTGAAGATCTGATGCAAGGCTGCCAGGCAGGGGAAGGCAGGAGAGGGATGCAGAGGAGGAGCATGGACAAGAAAAAGGCACAGCAATGCTGGGGATGCCATGTCCACAGCGGCATGCCCCCAAACACACTGATTCAAAAGAACAATAAAACACACAGCCACTTTGCTTTTCAAAGAGCTAGACGTGGGCTTTAAAACACAGGCAGAAGTGGTACATATACACAAGGGTTCCTCAACCAGTACAGTAAAAACAGGAACTACTCCAAAAAGTTCTAATTCAGGAGAGAGCTGAGAGAATATGTACAATATGAAAAGTCAGGGTCTTTGCTTTACTTGTTAAGAAAGGATTTAAAAATCTACTCATCATAGCTCAACACCCAATGAACAAGTGAGTACAGAAACTGGTTTATTTCTTGCCCTTCATCAACAGAGAAAAGGCACACTTATACGGCCCAATATGGTACATTTAAGCTCTTCCAAGCAGGGCACATCCCTAACCAACCCAAGGCAGACAAAACAGATAAGCAACCTATATTAGTAAGAAAATAATCAGAACACAATCAATAAAATCATACAAAGAAATTCACTGTAGCAAAAATTTTATGTCAAATTTCTCATTGTATTTGTTTATTTGTAGAAATTGACCTTGATAATAGAAATCATTCTTGTCTTACCAACCAGAGAGTAACTTTGGGCTGTATTTATCTTTACGGTTTTTCTTATTTTCCATAAATGAGGTTATCCAACCTACTTTGTAATAAATACTCTTTTTCATATGTTGTAAACATCTTACAATATTTTTATGTTACAGAACTGTAATGGTTGTGTAACATTTTGTTGTCTATTCACCAAAGTTCATTGAACTAATCCATGATTACATTGTTTAAAATGTTCACCAGGACAGGGTGTCCTGGCAACCATGTCTGTAAATATATATATTCACACACAATGATTACTTCCATAAAACACATTTATAGAAATAAAATGCTTGGTCAATGGATGGCAACAGACTACAAAAAACTGTTATAAATGAATAATAAGAAGGCAATGGATAAATTATGGTATGTTTATAAGCTAACATATTACAAAATAATTTTAGCCTGTTTTCAAATAAAATGATTACAAAAGCATAGCCCAAGGCCATAGGACAGAAAGGTGTGTGTGTGTGCGCATGGGGATATTTAATTATTTCAAAGTGTATTAATGAACACATGTACAACATGAAGAGCTCAGAAAAAGATCCATCAAAATGTTACCAATAGCCAACTATAAATTGAGGATGAATGATTTTCATTTCTGTACATTTTTTCTTAATTTACCAAGTTTTCTAACTATACACTTTCAGAAGTTTTTATTTAATTTGGAGAGAGAGCACAAGAGAGAGAGAGAGAGCGTGCGTGCGCAAGCATTCATGCATGGAGGGGAGGGGCAGAGGGAGAGGGAGAGAGAGAGAGAGAGAGAGAATCCTCAAGACGACACCCTGCTGAGCGTGGAGCCCGACGCGGGGCTCAATCCCATTACGCCGAGATCATGACAGGAGCTGAAATTAGAGTCTGACACCCAATCGACTGAGCCTCCCAGGCGCTCCTAAGAAACTCAACTTTTTATGAAGACAGTTACATTTGGTTCCAAGAGTATCTGCTCACGCAGTCGCTCAACAGCTCTTTACTGTGGCTCTTCAATGCCCTGAGCGCTTTCTGAGCACAAGCAGCACAGCAATGAACACGTCAAGTGAGGTCCCTGCTTGCACAGAGCTCACATTCCACAGTCGGCACAGGAGATGGCATACTATGGGCTGGCACAGAGAATTTAAAGTAAGGTGTAATTATGCCTGGATGCTCAAGGAAGTTTCTTCAAGGAGGTGATGTGTAAACTGAGGTCTCATTAGGAAGGAGCTAGCTGCATGAAAACCAGTGGGAAGAACATTCTAGGAAGAGCAAACATGCCCGAGCCTTCAGACGGGAAAGAGGTGTGTGGTCAGTGTGGCCGGCACAGGCTAAGCCGAGAGGAAAGGTGGGCCAGGTCAGAAGGGGCTGTGAAGGCAGGGCAGTAAGAGGATCGAATTCCTATTTTCAGAACACCAGCCCGGCCACTGGGAGAAGAGCGGCAAGCCAGGTCAGCAGAGGAAAGGTTGCTAACTAGAAGCCATGCAGATTCCCTGCCACGTGACACCTGGAGCCTCTGCCCGACCACTCACGGCGGCAACAGAGAAAGACAGGCACTTGTGGACTATTTCAGACGAAGAGCAAACGAAACTTGCCAACAAGTGAATGTAGAGGCTGAGGGAAGGGAAAGAACCCAGGATAAGCAGTGGTGGACTTCTGTGGGGACAACGCTATGGGTGAGGATATCATTTACTGAGACGGGGAAGGATCAGCGAAAGAAAGATGTTTGAGAAAGAAAATCAGTTCTGTTTTAGCTACGTTAAACCTGAAGTATGTCTTAGACATCACCACAGCTGTATCAAGCAAGCCTCTGGGGTCTGCAGAGGTCAGGGCCAAAGACACAGTCAAGAGTCATCAATATTTAGATGTACTTTAGCTCCCCGACTGCATAAGATCACCTCAGGAACACGTATACACAGGAGAGACGGAGCCCTAGGTCTAAAACCAACGTGAGAAGTTAAGTGGAGGAAGACATGGAGGAGGTACTACCAACAGATGAGACCCAGGAGGACTGAGCACCAAGGTGGGAGAAATCGGGAGGGCGACACCCTGAGGCTGAAATAAGAAAGTGCCCCAAGTAAACGGTGCTAACCTATCTTCAGGCCGACAGAGGGAAACGAGCACTGGACTGGGCAATCGGGATGTCAGCAGAGCGCAGGACAGACACAGTCCCTATGAAGGGGCAGGAGCCAAACGGGAGCCAAGGCAAGAAGAGGGAGTAAGAGGACGCGGAGCAGAGACTACCTCCTCCTCAAGCAGCAGAAAACTGGGCCAACAGCTGGAGGGCCCAGGACGGGTGTTTAAGAACAGGAGGTGCTACCGCCTGTCGGGGCTGAGGCTGCATGGCAGCCTCAGCCTGCCGCACCCGGAGCAGCTCCTTCCCTGAATCTGCGCAAAGCCTGTGTTTGGCTTTAACCAATGCAAGGTGAGGGAATCAAAGCTGGGCACCAGCTCTGGCCCAAGCTTAAGAAGGCCTGTCAATTCCATGATTCTGTGAGGCACCAGAACATCTGGCTGCCCTCGGGGAGAGATGGGCAAGAGGTCCCTGGGAGAGAACGTGAGATGACAGGGAGGGGGAGGCCCCACCAGGCCACCAACCAACCCACCAGAAGCTGAATGCAGCAACACAGGTCACCACCAGCAAGACCAGCAAATAAACAGCCCCAGTGAGTCCAAACCAAACTGCACAACTGTCAGTAAATAAAATGGGTGCTGTTTTACTTTAGTCCGCTAAGTTTCGGGGTGGTTTGTTACTGAGCGATAGATAACCAAAATGAGGACACAAATTCCTTGATCATGCAAGATAAGGGGTAACTGTGGAAGCAAAGTGCCTGAGAAGGTAAGCTGGCAGGTGGATGAGAGGGAAGTCCGTTTTCTTCAGAGGTCACCTGGCCAAGAAGAGCTACTTAGACAGAGGATGAGCCTAGGATGCACTGCTTGGAGGAGAAAGCACAGCTTCCCAGCCTTAGGCCTGTTATGTATCACTAAGAGGCAGCACAAGAGATTAGGACAACCCTCAGTTAGCGACCACTGTGAAGTCTGTCTTCACAACAGTTCTACGAGTATATTACCAATAACTCATCCATGGTGTCCTATGATGCCACACACAGTCCTATCAGGTCATGTAAATTACCTACCTTGCTTGTTGGTAACGCTGTTCCACTATGAACATCTCCTCCTAAATCAAAAGTTGTCTCTTGAACAATTCTTTTAGAATAAAAAAAAAAAGAAATACATAGAATTAATAACTCTCAAATGATAAGACATCCTTTTTCTCAATAATACAAAAGAAACAGCTAAATATCCCAATTCAAAGAGCCTCAAGAAATCGCTTTATTTTCAGCATATAAAGTTACAGAATAAAAAAGCTGTTAAAACTTTATGAACTTTTCGGGGCACCTGGGTGGCTCAGTCAGTTAAGCATCTGCCTTCAGCTTAGGTCATGATCCCAGGGTCCTGGGATGGAGCCCCAAGTTCGGTTTCCTGCTCAGCAGGCAGCCTGCTTCCCCCTCTCCCTCTGCCACACTCTCTCTCTCAAATAAATAAAATCTTAAAAGAACAAAAACTTTATGAACTTTTCTTACTGCTATATACTGAATACTCTCAGGATCATAATTTTTAAGACTATATTTTAATAATAATAAATTAAAAAGAACCATAAAAGAAAAAAGCAAGCTGCTTCATCACATAACAGCACATAAATGAAGTGCAGATGTCTATGATTTCATGAGCCCACTTGCTGGTCCAGGGAAGGCAACCGTGTTCATCGGAGGATAAGGCATGGGAGCGAAGCAGCCATCCTCCCAAAGCCAATCTGATGATTTTTTTAAAAGCTCATGGATACCACTACTTAGGCTATAATAAAGAAATGGGGAACTTTTGTATAATGATAGTAATCAGATCAAGAGTTACTCTATTTTAAACAATTTCTTAGAATATCTAAAAATACCAAACTTTTAAAACCATCATTATGAAAAATTCAGAATAAACAAAATCTCATTTTGAAGCGTCAATAACCTGAAGCAAGCTATGGTTCTTCAGCACAAATAAAGGTAAATACAATCCATTAATCCCAGACCAAGAGAGAGGCCCCAAAAAAGGGGGAAAAAGAACCCTAAAAACACCTGGAAACCAACAGGATGGGGTAAGTGCTTAAATTTCCTGGGCTTCTGCCCAAGGTAATCAAAAAGAATGACAATCTCTTTTGTTATCTGAAAGACAATAGTCTAGTTTCACAGCACTGTGGTAACTTTAAACTTGTATTTAAGCCCAATCTATAGAATGAAACCACAAGTGATGCAGAAATTCAAAACAATTTTTCAAATTAGAAAATAAGGTACAAATTCCTCCCCTACCGCATCACTATGAAAATAAAATCATCTTGTAATACAAAAACAGCATCATACTTTAAAATAGTAACTTGAGAAAGTAAAAGCTTGTACTAAAAGCTAAATACTTTGTCACCTACCCTCTGTCACCAAGATACTCACAAAACATAGAAAGTTCTCCTGGTTTCTCAAATAATGCAATATATGTTAAGAAAAAAAAAAAGAAGAAGAAGAAGAAGGTAGCGGGAGGGGAAGAATGAAGTGGGGGAAATCGGAGGGGTAGACGAACCATGAGAGACGATGGACTCTGAAAAACTAACAGGGTTCTAGAGGGAGGGGGGTGAGAGGATGGGTTAGCCTGGTGGTGGGTACTGAGGAGGGCACATTCTGCATGGAGCAATGGGTGTTATGCACAAACAATGAATCATGGAACACTTCATCTAAAACTAATGATGTAATGTATGGGGATTAACATAAGAATAAAAAATAAAAAAAATAAATTAAAAAAAAAGAAAGTTCTCCTGGTTTCTAATGGTTGGAATGGGAAATTCAGTTGAGTTACTTTGTCTCTGATAATGAAAGCAAGCAGAAGTACAACAGCTCACCTCCCTCCATCATCTATCAAAGCTACATACACACCGCACCAATCCCTAACTCCATGTTACTGATGTACGAAATACAGCCAAAGCCTTCTTGACTCCACACGTGATTATCATCCTAAAATAACAAATCTACTCAACACCATGCAAAGCTCTTTACTTTTTCCCCAAAAGCTAACAAGACTTTAAAGTTTAACATGGACCCATCTGTACTACATTCTGGATATGTAAATGATTACAAAATGACTTATTTATGACTTTAATGACATTATCTAAGTATAACCATTGAGGGTAAGAACCATGTCCTGGCCACGTCAGCCCAGAGGACGGTGACATGTGACACAGGTGCCCACGAATGCAGGCTGGGTGAATACATACTTGAAAAGGTGAATGAGTGCATCGAATGCGTCAAAAGAAGTCCCACCCTGACCATCAACATCAAATTGTGCTACTTTGCTAGTCCACCATTCACTAAGGATTTGAAGACACGGACCCTGAAATCTGCAATTAAGAACACATGCATCATGTATCCCTCAAGGAACCAGGAAAAAAAAGAACAAAGCCCAAGGTTACTAGAGGGAAAGAAATAAATAAAATAAAATCAGAAATTAAAAGAGAAGACTTTACAACTGGTACTGGACAACCTAGAAGAAATGGATGAAGTCCTAGAAACATACAAAGTACCAAGACTGAGTCATGATGAGACAGAGAATCTGAACAGATAGATTACTAGCAAGGAGATCGAATCATTAATCAAAAATCACCCAACAAACAAAAGTCTTGGACCAGATGGCTTTACTGGTGAATTCCACCAAATGTTCAAAGCAAAATGAATACCAATCCTTCTCAAACTCTCCAAAATCTAGAAGAGGAGGGAACTCTTTCAAACTAATTTTACAAGACCAGCATTACCCTGATACCAAAACCAGACAAGGGCACAAGAAAAGAGAATTACAGGCCAATATCCCTAATGAACAGAGATCCAAAAACCTTGTACAAAATATTAGCAAACTGAATTCAACATTAAATTAAAGGGATCACACACCAAGATCAAGTGGGACTTATTCCAGGGATGCGAGGATGTTCAACATCCACACATAGGTCAGTGTGGTCCACCATATTAACAAAATAAAGGATAAAGATCACATGATCAACTCAACAGATGCAGAAAAAGCATTTGACAAAATTTAATACCCGTTTACAATAAGAACTCTCAACAAAGAGGGTATAGAGAGAATGTACTTCAATATAATAAAGGCCATTTATGACATGGCCACAGCCACATCATACTCAATGATGAAGACCTGAAGGCTTTTCCTCTAAGATCAGGAGCAAGACAACGATGCCCACTCTCACCACTTTGATTCAACACAGTATTGGAAGTCCTAGCCAGAGCAATTAGGCAAGAAAAAGAAATTAGAGGCATCTAAACAGAAATAAATCTGTCACTATTTGCAGATTACATGGTTATTACCTATAGGAAACCCTAAAGACTCCCATCAAAAATATATTAGTTATATATTTATACATACTTACTTACATTTACATACATATAACCTATACAAATATACTTGCATATTTATATTTGTTTATATATATAACTAATGTATATTAGCTATATACATATATAAAATGGAATGTTATTCAGCCATGAGAAAGAAGGGAAGTTTGCCATTTGCACAATATGGATGGACCTGGAGAGCACTGTGCTCAGGGAAATAAGCCAGACAGAGAAAGACAAATACTGTATTATCTCACTCACGTGTGGAATCTAAAACAAAACAAAAAAACCTCAGCTCATAGACACAAAGAACAGACTGGTAGTTGCCAAAGGCAGGGGTGGCGGGTGGGGAAAGTGGGTCAAAAACTTCCAGTTATAAATGTAAGTCACAGGGATGTGATGTATGGTATGGAAACTATAGTTACTAATACTGTACTGCGTATCTGAAGGTTGGTAAGAAAGTTAATCTTACAACTTCTCATCACTAGAAAAAAAAAAGTACCCATGTATGGTGATGGATGGTAACTGGACTTATTGTGGTGATCATTTAGCAAAAATATAAATACTGAATCATTATGCTTTGCACCTGAAACTAACACATGTCAATTATACCTCAATAAAAAAACATACATACACACATCTGTGAAAAAAAAAAAAAAAAAACATGGGTTATCTACCTAGACATATGTATAATAGTTTGACGACAGAACAAAATTAGTGTTTATAAAAAAAATGAAAGTTCTTTCTAATTTATGGATGTACTGGTATATTCAACCACTGAGCAGTTTTCACTAGGTTTGTAAGGAAAAGATGTAATAATAAACATAAAATTTCATAGCACATTCCCATCAAAGAAACCTAGGCCATGTTCTTAGTATGATTCTGCTTTGGCCAGAGATAAGATGAAAACAGACACCGTGGACAGGCCTCCAAAGCAGGAGCCATTATGGCAAAAACAAATGGGGAGGGACCTCACATACAGAAAACCAGAAAACCCTGCCGGGCAAAACTCAAGGACTGTAGTGATGGGACAGGGACAGTCTTATCACTACAACTGCAACACATACCATCAAAGTAAGTATGATCTACCACTCAGGAATGAAGTATGATTGGGAAAAACTGCAGGTACTGCTTGAAAAACAATGTGCAACAGGCCAGAAAAAACCATTCCACACGATGATTTCTTTGGCCAAACATCCTACAGGTAAGTGGCAAGTAAGACTCTCAGACAGGCAGACCTCAGACACTCACCCTGTCTGGTGCCGAAAGAAAGATGCAGGCCTGAAGAAGAACGGAGGATTAGAATGGAAACCATCTGAACTGTTGGCTGAAACAAAAGGGCCACACAGAGGTCACGACGAGGGGCAGGAAATGCGGACGTGGCTCATAAGTAAATACTACCTTAAAAAGGGAATATAAAACAAATGGTCCTCCAAGACACAAAACGGAAGGATGAGTTTAGATACACATTCCGTTTAAAGCTGGAAGACTATTCAGGCAGAAATGGGCTTTCTTGAGAAGTCAAGGCCCACATTGGTTTTCCTTGGGAACCGAGGGACGGGTCCTTGGCTGAAACGTGGAGCTGGAGGTGAGCAGCTGGGAACAGAAGGTCTCACCTCATGACATTTCCCACGTCCCATGTGCCTAGAGGAACATTTATGATGATCCACAAAGTGTCATCTTGGGAAAGATACTAAGTCTTACTTGTACTAGCTGCCTTTTATCCCTTTTCTGGGCCAGGATTCAAGATGGATACAGAATGACCTAATAACCCTCCAGGAAAGATTGCAGTTGAGTTTACAATGCCGAGAAACTGGCAAAAGACCGACACGAAGAAACTAACAATTCGCACCTGCCCGAGAGTTATCAACTCTGGGTGGCTAAGCAAAGGTAGGTCACAGAACAGAATAACGGGACAGGCAGCAGGGAGAAGACCACCCACACGCTCTGTACACGGTGCTGTTGGGGCAGAGAGCTGCTCTGTACTCAGTGGACTCTCTGGCTGCCTTCCACAGCGTGTGGGAAGGGCCGTGGCAACGACTGTCCCAAGACCCATGCCCTAGCAGCCTGCGAGCTGGATGACAAAGGGGCTAAACAGCGTATTCTTTTAAAAAATTACCATTACCAAAAAGGAAGTCTTACTCCCTCCCCTGTCAAGCAGTTTAATTAGATGATCAGTAAGGATTTGTGTTCTCTGGTAATAGGCCCACACTGCAAGTCCTCAGAAAGGCACTAGGTGGAGCTAAACTATTTTTAATTCCTTAAAGAGTTCCTCGGGTGTTTCATTACTCCTAACCCTAACTAATTTAAAAACCAGCCCACAACTTCAATTTTACAATAAAGCCAAGACCCCTTTCTTCTTCTTTCCTCTGCAACCAACCCAAATCAACAAGAACAACAAACCGTACTTTGAATTTTAAAAATGAAACCACCTTTCATGTATGCCGAATTCAGATTCCTTTACACATAAATCAAACCACCCTAAACTCTTAAAGCTGAGGGACAGCAATTACCCAGGCTTGTGTCTGGGACCCTTGGCGGTCAGGCCTGCATCCACAGATCTCTTTGCCAGAGCGTGGTCCTGGCTCGGGTCCACAAACTTGAACACGTGTGACGTCCCAAACTGCACTTTCATCCCACTCTGCAGCATGGTTGTCTCTGAGATGCGCAGTCCCTCCACGTAAGTCTCAGCCTCCATGCTTCTCGGCGTGACAGTGACAACTCCATCCATGTTTGTGAGGTCACAGTGATGGGGCTGAATTCCTGATCCAAACAGCTAAAATAAAATCAAAGAAACTTCCATCACAAAGGACATGGTATTTAAAAACAGAATTTTTGGGGCGCCTGGGTGGCTCAGTTGGTTAAGTGGCTGACTCTTGATCTCAGCTCAGGTCTTGATCTCAAGGTCATGAGTTCAAGCCCCACACTGGGCTCCACGCCCAGCATGGAACCTACTTAAAAACAAAAACCCAGCATTTTAAAACCATGAGTTCCTCTTTTATGATAAATATAATAAAATAAACTAGATTTTTGGTGCTTTTTAAGTAGAACCCTCCTCCCACAGTATAAAAGTAAATAAACACTGTCAAAATAGTCTCAGAATTACTGAACACATTATGTTTAGCATCAAGTAACTTGCTTTAAGACACACTAGAAATCTGAATTGAGAAGCACACGGTCATCTTAAACATTAGATAACTAAGCATAAATCTGTACAGATGATTAGGATTACAAATTCTATTTATCTGTTTTACTATTGTGCTGAAGGAAGGGATGTCAGAACTGAAAATGACACTAAATAACCCGACCCATCATTTGCAACTGGGAGATGACAGCACAGAGAAAGGGCGGTCTGCTGGAGGTCGGCTGAGTTCAGTCAGGTAAGGAACCCTGGCCTTCCTCATTTAAAGAACACGCTATGCTGTTTTCACTGAGTACCTGAGTACCATATCTGGCTAACATCATTAACTACAGCCGATGGAACGCCCACTGCTATGGGCATCAGACCCAGAGGCAGGCTACCTCCCCCGATCCTGAAAAAGACCCACAAAGTTATCACCACCTTCTGGAGAAAAGCCAACAGTCTCGGAGGAACTCCACGACCAGGTCAAGTTTCCAGAGGTGGGGAGTGGACATAATGTCACAGTCTGCTCTGGTCGTGCTGAGGCAAAGGAAAGTGACCCAGAGCACACAGTTATAAAACAATAAAGTCCCTCATTTGTGTCCATTCCTGTATCTGCTGCCGTGCGCAGGCCCTGTACCATGTGCCTCTTCCTACCCCAATGTAAGGACAGATGGTGCTAGAGCCGTGGCTCGCCTGCACACCTGGATGGAGTTCTCATCGAACTTTTCTGTCCCAACCTCAGTGACACTCAACTGAAGGCGGTAAAGCTTGGGCTTATCTCTGGAATCTGAGCCATCTGCGGGAGAGAAGAACAAAGCTTCATTTGCCAAGTCTGATGTTCTTGTCATGTTATTTCAAACAAGCCAACAAAGCAAGCGAACAAAAGGTTATCTTAGAAATGAAATAACAGTTCTCAATTCTCAGCGTTTCATTTCAAAGAACTCTCCATATTTAAATCATGCAATTTAATTAACTGGATATAGAAAATTTAAATTAAGACATAGACACATTAGCTTCTGTTTAATCTTATTTAAGGTGTTAACATCATCATCATCTATAACCAACATTTTATATCACATAAAAAGCAACTTCTCCACCATGCAGCCTGGATTTTTGTGACTGATTCTGAAGAGCAATTCTATGAGGCAGATACACGGACCTTCCCTTCAGAGCAGACTGTTCTCCCAGCAAACGTGCCACCTGTAGAGTATCCGGCACCGTAGGGGCTGACGGGGTGCAGCGGAATCACAGACGGGGGTTTTCAATGTACAATCTCATAGCTCATCCAGACCTTCAGACCCAAATCTCTGGGGATGAGGCCCACACCCATGCCTTCCAAATAATCTCAAGTGATTCCAATGCCCATTCCCGACAGTAAGTTCCAGTAAGAACTACCATTAAAAGTGCTTAGCTTTTTCATCTAAAACTAATGATGTAATGTATGGGGATTAACATAAGAATAAAAAAAATATATATATATATATAAAAAAAAAAAATACCTGCTGATTCGGGTTAAATTTTAAGACACATACACTGTAAGCCAAATCTAAACTTGTTGCTACCTGGAGCTATTCGTATTAGTTTATTTTCAAAAAAAGAGAAAGCACTGTGCCAGCTTTTTCTGAATAAAAATATATCTTAAAAGCTTAAAAAAAAAAAAAAAAAGTGCTTAGCTTTGTGGAGTGGAACGGGGGGGGGGGGTGCAGAAAGGGACACTGGGTTTTTTGTTTTTGTGTCATTGTATACCTCTGTGAACTGCTGAAATGTTTAACTTCCCTGTGCATGAATTTGTATGCTGGGGATGGCGTGGGGTGGGGAGAAGGAGGAAGAACCAGCACCAAGACATCTGCCCATACCCAAATGTTTCCTCACTTCTCACCTACTATATTCAACCTAACAGAGGATGTCAATCAGAGATTTATTCTGATTTCAGAGCTGTGAACACACAAGGAAACATGCCTCACAGAATTAATGTGAAGTGAATCATGACCCATCTCCCAGCTGTGAGAGCCAACCTAGCGTGGGTGTGCAAAGTCCTAAAAGGGCCACGCAGAGTCTCCCTGACCGACTTTAATGCACCAATAACTTGCTGATTCACTTATTCAGTTGCCAGTTAAAATCTCTGGTCACTGGGGCCAGGAATTAAGCTGTGAGAGCTTCAGAAGTTAAACACTGGGAGTGTACGTGGATTTCAGACTGCTAAAATCTCTTAGCTGTGGTGTGGTCTGAACTCTCACAGACAAAACACACCATGAATATAAAAATTCTGTTACAATTGTTGTTAATCGTAGAGTACACAAAATAACATTCTAATCACATTTCCCACTTCTGAAATATTTCTGAAACCTGTCAAGTCTGGATGAAAGTAAACTGTGTTTGAAAAGCCACAACGCCTAATATCCATGAAAAAAACTGGTTCATCATCTGCAATGCTTCACAGCTGGAATATCCTCATCGTGTGTGGTGGCGACAGAAGCAGTTTTTTTAAACAGTTTTACTTTCAACTCCACCTCCACCTCCACGTCCTGATCCAAAATGAGGCATCAGAAGCACCTGAGCCTTCTCCCAGAGGTGGGCGGTCCCTTCTAGAGCTGCTGAGTCCAAATGTCCCAGGAATGTGGATTATTTTGCTTGCTTTAAACACCACAGGCAGTCCCAATAAATACTCCCAATCAGGAAGCACTGTGTTCTTCCCATCCTCCACAGCACCCCGGACTACTTTATCTTCATACCACTAACCCTATTCCATGATTATTTCCATTTACTTGCCCCCCCCACCCCACCTCTGAGCTCCTTGGCGGCCAGATTAAAAAATAAACAAACAAACAACAATCTCTTGATTCTGGCGCTCAGTACAGTGTCTGGTCCACAGTACACATTCAACAAAGATTTATTAACAGTGAATAATTAGTAGCTAAAAATGAAGAACAGAAAATAAAGCAATATGGTTACAGAGAAACTATACAAATGAATTACAAAGAAAGCAAAAGAAGCAAATACATGATGAAGAACAATCAAAACAAAGTTAAAAATACAAGAATATGAAAAATACGTGTTTAGGGGTGAAAGAAAAAATTCACATTAATATTCCTCTGCATTTTGAGTGCTTCTGAAAGGTATCTTGTGACTAATAAATGGGATATTATGTACTCTTCTAGAGCAACAGATTTACAGGTGTAAAGAAAAAGGGGGAAATACAAACTTCCCCTCCAGTCCTTCCTTCCTCCCCCCGTCACTACACTGGAAGCCTCCCCACACACAGGGGAGAGGCAAGCTGCCTTCGCAGTCCCTCTTTTCTTACACTTTCACAGCAATAGAAAATACAGATAAAGCCTTCATGGATAGATTCTGAATAACCCAAACGGTGGCCACAGAATTTACTAGATACAGTGGTCTCTGGTTTGATTTGGGGAGTGAGGGGAGATGTAGGCAGGTGATCTTCAAATAAGCAACATCTTTCTTTTTGGAAAATCTCACTCCCTTCTCCTCATTAAGAGTACAAGGACCATTTCATGGGCATTAATGAACACAGAAAAGTGTTGCCTAAAACAATACCTTGTATTTTCTCCCCTTCCTCAACTGAACAAGAGCACTTGCACACCTTTCTTCCCCAGAGATGACAAATCTGGAGCACTTTTAAAAGCAGAGACAAATCTAAGTAACCCCCCCCCACATACAACACTGCTTCTACCAGAGGGGTTTTGGGTTTTTTCTTCATGTCATAATGTAGAATTAAAAATATATAAAATATTCATGTGGTTTGAAATTTAAAAGGCACAGGAAGTAATCAATGAAAAGCACCCTTCCTTTCCTGCCTTAATTCCCTACCCAGAAGCAAATCTTTAAAATCTGTCTTATGCATATATAATTAAGCAACTCAATACATGTATTTTTCTTTCTCCTTTTTTTTTTTTTTTTTTTTGCACCAACATTAGAATACTCTTTAGGGTTGACAAATGAAATACATGGCATCTAGTCAAATGGGCAATCGTTGGGACCCGATTTACACAAAAACTGGTTTTCTATCTAAAACTGCTAATGTCTTCTGGGTGTCTTGAATTTTATTTGCCAACTCTGGTACCCCTAAATTACTATTCACGTTGTTCTGTGTCTCGTTTTCCTGCTTTTGCTTTTTTTTTAAATTTGAGATATAACTGCAAGTTTTCCTTAGTATTCTAAATATAAGGGAAAATAGACCATTATGAACATGGCATAAGAACATTTTTTAAAGAGTACTTTTGTTTTTACAACAATTCTATACCTCCAACTCCGCTTTTGCCTCTACTTGTTTCCCCAGGTGAACCCCGGGTGAAGTCAGTATGTGGTGCTAAGTGTTGTTCTTGCCATGCCACTTACAGGACAGGGAGGGACTCGTTCATTTAAAGAGCGCTGACCAAGCGTTTCCCGTATCCCAGGCATGGGGAGAAACTGAACACACATTCACATCCCCACAGAGCTCACAGTTTAGTGAATCTACATAACAGTTAAGAAACTAATTTCTGAAGCTTACTGAATGAAGTACAGAGCTTAGTTAGATCATATTTTCACAAACTCTATTCGGAAAAACAAATAAACTAGCTCTCCTCAAATACAAGTGGAGAACTAAAAGCACTTTGGTCAAAGTTTTGATGAGTTTATTCTATGCATTTTTTATACACACCAAGTAAAAAAAAGGAAATGCCATTTTCTCTCTAGTTTCCATTACTTTACAGTATGAAATTAACAAACACATGAAAACATTAAAGAATCCTTTTCAGGAATTAAAAAACAATAAAAACAGGTCTTAGATTCTATGCATATATGAGTATCAAAATAGGTGATAAATATCACTTATTTATATATTTGTTTAAAAAGAACAAAACTCCAAACTCCAAGTTCAGTTAACATCCAATGAAAATCTGTACTATCAGTTTGGAGATAATTCAACAAACAAATACAAGATGCTAAAAGGTGGTTACGTAAACTTTATACAGCATGGAAAAGCATCTGTTACATTCAACATGTAAAAAAATAACATTTAAAACATAGAAACAAAAAAGTACTTCCATAAAACCAAAAACTAGCTGTACTACTGAAGATGACAAAAACAGAAATAGACAAATTTGAGAAAAATGTTCCAAGTAAGAAAGTACATCTTTGCTAACAAGAAGAAACAAATTTCAACCAGGAAAACAAGGAGAATCCTAAGGAACACCCTAAAACCTGGTCAAAATGTAATACATTAGTTCCCTACAAAAAAGATGGTCAATATGAGTGAATGCCAGGTGTACGGCTGAGTCTTCCTCTCGCCCTCCCAAATACTGTCAGACACATGCCAGTGATGGGGACACGTCTTCCCCATCAGCATTACAGCTGAGTATGTGAGCACGGAGCCCCTCCCACCTGCCGCTGGGTCCCGGGTGCATTCTTACCCACCACCCTCACTCTCCCCCATCCTCTTCCTCCCCCAGCTTCTCCCCTCTTCCTAACCTTTTTGGGGGAAGGAGGGGAAGGATAGGAACCCAGCTCCTGTCCTTCTTCAGTCCAATTTCTCACTCGAGACTTTGCCTGAGTAAAGGAGCTGGACATTTCTGCAAACTCGGCTTCCGTGAGATGAAGCGAATGCTGCACATGGAGTGCTGACAAGACGCCAACCAAGGAAGGATGGCACATTACATTTCTTAGAATAAAGTTACTTGTATTAATTAAGAACCTAATACATAAAATGTCTGGCCACTTAACATTATTTTGCCCAAGAGGCTCTGTTAGTGCTCTAGTTAGGAAAGCAGTATGAACATAGCATTACCTTCGTAAGGGTGATAGTTGTAGCAGGCAAAGCGATCCCTTCTCCCTGGGGTTAGAGACACATGCACGGGGCCCAGGTGAAGGCAGCGTCGGCAGGACAGAGGCCATGCAGAACACGCGGAAGAGGGAAGGAGGAGAGAGACAGGAGAGGGTGAGCTGCAGTGGGACCCCTTTCAAAGGATGAAAAGCACGTTTCACCCAGAGCTTTCGGAGCTGTGAGGACAAGACAACAGCGCTCCAGGCAGCGTGTGTTAGAAACCAATGCACACTGTTAAGGAAAACACCAAGACGACAGTTGAGTCACCAAGCAGCAGGAGAGCAAGTTAGTTAACCATGTAGAAGGCAACCACCCAACGCGGCTGAACACATTCAAAACCAAACCAAAGAATAAAATGACTTTTTACCCCCATCTCTCCAAAAGACAATAAAGGCAATATAAGCATACACCCCCATCTCAAAAACCTCCCATCTACAACTCCTGCACATTGGCCCAACCTGGAGGATACTTGCTTGGCTGGTAGTAATGTCCAGTGCACGGACAGCACTTATCTATTCATGACAAATCAACATTTACCGGTATTATTTTCTTGTAAATGGAAAAAGAAATCCATTTCATTCAGCATGCTGACTGTGCTCAACTCATAATAATAATGAAAACTGAAAAAGACAGCATGACCTAGTAAACAGAACGTGGCTTTGGTGTGAGAAAGACCCTGGCCCAGCCTCCAGGCCCACCACCGACTGCTCACCCTGGCGCCAGCGGGAGCCAAGGTGAAGGACAGACAGCTGTGGAACCACAAGCAGGGCTATCGGCTGGCAGCCCAGAGTACTCGGGAGGGACTCCTCACACACTGTGTTACGATGATGTCTTGTATGGGAGTCACGTGAAGGCAGGAACACCCCTCTTCACTTTTGTACTCACTGCTTTCCCTGAAGCAGCCGCTCAGTAAATGCTGAGTGCCACGAACAGAGGAAATGTGTTATGAGCATTAACCCGGTATTTGGTGAAAAGTACTAGAGAATTAATTTTTATCTATGGCCTTTTATTTTCCCACGCCTACAAAAACGTCTATATATTTTTTTAGCTGGGAAACTAAAAATATGAAATAAGCAGTCAAAATAGCAATTCTCACTAGAATGGAAGTTGCCAAGGTCAGCGGGTTTAATCTGTTCAGTTGGTGCTCCATCACAAAGGCCCAGGACGGGGAGGGTCTGACATCATAAGTATCAATAAATACTTGTCAAATAGATGAAGGACTGAATTCTCATCCTGTCTCTGCGACCCATCCAAACCACCTCTCCATTATTCATTTGAAAATTATTCTATGTCAGCTGCTATTATCAATTCTCTCTAGACTAATATTCCTAAATCCTCAAAAAGTTAGATTTAGAGAAAACAATCATTAGTTTCTAGCATGTAATGCAAAATTTTAAAAAGCAGACCCAGTGCCCAAAGATCCTAAAAATTTGTTAAGTTCCGACACAACGGCTGGCCCTCAGTTGCTGTTACTGCCGCAGATGAGCAGCCCCCCGCACTCACATACGCCACAGCGCACAGCAATACGGGGACATGTCTCCAAACCACAGTGAGAAATTTTAAATGAATTTTTCAGCCGGAGAACTGAGGGACAAAGCAACACTAACATACTCCTCACAAACAGCTAATTAATCTAAAAAACTCCTCAAACATAATTAAGTATAAAAACTACCACCTGCAGCATATTGCCACTGATTATAAATTACAGACTATTAGTCAAACCAATACCATTTTTCCTGTATCGACAGATCCTACTTGTGCCATAAGATTGTAGGACCTCATCTACTCATTAGTTATCATCTCGCCAACAAAAATAAATGCTCATAAATCAAAGAAGAGAAGAACTTAATTCCTGTCCAAGCAACCACAGATGATCTACATTTTGGCTTCCAGTTTCTTCTGTACTTATTAACTGAGCTTTATCTAAAAGCATTTCTGGGGGCGCCTGGGTGGCTCAGTCAGTTGACAGTCTGACTGATGAGTCGACTCAGGTCATGATCTCAGGGTCCTGGGATCGTGCCCCACATCAGGCTCTGTGCTCAGCAGGAGTCTGCTTGGGATTCTCTCCCCCTGCCCCTCACCCCCCACTCCCCCCCAAAATAAATAAGTCTTCAAAAAAATAAAAAGGAAAAGCAGTTCTGGGCGGGAGAGCTCAATGCTCTGTTCTTCACAGCATTTCATAATACAGGTTACATACTGCTATTTGAACCAAATGAACAAAAACGATGTCGCTTAGCTGAATGATAAAATGTCATATATGTGTGTGGGTCTCACATCCATATGCTACATTGGGACACGTGAATAAAACACTTCTGTAGGAACGTCAACGTATTTCTCTACCTCATGGCTAACTTAGAACAACAGCTTTAGCTTAATTAAGAGAGCTCTAAAAAGAAGTATCTAACATGAAAATAAACTTAGTCTATTATGATTTTAAAACCGAACAAATCTCCTTCCTCTTAGAGATGGGATTTCTTAGATGTACTGTTAAATTTAAAGATACCTTCTCAGACACTGTTCATACATTAAACAATAGTATGGTAAATACACACGCACACACTTGCTTCTATTAAATTTGCCCTCAGAGTACATTTCAGTTTGTCATTTTTTAGGTTAAGTATTTTATAGGTTACTTTTAGAAAAAAATTTTAAAAGTGGATCATTTAAACTTCTCCTTAAACTCTCCATATTCACTATTTTAAATTTTGTTTTTCAATATTCGTTTTTTGTCCACGTGAACTCTACTTTTATGCATAAATATACATATCCTGTGACCTTAAGGTTCTGGTTCTTTTTAAATATAAGAACTTTTTAAAAAAAATAAATGGTCTAAAAAAGGGTTGTCAGCCAACAGAAAGGATACTTAAATAAAATTCATTAAAAGCATAAACATTTGAGGACAGAACAATGCATATTGATAGTATTTCTCACCTGGGCTTAGCTCTACTAGATAGGGCAGCTTCTCGGGCGGAAGCGCAGAGCCGTAGCCCGACCCCTCCGCTCTCTCCTTGCCCTTCACCAGCTTCCCATCAACATGTTTCTTAGTTTTCTTTGGGATATAGTCTGGTGGCCTCCTCTTCAACTGAAAGACTAAAACCCCTAGAACAGTGCACATTGTCAATCATCAAGCACACTCAAATCAGCATACGTGGCCAAATGATTCACCGTCAACTCTTCTAAGATTTACCAAGAAGATATAATTTAACATCTCCCAAGGAGTGATTGAGTGAAGGCTTAACCAATTTATACTTTTACTCATTAGAGGAAGTATTAGTCACTTGTGTTCTGAAAAATTCTACTAGCAATTTCCAAAGATTATTTTAAATTAACAACTACCAAAGCACATTACATGCTTGAAAACAACACAGCATTAGTTTAAGAACAAATCAATGTTCATATTGGTAAGTAACCCTATGATCAATAAATACAATCACACACACACACCACATGCATACACAAATACATATATACATATATATTTTTAGTTGACCTGATTTTAACTCAACTGAATTAACTCAGAATTCAAAGCAATCTGAATTTATATTATAAAGAGGTAGACTAAGCAAGTGTACACTTTAATTTAAACTACCAGTCTACATTACTGATACGATGAATGGGCAATCAATTTGTATGTCTTCATTACGCAAAGGCCTCTACTCAAGGACACACAGCTTACAGTGTGAAACTGAAAGCAAGAAAACTAGATTTCATCAAAACACAGCTTTCAACCTTCACTGCTCTGAAATAATCAGGGGAAACTGAATGGTGAAAAGTCTGGATTTCTCATTTGAAATGACTAAATTCCTGGAGAATCTCTAAGGCTGCAGGTCACCGTCCCCGTCACAAGCGCTCAGGGTGGAGAGGACCCTGCCACTGACAGAGAACAGTGCTCTTGCATTGGCCGACACAGTGCGGAACCCCCGCCCTGTTCCTTCCAGACAAGGTTCTCCTCCTACGGCGGGACAGCCTGTTCCAGGTCTACACCCCAAACTCACACAAGCGGAGTGTGGCCCTCAGGACAACATCTATCAAGTCTAGGAAGGAGCTAAAAAACTATACAGCAAACAGCCACACACACACTCAAACACACACAACCAACAAATCCTGCCACACACGCTCCCCAGCATCCTCACAGTTAAACAACATATCCGGCAGAAATTTAATGTATCATATAAGTAATTCTTTAACAAATAAAATTACCCTTTACCTTTGTCACTTGGCCATTCCCTGAAGATTTGTAAAGGACACTCATCATCATCAAGGATAATTTCTTTAGCACCTTTTTCATCAGAATGCTGGGCTCCAGGAGGAAGCATAACCTGAAAGGGAAAAATAATTAACTGTGCTATACCTAAAAAGTAAAAAAACCAGAATTTATTGTAAATAAAGTCACAGTAAAATTAAAATGATCAAACACTACAGACAATTCTCCAACTAATCAACGAAAGTGAAGGACAACAGCTTCCAATAAAAAGCTTCACTGTTTTTATCTACCTGCCTCTCTGGCCCCCAAAAAGAATTAGTGGAGTAATTTTTGTTTGTTTTTTAACAAACTCTTATAGGGAAGGATGGTATGTAATGGTCAAACTGTGAGTAATTTCTGTAATTTTTAAGGAAAGATCACTCCACTACTGCTCAGTCTCTGGTCCCTAATCCACTTTCCCTGCATCATCAAATAATTGTTTTTATAGTTTCATCTAATGTGAGGTCTCTCAGGATAACTGTCACCTAACAACGAAAAAGCATAGCATTCTTTTTCTTGTAGATAATCGGTCTTTATGATTAAATTTTAATAAGATCATTTAGCTATACCACAGGGCTATTCATTCAACAAATGTTTTTAAGCATCTGTTTTAAAACACTACATTCAAAGACACTCTTAAAACTCATAATGCTGTATTAACTTTTATGTTTTTCTGGTAGCCAAACAATTTTCTTAATCATCTGGGAAAGCCCCCAGTAATACAGAGGGAGAATCTAGGTGACAGTAGCCCAATAATCTAATGCACCTGCTGGAC
This sequence comes from Leptonychotes weddellii, assembly GCF_054177405.1. NCBI lineage: Eukaryota > Metazoa > Chordata > Mammalia > Carnivora > Phocidae > Leptonychotes > Leptonychotes weddellii. The sequence goes on along the minus strand of NC_138376.1, from coordinate 129,491,048 downwards.
TTTTGCCCTTCCTTCATTCTACTTTAGTATTAAAGCAAACCAAAACATGATTATAGAAGATAGGAGAAGAAGCCAAGCCACTGGCATCTGAACATTATTTTCAACCTACGGTACTACAATGTTATCTCAATAAACCTTACCAACCAAATATATCATCATATTCATATACCAAATAGATGAGACTCTTGTATAGAACCCTGTAATTTCTTTCTACACTGCTTCAAATTACCTGAAAAAGAAAAATATATTACAATACACTGTCCTGCTAAAGTAATTAATCTTTTCTTGTACTGTTTTGTATTAAATTTAGTACCTTGGGCTTAGAACACACACAGTTCAAAACCTGACCTTCGTCCCTCTCCTGCCCCAGTCTTTGTCACGCACCCTGGTAGATCCCAGGCAGATTCCAGGCACTACTCAGAGCTCTCAGACTAAGCCATGAGTTCCACCTGTCGATGATCTCTTGAGCCTAAAAGGCTCGTTTCCCAGCGTCCATGTCTAGCTCAACAACAGCTCCTCCAAGCAAGCCTTCCCTGACCACCACACTCACTCCAGTGCTCCTTGTTTTGCGTGTCTCACTCCCAGCTTTTCTGTCCCCCTTTAGTGAAGTTCTTTCAGAGACAGTCCTTGCTTTTGTACTCCAACAGAGTAATGAACGAGTAAGAGGAACTTAAGTATTTACTGAACAAATAGCTAAAATAACCACTGAATGAATATGGAAGCGCTACCTCTTACATAATTGATAAGATGGCAAACCAAGAGAACGAAGATTATCTAATTCAAGATTAAAACAATAGTCAACTCCTGATTTGTACTCCCTAAGTTTGTGAAGTAGAATTTGCAAGGACATAATAGAACAGAAAAAACCCAAAGAAGGAGACCCTCAAAAGAAAACATCAAATGACTTTAAAAAGGCCTGTCACTACAGCCCAAAGTAGGCTTTCGTAACTTAATGACCCCGATTAGGTGTCCTTTCACGTTTGAATTTCATCAGTAAAAGTATGGCAGAAATTAATGAAAGGGAAAAAAATGATCAAGTTCATTACCACACAATGTATCAATGCAACTTTGTATGGAACTGATGAGTATTATTTAATAGATTCACAAACACTTACACAAAAGCATTCCCTTGGCAAACAGCTGAGCAATCCCAAGTCTCGCACGCAAGGCTAGGCGCTGGTAACCAAGTTCCTGCCCTGGGTGCTCAAAGACTAGCAGGGGCGCAGCTGGAAGAGGGTCAGGTTTCCGCTCAGCCAAGCCGACCCTATGCACACCACTGATTTACTGATTTCATTCTGACCAGAACACTTTTTACAGCCATGACTAACAAAAACCATAAGGAACATGCATCCAAATCCATCCTTCTCCACGGGCCCAATTACTCCAGAGGCATAAGTGTACTTCCCAGATAAACAGTAATGCTCACTATGTTTTCCTCCTGAACAGAAAAGAAACGATCTCACCAGCATTACAAGAGGGTTCTCCTCTACTTCGTACTTAACCGCCAGGAGGAAAATGCACCAGAATGTCCTGTATCTGAAGTATTTCCCCTTCAGAGGCAATGCATGATTAACTTGATTACCTATTCTCCTAACCTCACCCCACGAATTCCACCCCCCCAAAGTAGGGTAGAATTTCAGTTCAGGATACTGTTTCTTTATCTGTGAACCCTATTCGCCAGAAATCCAGTATAAAATATATCTTTTATTTCAGAAGCATCACTTTCCCTTCTAATTTATCAATACCATTTCTTACGCTCTTAGTGAGACCAAAGGAAATGAAAGAGCATATCAAAAAACAAACACTCGTGATCACCTATCTTTCCTCACCCCACAAAGAAATGAGCTTTGGGGTATTTTTTTTTGAGGGTGGGGGTTCTAAATAATACAGGCTCACTATAAAAAACTGCAATATAGAAAAGCATAAGGAAGGAAAAAACAAACCCATTGTGAGATGACTGTTTTTACAATCATGCGTTCAGTAATGATCTTTATGCGTCTATCTCGCTTTAAGAGGGCTCACATCTGAATCACACGTGTATTTCAGAGTCTTCTTTTCTTCCCTCTTCCCTTCACGTAGGTAACTGGTAAACTGCTGTGTATTTTTCCTAGGCATCTATCTTTCTCTACGGTCATGTATGCATAGACAAGGACTTGTGTTGTTCCGTTTTAGTTTATGGTAACTGTTTTTCCAAAACTGGGGTATTTTATGAAATGTATGTATCTCCAAGTCAACTGGTGCAGATTTAATTCATAATGTTTCATAGCAACAGGTATCCAATGGCATACACATTCCTTTAGTAATGGGTGTTTAGTTTGCGTCTTATTTATTGCTGTAACACAGAACTGAAAAAACATCCCCACAGAAACACACTCAGGAATTTACTGGCCATTTGTTTTAGACAGTATAACTAACATTTATCACCTCATTTATAAACAGTTTTCAGTCTCATACACGCTCTCCATCGTGCAGTGGGTGCTATGTAGGATGACCGCACAGACAGACATCTTCCAGACTCTCTATCCTTCTTCATCACCCTCGGGATGACCTCCTGTGCTAGATCCTATTCGGGGAGTCTGTACCTTTCTATTCCTTGGCCCACTCCATTATTTTGCTGGAGGATGTCCTCCAGTACCTTTTTGAGAAAGGCTGAATGGGTGGTAAATTTTGCCTTGGGAGTTTTGAAATGTCTTTGTTCCACCCATCTACCACTCAACAGTTTGGATTGGAAATCATTTCACTCTGAATCAGAAAGCACTGTGTCATGTCATGTATTCCAGACTCCATGGTTATGCTGAAATGACTGGCACCAATCTTGCCCACCCCCCTCCGCCGGATCCTTTATATGCAACTGGAATCTTTTTCTTTGGAATCATTATTCTCTTTTCTCTAGTTTTCTACATTTTCAAAATAATACACCTTGGTTTGGCTCTTTTTTGAAGTAACTGTAGCATTACTCAGTGGGCCCTTTTTGAGCTAGAAACTCAAACCCTTCAGTTCTGGGAGACATTCTAGTACATTTCCTTGATAACTTCTCTCTCTCTCCATGTCCTCTTGCTTTCTCTCTCTGGCCCTCATTTAGCTAAGTGCTAGGTATTCTACAAGATGACCTTTCCGATATTTTCTCTTTTCTTTCTGTTCTACACTTGGGCAGATATCTTGAACTTTATCTTCCACCCCTTCTACTGGCATTTTTTCCTATCCCTTACTGACTTCTATTTTAAATTTCCAAGGTCCCTTTCTCCAAGTGTCCCTCGTGACAGCACTGTGGTCTTATTCCACAGATACACCGTCTTCCTTCTCCCTGAGTCTCTCTTTTTGAACACTTCCACCTGCTTTCTGCCTTGTCGCATCCATGAAGTAAGACCAGGTTCTTTTACCTATTTGTGTTGGTCTGTCTTTCATTTTAAAGGTGTTTCAAATGTCTGTTGATGCTTGGCCATCAGTTCACATTCGACAGTGAGGCAAAAGAAAGTTCAAGGTGAGGGGCAAGGATTATTGTCCGGAGCCCTCTGAGTAAGGTTACCGGATTGAGCTTCCACAGGTCAGTTTCCATATAGATCTCTGTCCCTTGGCGGGAGGGTGCCTTCTGGGAGAAATCCTCAAATCTTCTGGCTGTCAGTGTCCTGGGAAGCGCTTCTACTTCACCCTCCCATCTTCAGTAAAGACCCTTGCCATACCCTGCTACTCCTGTTACCCTTAAATGCAAGGCCTCCTCCCCTGTCACCTCCATCACAGCCTTCAGATGGAGAGATGACACAGTAGCGGGGATGGGGAAGAGAATCTGGTGGGGCCTGCCACTTCTTAGGAAAACTTTCAACCCAATTTGATTTTAGCCCAACTTCAATGTTGTTGAAGCATGTGCTACAGCCCCTCGTTCCTGAGTCTGCTGGGGATTGTGATGTGGGCGCTCGGCCAGTTTCTTCCTGCTAGGTTCTCTCTGCAGGTTTCCTTGGGCCCAACAAGTGGGATACCAGTCATTTACTCCTCCAGAATTTCATTCACAACTCTGCTTTTTTGCCATCTCTTCTTTCATTCTCTTTGTTCTTGTGCATTTATACAGATTTTATTTCTTTATTGTCATTTTAATGGGGAAAAAAAATCTGTTTTCTTTTCAGCTAAAACCTGAGCTATATTCATAAAATTGTAGATCTACCAAATAGTTTTTCTAACTGAATAAAATTTCTTAGCTTTTCAGCAAAAAGAAAAAATTCATAAAACACAACAAGCCCTTTTATTTAATTCCATCTATAGCTAACAAAAGAGGTCTAAGACCTCTACACTGAACGCTACAAAATACTGCTGGGGCTCAAAGACCACATCAACAAAGAGGCGCCCTGTGTTCGCAGCCTGGCAAACTGGACACTTCGAGGGTGGACGTCTCTCTGACTCATCTGCAGAACCCATGCCAACCCAGTCACAATTCCAGCACCTTCTGTGTACAAACTGACAAGCTGATTCTGAAATTTTTTCAGAAACACAAATGACCTAGAATAACAGAAACAATTTTTAAAATCAAAAACATAAACAACAAAATTGGGACTTACTTTACCCAGTAAAACTTTTAAGACTTACCATAAAACCTAAAGTAATCAATACAGCTTAATGCTCAGAAAAAGATACAAGACATACAGATTAACAGAACAGATTCCTGAAATCGAACCACATATATATATATGGTCAACTGATTTTCAACAAAGATGTCAAAGCACTCATTGGGAGAAAAGAAAGCCTTTTTAACAAATGGTGCTGGATCAACTGGGTATCTGCATGGAAAAAAATGAACATCTACCCTAATCTCACACCATACACAAATGTTAACTTGAAACGGAATATACAGACCTAAGTGTAAGAACTAAAACTATAAAACTTCTATAAGACAAAGGAGGAGGGGCACCTGGGTGTCTCATTTAAGCATCCAACTTCTGCTCAGATCATGACCCGGGGTCCTGGGAGGGAGCTGCTCAACAGGCAGCCTGCTTCTCCCTCTCCCTCTGCCCCTCCCCTCTGCTCCTGCTCTCTCTCTCTCAAATAAATAAAATCTTTAAAAAATAATATTAAGACAGAGGAGGAAAGTATGTGGAACCTCAGAAGAGACACATTCTTTTATAGAACACAAAGGAATGCTAAAAACAAAAAGTTGACTTCCACAAAAATAAAATAAAATTTGTTCTCTAAAGGGCATCATTTAAAAAATGAAAAGGCAAACCAAGTCACAGACAAGGAAAAAATATACACAACATATGTATCATACAAAGGACTTGATATATCTCTCTCAACAGGGGAATTTAAAAAAAATTTTTTTTTTTTTTAAAGATTTTATTTATTTATTTGAGAGAGAGAGAATGAGAGACAGAGAGCATGAGAGGGAGGAGGGTCAGAGGGAGAAGCAGACTCCCTGCCGAGCAGTGAGCCCGATGCGGGACTCGATCCCAGGACTCCAGGATCATGACCTGAGCCGAAGGCAGTCGCTTAACCAACTGAGCCACCCAGGCGCCCCTAAAAAAAATTTTTTTAAAGATTTTATTTATTTGAGAGAGAGCGAGCATGAGCAGGGAGCAGGGGCAGGGGAAGAGGGAGAAGCAGGCCTCCCACTGAGCAGGGAGCCCGATGTGGGGCTGAATCCCAGGATCCCGGGATCACGACCTGAGCCGAAGGCAGACACTTAACGACTGAGCCACCCAGGAGCCCCTAAAAATGTTTTCCACAACGAGATACCACTATAACCTATCAAAACGGCTGGTATTTAAAATAACTGACCACATCAAATATGACGCTCTCACAAACTTCTGATGCAGATGGAACATGATATAATCACTTTGGAATACAGTTTCAAAGTTTCTTCAGTTGCACAAACCCTTTACTCGAGGAAAAACGTCTGTCTGTGAGAAGACCCGCACACATATGCTCACAGTAGCTTTATTCTAACAGCCAAAAACTGGTAACAACCCAAATGTCCATCAATAGGTAAGGAGATGAATAAATTTGGAAATATCCATATAATGAAATACCACTCAGCAACAAAAAGGACAAGCATGGATACATGCAAGCACACTTGAAATTGTTACGCTGAGTACAAGAAAGCAAGCAACAAGAGTACACGCTATATAAGGCTCCTTACATAAAAACTCTACAAAATCTAAGGACTTTATAGCGACAGAAAGCAAACCAGTGGCTGCCTGGGCAAGGGGGAGGAAGGGACGCATCACACAGAGGCACACGGAGACTTCTGCAGGTGACGAGGTGTCCCTTGGGCTGGTGCACCAGCCCCAGCGAGGCTGCAGAGGTAAGTACATGCAGTTTACCGCACTGCAACCATTCCTCCGTAATCCTGGGGGGGGGGAGGGGGACCTGACATGAGGAACCACACTGTTTTATGATTTAGTTATCAATTGCTAAGATGAGGAAAGGAAGACATCTCTTGTCAAACCCCAGTGCCAATGCGATTTGACAGGGAAATCCTGGTAATGAAGAAGCCAGCACACACTTCAGGGTTAAGAATTGTCCAGGTAGTCTGTCTCAGAAGAGAAAACCTGCTTGATTTTACTTAATGCGACCGCTCAGTTCTGAGGAAGAAGAGCTCACTGTCCTTGTGAGAACTGGGTGAAAGATACACGGTCTTTTATCTGCAAGAAATGATGGGGATGATGACTAAATGTAGACACCAAATGCTAGTTAGAACAGCAAACTGGAGTTTTTATTTGGAAGCTGAATCTTCATGATGTATCTTAGTAAAACCATTAGAAAAACACTTGAAAAATATTAAGTTATCTATATATGCAAAACAGGAACTAAAGAGATATATATATAATGTTATATATATATGTTGTCATATATATAAATGTTAATAGGGGTTACCCTTTGGTATTAGAATTATGGGTGATTTTTATTTTCTTCAAGTCACCTTTTTATACTTTTTTACTTTATATTTATTTATTACTTTTGTAATGGAAAGGACAATGTTCGTTTTTTATACATATTTAAGACAAGGTTTCCATTTATTACATTTTAAATGGTACCATGGGAAGAAAATTACCCTACATTTAACTTGATTTAAAGAATATCTTTCTGCTTAAATGTGAAGTTGTAGCATGTGTAATACTGGTAAGTTCTGATTTGATAGTTACTTACCCGGGCAATGCAGTAATCTTTAGGATTTTCTTTTTCCAGACCGTATTTCTCTAAAGCTTCAGCCACAGCAAAGTCTGCAGGATCTGTGGTAGACAGCAGGATTGTCTTGTAGGGAATATTTGGTTTTAAACTATCTGCATAAATTCTCAATGTTCCACCTGAAAAAAAACATTTTGACACCTCTGAGCACTACTTTATTTTATTCCAGTAACAAAGATAGCTAACAACTATGATCACTTTAAAAAAGGGCACCTAAGTTCCAGTTGCAAGGAGTACAAAGATGGAATCTGTGTAATACTTCTACATTCATGTCCTGTTAGACAACATTCACCTACAGGCACTTGTTGATCTACCAACACTTTGCTATAGAGAATAATCCTGTATGACAAAGACATTTCCTGTCCTCTCTTCAAGCCCAAGTAGTTTTTATAATGATGAGCTGATTTTCACTATGGGTAAAGGATGAGAAAAGGAAGAAACTCCGCAGTGTTTTGACAGCGCTGCCTGTCAACATGTTTAACCACATACAAACTCACACGGACATGTTCCAATGCTGAGGACACAGCGATGAACAGATCAGTGTCCCTGCCTGCAAAGAGCTTACAGAGTAGCTGTGGGGCACAGGAGGAAAAGACTAACGAGAAAACAAACAAATCACATAGTGGTCATGTTGTGGAAAACACAAGCAGGGTTGTAAGAAAGAAAATGACCAGGAGCTTAGGAAGCTCCTGGGACTGTAAAGCCTTCCGTGAAGATGAACACCTGCCACGAGCCCTGAGGGACACGCAGCAGCCTCATGGCCACCTCAAGAGCTTCCTGGGCAGAGCGACAAGCAGGTGCTAAGGCCTACAGCCGGCGTGGGTCTGGCTGGGCTCACCGGCCAGAGATGAACCCCAGGTGAAAAGAGGGAAACGCAGTGAGACTGGCCGAGGCCAGAACACGATCGTGAGAGTCTGGATTTGACTCTAGGTAAAGTGGGAGCCACCGGGAGGCTTTGGCTCTGTGCGTGCGCATACGCAAAAAAAAGCAAACCCATGCCTGTGTGTGTAGGGAGCACGCACAATACCCCTCGTGCTCTTGAAGAGGCCCCGGCTTCTAGGTAAAGAACAGCTGCAGTCAGGGACGACAGCCCCAGCAGGGAGGCCAGTTTTTTGTTTTTTTTTTTTAAAGATTTCATTTATTTATTTGAGAGAGAGAATGAGAGAGAGAGCATGAGGGGGGTGAGGGTCAGAGGGAGAAGCAGACTCCCTGCTGAGCAGGGAGCCCGATGCGGGACTCGATCCCGGGACTCCAGGATCATGACCTGAGCCGAAGGCAGTCGCCCAACCAACTGAGCCACCCAGGCGCCCCGGGAGGCCAGTTTTGAAGCACATATCCCACTCTACCAAATGCATTCCCTTCTGATTTAATTACACTCTACTTCCAGATGCATATTTGAATTAATTTATAAGAAAAACATGTATAAGAGAATGAGCAGAAAACAATTTTGTAGACTGAGGTAACATCTCTGTGTGCTTTAGACAACCAAAGAGCAAACCAGACCACCTGTTTTGAAAGCTGATGAGATGGCTACAAAAAAATGCAAATGGTCAGAAATTTAATTTTTCTAAAAAACTCTGCATCTGCTAAAAGCCAAGACAAGTACTTTACAATCCCGAAGTTACAGATCATAGAGGATGAAAGACTATTTGGTCTGAAAAAATTTAAGGTCCGGTTTTACCAGAAAATCATGTAAAAAGTCAGTATGGTTCCTACAGATCACATAATTTTATTTATTGTTTTTTTGATAACATGATTTTAAGCAGCACTTCTTCTAAAGGACACATGATGAGGTAGCTGTAGATTCATATTCACTGGCCAAATCAACTTAGTTACTGGATGGAATGACTTTTAGCAACCATCTGAATGCTTTAGAATATCTAAAACTTGACTTGGTTTTAGTATAATGAGTGTGGAGTCCAATTCAAAAGGTTTTCAGTTGATGAGCCTAACACCACAGTATCCTCCTCGTAGAGATACATACCACCCAATTTGCTAGAGGAGAAGAGAAGAGCAGCTAACAATTTAAAATCCCTACCACGGACTGAAATTGATTTGTATGAATCTACGCTTCAGCTCTGAGGATGAGCAGGACCGCTACCCCGCTCTGAAGAGGGGCACACCGAGGCCTGCAGTTCTCCAGGACCCCAACTACGGGATTCCTGTCACCGTGCTCTGCCTCTCCCAAAAACAGTTCCTAGAAAAGCCTCACACTGCTGCCAACGATGTCTCAGTAAGAAATCCACGGCCACAGCTATGGCAAAACATTGCACCACAAACCCATTAACTGACATACACAGGGCATTTCGGGGCCAACCGCACTTTGAGGATCACAAAGTGTATATGCCCGAGTGTTAAGAAGGTTTTACAAAGTCCAGGGTCCAAGCTTCTTACAAGCTAGGGGTCTGATCGGCTGTGTAGTGAGTCAGCTCATGAGAATTTAGGGAGCCAATCCTCAGGCTAACCAGACAGGAAAATAACAGACCGAGCTGTCAGTCTCAGAAACCTTACCCACATGTGACCACGTCCCCCGTATTTTCTACCAATGAAACAGCCAAACTAGTAACTATAACAGGTTATGAAAATATATTTTCTAAGTCATTTATTAAAGACAAACAAAATAGCTAAACTTAATATATTTGACGTCCTTAATATTAACCACAAACAGCTATTTTGCTAATAATATTTAGTTTTTTAGGGTTTCCTGGGAGTCTATACAGAAAAAGGTTCCTTCTGCTCCCAACTATCTCTTTAACCTCTACTTCTTGGATGTTCTGCTAGTTTTCCTCCTAATTCTTTGGAGGTTTTTTTTTTCCCTCTTGTCCTTGCCTACTCCTCTTAACAGTGGCCTTCCCTTAAATTCTATTACCTGTATACTTTCTACCAAAAAGAATCTCACCCATGCCCAGTGTTGCTGTCTGGCAACCACAGATTACTCCCAAATCTCTCTCTCCATCTGACACTGCTGAGCAGAACCTGGTCTCGAGCCACTTAACTACCAGCTCAGAACACCCCCCGGATCACACCAGCAGCTCCACGAAACCTGTCTTCCACTCCCAAATATTCTCTCACTGTAGTCCGTCAACATGCATCTGGCTGGAAACAGGTGTTACAGTCTGCACCAGGCTTCAGTACACGGCTTCTGTCTGACCAGCCGCTCCCAGCAGCTGTGCTCAGAAACCCATCCCTCATGTGGGCAGCACGTACTCATTTCCAACCACAGTTCCCTCAGATCCATCCTCTATTCTGCTCCCACAGTAACCACTCCAGACCTGAAGCTTAGGCTAATTAAAACCCTTCTGAATCCCCACCTTAAAACTCTTCAGCAGCTCATTAACAGATCATATCCAATTTTTCCATCCAATTTTCCCAAATTTTCCCAATAAATATGGTTCACTGTGGGCACAGCCTGAAGTGACATGCAGTTTCCTGTAACAATACATATAAATGTTACATCCTAATCCACATTAAAAGCATATTTCCTCTAAAAATATTTTATTAAGTTACTTACAAAAATAAATGGATCCTCTCAGCTAGCTATGTTTATCATGACTCACACGTCCCTGAGCATACATGAATATTCCTCAAGGAATCACTGAGGAAAGGATCATTTTGATCATGTCAAACTCCTTCCTATGAGAATCCCTCCAGGTCTGTCAAGCGATGGGTCAGCATTATGTTAGGCATCTCTGAGCATTCCTCTTGTTCTTTCAAAGATTTTATTACCTTTCTTCTTCTTCATCTTTGTATTTTCTTTCCCTCTTCTTCATTTTTTTTTCCCTTGGTGCATATATTTCTAAGTTATTTCGAATCTTTCATCAAACATGACAGGATATATAGAAACAGACCATCACCTGGATCTCAGAGGTAACCTGTTACATTAATTATGGAACTAATAAGTAGCCCACTCGCCTAGCTGTTTCGAATCACTAACACTACACCTCCCACGAACACGCAACTAAGACTCAGAAGGGCGCTGAGGATCAAAGTAAACACATGATGGAGCCAGCTTCCATCAGGGCTAGCGGCCGTGGGTAATGCTACACTGAGTGCCCTATATGTGTCAGTTCCGAAGACATGGACTCACCGGCAGTTTCTGTCAAGTGAGCATATCCTATCAGAACCATGGTCCATAAACAACTTCATGAATGGAGAGGAGAGAGACTTACTAAGGAGAGCGAAGAACGCTGTTCGCATGAATGTAATACGAGTGTCAACACAGCCCCCCTTGCCGGATCTGACCTGCTGCCACATAGACATATTGGATTATAGTTACAAACGTGATCTGGGTAGGGGTTAAAACCCTTTGACTCAGGCTTGGACTCAAGAGGAGGGGTCCACAGTTAGAGAAACGCTGGCAGTCCCAACATTCAAAACCCTAAACCGAGTAAGCAAGCTAAGAGGTGTAGAGGACGCAACACGACACGAGCAGTTCTCAGGCCACGAGCATAAGGCTAGGAAGGACTGCAGAGCGGGTGGGTCCTGTGAGTCCAGACATTCGCAGAAAAGGCTGGATCAGTGATACAGTCCTCTCATACAAGGCTTCTTTTTGAAACTCAAAATGATTTATGCTATCATTTTTTAACAAGCAAAACTTAAAGTTTCTAACAAATATTTTCTTTGCTGAATATAATTATAGGTTAATTACAAGTAGAAGTTTTATGTCAAATAGCTAAATAGCTAAAAGTACACAAGTTCAATTTATAGCTAAAACAGTAAAGTCATTTGTTTTAACTCTCTTTATAATCTGTATTCCCTCAGAAACAGAGTAATCTCTAGTGTATGCCGGTAAGTGGAGAAGACAAGGTGGGGGAAAAGTGTACCCAGCACGCTGCCATTTAATTAAAGGGGCTGACAGGGACAAAAGCTGAACTTCTCTACGTATACCTTGTTTTGTAGATTTGACTTGGGAACTATTATAGTACATTAAATTTTTAAGAAGCAAACCTCTAAAATCAAAAGCAAAATAAAACAAACCTAAGTATAAATCAATATGAGCATATAACTACATAGACAGTAATCAATTCTGTGATTTCAAAACACAGTAATTTGACAGTACATCCTTATATATACTCACAGACAAGTCTCCCAAAAAGCTTAAAATTTTTTTAGTATCATATTGTTTGTTAATAATAGCATTATTTTTTTCATATTATTATTTATCATAGGGAAAAGCAAATAATTATGTTATTGGTGTTAGGTGGGAAGAGTAAGAGAAAAGATACTCAGATTTTCTGAAATCCAAGTAGTAAAAAAAAAAAAAAAGGGATTAAAAGTATTTCTAGCTCTGTTCACTAAATAGGATTAAAAGCAAACACTAGCCAGTAAGGAGGAGCACTCTTAGCAATCAAATACTTATCCCACTAAAAAGAACAAGGACTCCTTGAAGAAACAGCACCTTCCTAGCCTGGGGCAAGAAATGCACTAGGTGAGCCTAGATGTCCTGTCACACAGGAAGATGCTCCAAGGCCACTGGGGCCATGCGAAAGCCTGAGGCACCAGGTGGAAGAGATCCTCGCTGTCTCAAAGACAGTTCAAGAGTCAGAAGGACAGTAACTGCAACAGATGGAAAAATACTGAGAAGTTTTAACTCCATGAGATCATGAAAACATTTCATGAACACTGCTCACCTGTGGATGCTCATAAGGTAAGTATTTCTGCCACACTCCCTTCTCCCCCAAAAACCTAAACCTGCCTCTTCACCTAATGGAGGAAACAGAGAAAGGAGGAGGAAAAAATGGTAAACTACTGGATGCTGTCAGCAAAATCTACAAGACAAACAACCTACTAGGTTTTCCAAACAAACGCCCAGTGAAGCACACTGGAGGTGAGCTAAGAGACAGGATCAGGACCCGGAATGACAGACACGCCAAGCAGGTGCCGCATGCAGGTTCTACCCGGCCCTCGACGCGACTGGACAATAATCTGCAGCAGTCAGGAACATGTGAACAGTGACAGGACAGCTGATGGTATTAGGGTATTGGCTTCAATTCTTTTGTACGTGACAGTGGGACTGTGGTTTCTTCTGTTTTTATTTTTCAAGAATCCTTACCTCTAGGAAAATATATTGAAATATAAGATGAAATACTGAGAAATTTGGGATTTGCTTCAAAATAGTCCAGTTTGGGAACAGGAGCAATCCATGTAGGAGCAGAGATGAGACACGAGTTATTAGTTATGGAAGCTGGGCAATAAGTACCCAGGGAATTGTATCTTTCTGTCTTCTTTCATATATATTTTCCAGAATTCAGAAATAAAAACAAAAAAAGGAAGAGCCACACTGGGGAAAAATATGTAACTAAACCTATCTCTAAGTGACCGGAACTCCTGTGCCTAAGGCAAAGCTGGTCCTGGAGCAGACCCCCAGGGCGCACGGTGCCTTTACTGCGGCAAGGCCCGGGTCTGTGTCAGCGGCGGGGGACGCCTGCTGCGGGTACCTGAGTCAGGCCGCCCGTCCGAGCTCCGGAACTCCTGCATCCTCCTCTCTAGTTTCTGCTGCCGGCGACGCTTCATGACCACCTCCGGATTCGAAATCGTTCGGGTAAAGCTGGTTTCAGGCATGTCTTTGTAAACCTCAGCAGCCAGTCGGGAATTCTCACTGTAAGAAAAGAAAGGCACCGAGAGTATTTTCTTTTTTTTTTTTAAAGATTTTACTTATTTATTTGAGAGAGAATGAGAGAGAGCACATGAGAGGGGGGAGGGCCAGAGGGAGAAGCAGACTCCCCGCCAAGCAGGGAGCCCGATGCGGGACTCGATCCAGGGACTCCAGGATCATGACCTGAGCCGAAGGCAGTCGCTTAACCAACTGAGCCACCCAGGCGCCCATATTTTCTAAATGTTATATTAGAAAGAACTGCACTGTAATCAGACACACATCCCCGTGGCGGATGTCCCTGGACTTGCTCTGTCCTGTGCACAGTTGTGCCGGGGACAAGTGACCACGTGCTGACGAGTTCTGCAGATACAAAACGAAGTTCCTCTCAATACAAGCAAGACACTAAAGGGAAATTTATCATTAAAATCTCATGGTGAGTTTATGTGACTTAATTACTGTGGGTTCACTAATCAGGCTAAAAGAAAAATGTATAAATTATACATGTCAGGAATTTCCACCAGCGTTTTCCCAAAATAGACCAAATGAGTGAGAAAACATTCCGACCATAAGAAATAAAGGCTCGAATATAATTTTATTTAGTAAAAATCTCTCCTACAATTACAGTAAATGTTGAGCTTAAATAGCATGATTTTTTAACAACTAAATGATTTACCAACATTCACTTTCTTGAAGCTAAAACTTTCAAAAGGAAATGCTCCAGCAGTTCTTCTGACAAGGAGTTGACTATAGAGAATGAGGAGCTGAAGACTGCATTATTAAAGAAAGACTAATGGCTAAATTTTGATAAATACACTTTAATGATGTCATTTTTAATCATAAAAATAATTTAATTAAAAACCAATCAAGCATTGGGGCCCCTGGGTGGTTCAGTGGGTTGAGCATCTGACTCTTGGTTTCGGCTCAGGTCATGATCTCAGGGTCTGAGAGATTGAGCCCTGTGTTGGGCTCAGTACTCAGCAGGGAGTCTGTCTCTCTGCCCCTCCCCCTGTCCCCTGCTCCTTCTTTCTAACAACATAAAATCAAGCTTTGAATCAACCAAATTGAACAACTTAACTCATTTTAAGTTAACTAATTTTCTAAACACAGACAATATATCACCCGATAAACTAAACTGATAATTAGGACAAACTATAGCCTAAGTTTCAAATGCTCCTTTTCTTTGATATTTTTCATGTATAAGCAATATATTTATACAAGTTCTATTTATGCTAAAGAGAGCCTTACTATGGAACACTTTACTCAAGAGTTTACACTCATTACATAGACATCAGTGCCTGACAGATTAATACCTAAACCCACTTTGATGCAATCCAAAATGGGCTTGATTCCACTCTAAAGTAAACATCATTAACTAAGGAATGGTTAACTGTCCTCAAAAGATACAGAACACTGTATCAAATAACAAAGACTTGAAGAAGTCACTACAACAGGATATAAATGGTTAGTGAATGTGTAAAAAGACATCTACCTTGATAGGTAGATAAAATAAATTGATAAAATAAATTCGAGTTATTGGAGGTATTATACACTGTGGAGAAGGGAGTGTATGACAGTTCTCAGGGTGGGAGGACGCGAGCAGGCTCGTGGGCTCCGGAAGACACTTCCAGGGACAGCCTGGCGATGTATGCAGCCTCAGGCTGCCCCTGAGCTGTCTTCTAGAGCACTCCCAGAGTTGGAGAGCGAGGATGGTCACAGAAGTATTACTTGCAAGACCAAAAAACCTGTGAACTACCTATAAGCACACAAAAAGGGGCCAGTGAGATAAAATTTGAAAAAACTGTATGAGAGATTACTACATAATCGTTTAAATTCATACTTTTGTGAAAATACATAATTGTGAATATATATGCATTTATGGAATACGTTCTAGTGGAAAAATATCATGTGGAAAGCTCTAGTTTTAAAAGCCTATAATTGTATTTGTTTAAAAACTCTACATAAACATATGAATAGTATATATTTGTGTATCAAAAACAAACTACAGGGGCGCCTGGGTGGCTCAGTCATTAAGCATCTGCCTTTGGCTCAGGTCATGCTCCCAGGGTCCTGGGAATGAGTCCCGCGGTCGGGCTCCCTGCTCAGCAAGGAGTCTGTTTCTCCCTCTGCCTCTGCCTGCCGCTCACCCCGCTTGTGCTCTCTCTGTCTCTGACCAATAAATAAATAAAATCTTTAAAAACCAGTAACAAAAACCCTACGGCTCTCTTTGGGCTCCTGCGATGACAGGTTAGTCTGTCTTTCTGACAATCCGTACGCTCTGGCTTCCTAACACGCATGCCCGCTACTTTAGCACTGGAAGGACAGTGCGGACACTCTGCTGCCGTCCCCAGCAAGGCGAGGCGGCGCCTAGGAGGGAGGGCACAACGCACGCTGGCCTAACGAACGGCCGGACTCGGTCAGAAGTTCAATTGCCTTCCGAGAGCTAAGTACAACTCAGATGGGGCTGGTGTGACGAAGTAAGGAATGGGAGCCGGCGGGGCTGGAGTCAACTAGATGGTGCATTCGAACCTTAGCTGCCCCTGTCGCTGTTCTTGGCCACCTCTGATAAGTGTTCAGCACAGTTAGGGTCTGCAGGAAAGCACTGCTGCCTTAAGGACCAAAAAAGCCAGAAACAAAAGGCCAAAGATGAAGAGAACACGGACATCAATGGTCTACTCAGAAAAAACAATACTGTTCACCAGGTTGCTTCTTTGGGATTAGCAAACCCACGAGACAGGTATGGTGGGCCGTAAACCTTGCTCAGGTGAGACCCTCCACCTTCCCCACACACAAGAGCCAGAGGGTACCGAAATTAACTTCGTAACGGATGTTCGTTCTCTTCACAGTTTATCTGGTAATTTAACGAGGTCTGCTGCATTAGAAACATTCAGCTTATTAG
The DNA here is from genome assembly GCF_054177405.1 of Leptonychotes weddellii. Classification (NCBI taxonomy): domain Eukaryota; kingdom Metazoa; phylum Chordata; class Mammalia; order Carnivora; family Phocidae; genus Leptonychotes; species Leptonychotes weddellii. The sequence continues at coordinate 129,474,387 of NC_138376.1, read as the reverse complement.
AGCAAAAGGAAATAGGAGGTATTTCCAGAATTACTTACATGTCATCCCCTTGGAAAGGCCTATCGTCCTTATCAGACGCCTGCCTCACTGCCTCTTTTTCTCTCTTCTTTTTCTCCTTCTTTTCTTTCTTTGAGAGAGTTCTCTTGAAGTTCTGGATAACACCTTCTTTCTCCTGTTTTTCAGGTCCATTGCTCTGAGCCTTCTGATAAAAGTAGCATCATCACTATGGCGGTTGTTACATAGAACCACAGAAAGCTCTCTATGGCTTAGCTAACTTCATTTCACGTGTTAACGCCAACACCCAGCTACAATCGGGGGATGGAAATGTCCTTTACCTTGACTGGGCTGATGGTTACAGGTGTGTACTTAGCAAAACTTAATTAATGAATTATACATCCAAGATCTGTGCCTTTCACCGTGTGTATATTTTACCTCAATTCAAACAAAAAAGCAAGCAAACAGAAAACCAAACCCACTAAGAAAACTAGGGTGGGAATCATGAAATCTGATTTTCAATAAATAAAAATCCAAATAATTTACATAGTTACTTTTAAAAAAGAAGTCTAATCAAAATATGGAAATAACTGGGGTGCCTGGGTGGCTTAGTCGGTTGAGCGTGGGACTCCTGATATCAGCTCGGGTCATCATCTCAGGGTTGTGGAACTGAGCCCCGCATTGGGCTCTGTGCTTGGTAAAGAATCTGTTCGTCCTTCTCCCTCTCCCTTTGCCCCTCCCCCTGCTCTCTCACTAAGAAATAAAGTCTAAAAAAAAAAAAGGAAATAACTGCTTAAATCATCATCTACTTTATAGATATTTTCTCTAAGTTCAAAAGAAATGTTAAGCATACTGTAAGAAACTGGCTTTTTTGAAGCAAAATTGTAAGTACTATTTGTGCAAGAACTTCTAATCTCTTTTCCAGATCTTGTTTATCTGCTTGCTTATTCTTAATTTACAACATGGCCTGCTAGCAGACGACACAGACATTGTTTTTTTGGTATAATTAATAGGCTGACCGGTAAAGAATCAAGAAAAACACGGAGGAACGGTTACTGTATTGGGAAATAAAGCACCTTCTGTTTTATCTAAGTTAGCATTTCCATTTTCATTGCTAGCCATGTCAGCATTGTCCTAACCCGAATAAGACCTCTGACCCACATGAATGAGGATCTCTGGCCCACAGCTGAAATCATGGTGCAGAAATGAAATACCACAGGGACCAAAAAAGAGAGAGACGTTCACTATTACTTTATATGTATTTGCATCTGCTACAAATGCCAAGCCACTAAAGCCAAGGCCAAGAACACATTTCGTGGATCTAAAACTCTTCAACATGGAACACTAACATCACACAAAACAAAGTAAAAATTTTCTGTTTCCAGAAGTGACAATGGCACTCTCTTCCCAATCTGTTGAGGAAAATAAATAGAAGATGTTTCTCAAAATACTCTTGACCTCTGCATTTGCTATCACTTGTCAGAATGAATTCTAGTGTAAGATGCCACTTGATTTAGCACAGAAATCATAGTCAGTTTCAAATCTTATCTGTATTTCACAGTGTTCCACATGAGCACAGCGGCACAGGAATTCCAGACACCCCACCACCAGAGAAGGTCTGGTATCACTGCACTAATGCATTACATCAGCCCAGACAGTTGGCTAACTTCTAATCTTACACAGAGTACAGAAAAGGTTTTAAATGTGCCTTATTAAGTTGTATCTGAAAAGTCACACAAAATAGGTTGGGATTCTTATTAAAACATATTTTCAACTTCTAATTCGGTTTGAATTTCTAATTTGGAGCTGATTACTTGATCATTAAATCTTCTAATAACACAAGCTTCCATAATGCTTCTTTGCAAAAGTAAAGAGCAATATTAGGGATTAGTTAGTGAAACAGAGGATGAAACAGAGATAAGTAGAACTCCTTTCAATTTTTTTCTGGGAGGTGGGTAAAAAAGTCATTTAGGAAAAGCAGCAAACGGGAAAGTTCAGTGGAGTTCTAATACACTAACTAACATCACAGTCTCATGTTCGTCTTGGTCAGACCTGGGCCCGGGACACCATCAGCACGAGATGCGGAGGGATCCTACCTTAGGAGGAACGGCATCGTTCTCATTCTTAAGAACAAATCTGCCCTCTCGATCATCTTTATTCCAATTCAACTGAACAACTAGGGGCTTCTCATCTATATCCAATCTTCTTTCTTCTTCAAATCATGAAATGAAAAAAAGTTAAGTCATGGTTATTTAATGGCACTAGCTAATACAACATTCTCAAATACGTTTAATTTTGTAGATATAAATACCTTATTACCACAAGTACTTACTAACAGGCTGAAATGTAATTCAAAATGTTATGTGTTAGTTTTAATTATTTACCATTTTGTTGCCACTATAATATATACTACCATGTACCCAGTGCCAAACACTGACCAGGGATAATGCCCTTACAACATTTAGAATCCAACTGGGAAAATAAGAGAGATACACAACCTAGGAAAAAAAAAATATATAGGGCTTTGCTATCAGCCTAATTCTGTAAATCAAATTATCTCATATATGCAACTGGAGAATAAGGAAACAACATTAACGTAACACAGGAGTTCGGTTGACCTATGAGATTTCCTTCTCACACGAAAACGGCTGTACTCTTCTTTCTATCTCTCATCTCCCAAACTCACCAGGTCCAGCCCTCACAGCACGTCCCACCATGAAACCACCATCCCATCTCTTCGTTAGGACAGCGTTAGGTTTAGAGTATTCCTTCCTTGCTTGCTGCACATCTAACATGCCTCAGGGCATGCTGATCAGGAATGTGATGGAACAGGCTCCCTGAGGGCCTGGCACACCTCGGCCACCTATTAGAAGCCTACAGTCGGCCAAGATCATCCGTGTAACTGTCCATAGGATGTCTACAATGAGCACAGCAAATACAGGAGGTAGGGGCCAGCTGGAGAACTACTGTGGTAAAGGGAGCAGGAATTAACGGGGCAAATTTAAAGGATAAATAGACTTATACAGGCTTTTACTAAATACTGTATATAACAGCAATGTTAATTATAATACAGTAATAACAAATTCCAATTTATTATTTTATGAACCGAAAATATGACAAATGAAAATGAGAGCAATAAATTAGGGACTGGATGAAGTTTGAAATTCCTGCTACAAACCAAAATTACCAAGTTCTTCTTATTGCAAAGTTTGTCCTAGATCAAAATCCTTCATAGTATATTTTTAGAGAACTAATTTTAAGAACAACGGAGTCGAAATTGTAAAAGTCAAATAAAAGCAAGGGTGAGGTATTCTAAAGCATGTGAGCCTAACTATTAAATGTAAATACAGTCAGGGTCCTACCACAACTTTATAACTTTAAGATATCTTTCTGCCTTAGAGGTTCTCATATTGTTTTTTAACAGCAGAATCCTTTCTATTTTCCCAGTTGATTTCACATAAGGAATCCTAAAACACAGGAAGGATAAGAGTGGAGTCTCCCTGGTGGTAGAGTGCGGGTTGGGGCCTGGGATTCAGCGCACTGGACCTACAGTTCACAAGCATGAGGGGAGGTGCCCTGAACACTCGCTGAGGAGGAGTATTTTAAATCTTCAGGGAAATCAGTTGCGTCGGGCAGATGCTGCGTGAACTGCTAGACGCAGGCAGCCCCCAGTCCACACCGGACCACATCGTCCCTTCTGCTAGCGTCAGTGTCAATGTCAAGGTGGGATTTCCGTGGTGCTGGACAAAACCAGCAGCACTGCCCAAACCAGCAGGGATGGGAAATGAGGGCACATAAACCCCCATCAGGGATGAAAATTTTAGTTTTCCTTTCATTTTATGTGCACAATTTTTTCAAACATCTAGCAAGTTGTTAGAGCATATATACTTACTAACTTGTCTGAATCGAACTACTGAATAAAATGAAATGTTAGGTATTTCCTTTGGCCCAGAGGTGCCACTGAAAAATCACTGACACCCTAAGGGCTCCATGACCTGAAAACTGAGAACACGCAGACAAGGGCTCTCCCCGTGTCTGAGGCACAGGCGCGACCCACCGTGGTGAGCACGGACATGTGCGGGACAGAGCCAGATGTCCTGGCCGCTCTCCTCAGGGTGTGGTGAGACTTTCCCCTTCTTCTCCGCACACCTTCATTTTGTTCTCACCCCTTTACAGGTAAGATAGTTTACTTTTTAATTAAAGGAAATGTAAAAGAAAAAGTTTCTTTTAAAAAAATCAGAATCATTCCATTTGAAGATCTCAAATTCCAATCTTACATATTATTCCAAAGACTTCAGTTGGTGGTTTTCAAATGACCAAAAAGTGAAAACACAAAAAGGTCTGGAAGTGAGAGTATTTTCTTCTCGATAACCTGGTTCTAATGATTCTGAGTAAAGGAAAAACTCAACCTCAGAAAAACCATCCAAAGTGAAGTATCCTCTGTTGTCAAATCCAGTTTGGGTATCATCTGTGTAGTGGGATACCCTCATAACGTTAACAGAGTAATAAATGAATACGACCTATCTGATATTCTACTGGGGAAAAAAGTGTGTGGTCATACCCAAATTCCACACAATACAAAACTTTTCACCCAATTTCAAATATACACAGAGAGCTGTCATTTTGAAGTTAAGACAGATAACTTATGTTCAAGGACTTGGGGATGGAATTTAACAGGTATGTATGTAATCTTTTATTTGCTGCATTAATTGAGATTTGTATTTTTTATAGGTGACTCAATACTTCCAAAGCACTCATAAAAAATTCTTAGAAATTTCTACATTTCTAATCAGTCCAACTTAAAATTGCTACTTGATATAGATACATAGGATATTTTAAGAAATTTTAAACATTAAAAACAAGGAGAAATCACTAACTACATAAGACAATTTCCTCAAGATGCCCTAATTATTCCCAAATAATAATGAAAATATACTATCTCACATTACAAAATACTCATTTTTGTAAGACTGATAACTCATACTCATATAATATTTAACTGGGTTAAAATTAATTGTAATATTATACTCTACACATAAGAGTTACATCAACTATTGCTCCAAAAGCAATTAGCATATTGCATCATCAGTGTGTGTACGACGCCTGGAACTCCTGGCTAATTTTATGAGGAAATGTCATGCTACTTATCTCTGAAGAAATAAACATGTATTAAATTAACACATTCATTCTAACTTCCCACAGATGTGTGTGCCAAGCTCTCATAAGAACGTTTCGCAGACACACAAACATTTTGCCTGCCTGTCAAATGCTCCCCAGCCCCTTCAGAAAGAGAAGGACCTGCGGGAAAGCAGGGCTGTGACTGAGCTGCCCTGGGGACCAAAAAGTGTTTTGGGAGCTGTCTATCCAAGACGAGGACACCCCGCCAGCTCCCCGTGTGTGTGCGCACGGACCTCCGCTGACATGCACTTCATAGAGGGAGTACTTGGGGGACGACAGCATCCGCATGTCAGGCCGGAATTTCTCCGCCAGCGTCTCGATCACATCTTGAGTGGTGGCAGTACTAGAGACCCGAATGCATTTTGTTGCAAAATTCCCAGCAGCTTTATCTTGAAAATAAAATCTCATCACTCCATGGAACTCCAAATCCTAAAAGAAAACAAAAAGATACATTTTTGGAAAAAAACATTCTAAAAAGATTCACTTTTTGTAACAATAATAAATGAAAAACGCTATTCACCACTTTTTAAAAATGTTTCATTACCATAAACATCTCAGAAACTGAGAGACATGGCATTTAGTCCTCAAATTTAATTATGTGACTTGGGACAAGTTATTTACAACTTCTGCTTACTCATCTCACATCTAAGACAACAGCTGTAGAGGTAGCTGATGTTAGTAACAGCTAATATTAATGAGTCTTCAGCAAGTACCAAGCACACCTTGACATGCAGTATTTTACTATGTCTTTATAATGGCCCAGTTAAGTAGATTTACTACTAAACTCTATTTTCAAGATTTGGTCATTAAAACATAAAGTTTAAATTGCTTGCTCAAGTAGTTATATGGCAAATCCAGAGTTAAAATCCAGATCCACAGGTCCCCAAAGTCCACGCTTATCAGTCCCTGAGGTCCTGCCCAACCTGGAGAATATAAAGCCTCAATGAAGAAAGAGACATTCTAAAACCACAGGGGAAATGTTAGCCCCAATTCTACCATGAATGTGAATAAATGGAAACTCTTCAACTTTTGCAGAATATAATTGCAACTAATTTTAATATGAACTACTTGCCCAAAATCAATGAACACAATTTAGATTTTTCTCAAAACCTTACTTCTAGAGAAAAATACAATGGTCTTACAAGTGAAGAAATACTACTGTAAGACTGTAGCCCATGTAACTATGCGACGTTCTTTCCTGTTATTTCCTTGTTTCCCTTTTTAATTAGAACGCAGTTCAGTCAGTTGAAACTCACATGGGCTTCCAGGCCTTCTGCTACAACCGTAAGACTCAGTGGTTCATATCCCACAGATGAACCACTGTATCAGAGAGAATCTGGTTGTTTGGTGGGTTACACTTTCCCTGGGGAGGTGGGGGGGAGGGGAGCGGAGGGTGTAAGGTCCAGAGCCTGAACATGGAAAAAGAAAGCACAGGTCCTGACGAAATTCCAAGCAGTGTTTCTAACTCCTTGGCCACCCTCACTGCCCCCGGCACCACCAAAGGTCCACCGGCTCATCAGTTCTTCCCACTTCTCGCCCTCCACGCTAGCATGTCAAGTCATTCCACCTTCAGTAGACACCTAGAATCCATCCAAAGTTTTGTTAAAAGTAAGTCAGATGATGTCACTCCTTAGCTTTACTCCTGGCAATGGCCTTTCTATGGGCTCAAAGCCCATCACAAGTAAGCTTTCTCTACTTCCTCCCAATCTATTTGCTTATTCTTCACTAATAATTACGCCTTAATAATTATAATGGTTGTGGGATATTAGAATGTGGCTAACTGTATAAACTATATGAAAATTAAAACAGAAAATGAGACATTAAGACATATTTCTAGCCCCAAAGCTTTACTGTGCTTGCTCAGATCCTGTCTACTAGGCAGTCAGTCCGTCCTACCCATTTCCCACTGCCCCAGGGAAAATAGAGAGTAAGCGAGCATGTGTGTAAAAATAAATAAATAAATAAATAAATAAATAAATAAATACCACTGAAACAGATCTTGGGTTGAAGTAGGGCCATTGATTATGGGGGTGAGGCTGAAAAAAGCTTTATGAGTTAGCAAAATGGGAGCTATGTTAATAGTCCTGCCCCGGTCTCTCAAAATCATATAAACTGCCTCTTTGTTAGCCTAGGTCAAGCAGCAAAGAAAGTTAAACAACATCCTTTTGAAGGTTTATCTTTTAGTCTGGCAACCCCGAAACCTCCAGATGTGAAAGATGCCCCTAAACTGTAAATGTGTACGTCAGCACAGTACAGTACTATTATTACTACTACTGTAAGCACAGTATTACTGGTATGACAAATAGCTCCTGGGCACCAAGTACTTCCTGGGTGCCAGGAGCTGTCTGAATACTTCCCCCTGCAGGGTTTCCTTCCCCAGCTCTCCTTTGCTCACGGGTCCCCTCCCTGCACCCCTCCCTTCTATGCTTCTCTACTCTCCCTATCCACCACCCTCCTCAGGCTATCCTAAGACAACACAGTAGGAAACAAGAATTACTCTACACATTTAGTTGCATGAATGTGTTTATTATGGGAGTCCTACTTTTATCCCAGGATTCTGATACAATCATCACCACTGCCACTCTGAAATCACCTTTATATTACACCTAACGATCTCAAATATTAATTGGCCCTGGCTTCTCCCAGGGCTCATGCTTTATAGATGAAGTTAAACCAAAAAGGCAAAGTAACCTCCCACTCGATCATTTTGTTAACAGAGTAATTTTACATCATTTGTGACAAGAATAAGACAGGTGTACCTGTGGATCCCAAAGACAAGAAAGCACCACTCTCCCTGGTAACTGTCCACAAAAAACTCCAAAATACCAGACATCAAAGATCTGGGAGGGAATGCCCAACTTGGCAAGAACACAAAGGAAATGATCAAGAATGAATTTGTTAAGGCAAGCATGGAAAGGAGGAGATCCCTCAATCACCCTCATGAAAATCCCTTATGTATAGATTACTACTGTTTTTAAGAGGAAACTACAAATACAAAATCTCCGTTATTAATGTGGTTCTGGTACTGATCTCACATAAAATGTTGAGATAAAAGGAAAAAAAGGAGTAAACCCAAGGGTAGAGATCCAGCAAGCAATAGTACCCGTGTCTACAGAGAAGTAATATTTCTGTAGATGTTTTTAAATAAACAAATCTCCAGGTTCTACACCTAGCCTAAATAAAGCAGCCTATTAAAACTACCTTTGATCTCATTCACACTAGATAAATGTTAATAAATATTAACTTAGTTTGCTTGGTTACCTCAATATCACACAATACCTGAGTGTAGCTGTTATTAGAATAACACCTTAATAAATTAATACATTAGCACCGTGTTTAATTATTCAGCCAAATACAAGTTTGGCCTGTGTGACTAAGTCCACAGAATTTTATCAGACCTGAAAAGATTGGTAAAATCAAGTTCTTGAACCTTAAAGTTTGGTGTGTAATGACCAAACTAACAAAAAATAATAACTAACGTATATTAAGGGCTACTACGTGCCAGATACTAAGAGTTCAGCATTTAATTCCTCAAACATGAACTAGATACTATTATCATCTCGACTTTACAGGGGGGTACAAAAGAAGGCCCACAGAGGTTTTAAGTATGTTTTACCTATGATCAGACAGCTTGCCAAGGAGCAGGGCTGAGAAGCAGCCAGCATTAGCTGTCCCACGAAACCTCAACTTCTACGCCACTACGCTCTGTAGTCCCTTCTTCAAGTCACTGCATCATCTAGAGGAAGACTGGTATGAATGTCTTCTTTTTCTTTACAACAAGTACAAGAGGAGTTCCAGAAAAACAGTGAAGAGAAAGAATTCTGACACTGAGAGGGGTCAATGACTTGCCGGAATCACCATCCAGACAGATCTTAAGTATCTTAATGCTCACTTTGGGATCGGAGGCCAGGCTCACACCGCATGCAGTGCCTGATTAATTCCTCTATTAGCCTACGAGCCTGGCCACTGCATGGTGCAAGGGACACCTGGGAGTTTGCAGCAAGGGTAGAAATAAGTTGGTATTTCAACTTAATAGCTGTTATCTTTGAGTGAGCTCTCTGATATGCATGTGAGCTCCAATTTCCTTAATTATAAAATGAAAATAAGCTTGTTTTGAGGAGTAAACTATATAAAGAACTAGCAATCAGCGCTCCCACTAGAGGGTAGCTTTCCTAGGGAGTCTCTGATTCATTGTTCTAGGCCCTCCTTCAGTCTCTAATACATTGCTTCGCACATAAAAATAACAAATTTGAGTCAAAACTTCCAAAAACAGTATCTGATTCTTCCATCTGTGGTTTGTCTGCTCTGAACTGATAAGGACTCTGGAGCAAAACTTGGAATCTGTAATAAGCAGCCCTGAAGTTTCAATAACAGGGCTAATATTCTGATAGTGTTGCAGCCAATAGTTATAATTTTACAAAGACAAATGTTTCCTTAACAAAGTCCTTACACAAATACCCAAGAGACAACATTTAAAATTTAAAAACACTGTTGTAGATCCTCCAATACCTAAATGAAGTGCCTACTTGTTGGCAGCATACTTTCAGGAAGAAACTTGTGTTCGGAGCAGGTAGGCCAGTAACTGCAGTAAACTGGGGTAAGTACTATAATCAGCACAGACCGGTACCATATGCCAACAGCAATAATCTACGTGAGAGGCAGAAGACACAATGTATCACCTGTTTTCCTTTCCTTAAGGGTTATTTTTCCTGAAAGGAAAACAAGTTTCTTTCTTTCCTAAAGGTGTATATTTACCTTTGTATAAACTTCTCCCTGAGAAATATTATCACAAGGATTATTACAATAGAAATGAACACTACTTGGGGTGGATTTAATGGTAACTTGGAAACAAAATTATTTTAGTATTTATCAGAAAGAATAGACCAAAAACAACAACAAAAACCCCAAACCACAGAAGGCTATATTATAAATTACTAGAGAGCCAATGCAAAGAACAAAGGACTAAAGGTAGAGATTAGCTTTGAAATATTTTATCAGTATCTTATTAATTAATGAAACTGATAATCAACTGGCCCTCTCCAAACCAGTAAAAACTCACCAGGGCAATCCCAAATCTCCTTTTGCTCCAACTACTCAGAACCATTTGTTCCAAACCTACATCGGTCGACCGTGCTAATCCATCTTTCTTCTCATTGTGTCCAGCATTTATGTGAAGCCATTTCCTAGCCTGCAGCAAAGCATCGCTAACTGAAACAGGGAATCACCCAACTCCCCATGGAAGAAAGGGCAGTGGACAGAACACACCACTTTATTACACACACATAATTCATTTCTAATGCTGGTGCCTCCAAAAATAGGTGCAAAATGTTTTGTTTTTGTTTTGTTTTGTCTTGTTTTTAAAGATTTTATTTATTTATTTGAGAGAGAGAATGAGAGAGAGAGAGAGCAGGAGAGGGGGGAGGGTCAGAGGGAGAAGCAGACTCCCTGCCGAGCAGGGAGCCCGATGCGGGACTCGATCCCGGGACTCCAGGATCATGACCTGAGCCGAAGGCAGTCGCTTAACCAACTGAGCCACCCAGGCGCCCAATAGGTGCAAAATGTTAAGAAAAAATACAGCTGTGCCTCAAAACACACACACACACACACACACACACACACACACACACGTTATTAGTATGTAAATCAATCAACTGGATAACAGCCATTTGAGTGTTAATAATTTAGATGGAAAATGGAAGAAATACTTGAATATGGGTTTTTGGAATCTTACTTGTATAAACACTGTTTATTAAACTTTAAAATTATATGCATTTCAGGAAAGCTTAAAATAAGTAACAACTGTCAAATGTCCTCACCAGGCTCATTCATTCCCAATGGGGCCATTTGCCTACCCTTCCCACCTAACTCTCCATTCCTATGGGTGGGGAGCTACTAAGAAACCCTATGTTTTCTTTTTAAAAAATTATTTATGTATTTATTATCAAGTATAATTAACATACAGTGCTGTATCAGTTTCAGGTGTAGAATATAACAATTCAACAATTCTACAGATTTCTCAGTGCTCATCACCGCAAGTGTCCTCTTAATCCCCTTCACCTAGTTCACCCCTCCAACCCCTCCCCCCCAGCCACCAGTTTGTTCTCTGTATTGAGTCTGTTTGTCTCTTTTCTTTGCTTATTCGTCCCTTTTCTTTTCTTTTTAAAAGATTTTAAGTAATCTCTACACCCAATGTGGGGCTCTAACTTACAACCCAGAGATCAAGAGTTGCATGATCTACCCACTGAGCCAGCTAAGCGACCCCCCCCCATTTTGTTTCTAATTACAGTACCTTGTAAATGGTACCTTAAGAGGTTTCTGTAAAAACTAAGTAAATGGATTTGTTTTATATTGAACTACCTTTCAGATAACTACAGAGTACAGATTAAGAGTTTCCTCTTGGGGCGCCTGGGTGGCTCAGTTGGTTAAGCCTCTGCCTTAGGCTCAGGCCATGATCTCAGGGTCATGGGATTGAGCTCTGCATTGGGCTCCCTGCTCAGTGGGGAGCCTGCCTCTCCCTCTCCCTGCCGTTCCCCCGGCCTGTACACGCTCTCTCTCTGTCATATAAATAAATAAAATCTATTTTAAAAAATAAATAATTTTTAAAAACCATAATATAGTAAAAATTAGTGCATCTTTACTAGCATAATAAGTTCCAGAGTTGATTCATACAACTCTAATTCTGAAGTAGATATGAGTATAATCTCATAAGTGAAGAAAATGATAAATTTCAGGTATAGGTTAACAAAAATTTATTTACTAAAAATAAAGATGTAATGACCTTTCCATCTGTTCCAAGACCCCATGACGTCTGTTCCTAGACCTCAAGTTAAGAAACCCCCATGACAACTCCAGTGATGGCAAACTCACTGGCCATGCAGGCAGTTCTTTCTTTGTACAGCTCGACAGCAGGAAAGTAGGGTTTTATACAAAAGCAAATTCATCTCCCGTGGCTTTACCAGTTGGGCTTAATTTTATCCTTTGGTATTATTTAGGCCTATATTCAAACCATGGTTTATGAATGATTTTTTCCCCATTTATTAATGAAATGGTATAGAATAGATGATTTCTACTGGGTACAATGCACTCTGGGTAAGGAAACGGGGCAAGTACTGGCTCATGAAATCTTAATTCCAGTCATTCCTGTGTATACCCTGGGCTACAAGGTAAAATGCACTTCTTTTTCTTGCTACAGGTGAGAGCTGCCCCGTGACATTTGGGACTGCAGAATTCTGTACTGTGGGAGGTGTGCTAGGCACTGCGGGATGCGAGAACACCCCGGCCTCTATAACCTACATGCCAGTAGCACCCCCCCCAGTTGTGAAAACCAAAAACGTCTCCAGACATCTGCATACATCCTCCAGGAGACAAAACTGCCCCTGTGGAGAACTGCGGGTTTAGAACAAGTCTAGCCCCTTTCCAGAATGGCATTCTAATTCTAGTTCCTCCAACTGTTCTCTTTCCTGTGACAAAATTCCAAATCCACGTACTTTTCTCTTGAACACATTAGTGTTCTATCCACCCGGCCTGACACCATTTCCAGTACTGATCACAGGATTCCAAATGTGTAGCTCTGATCAACTCTAAGTACACCGCTGTTTCTAACAGGACACCTGTAATTAATGCAATGTAAGACTACATTAGCTTTTTGGTTATCACCTAATATTGTTGATTCTCACGAGGTTCCAGTAAATTTAAATTCTTGAGTCATTTGCACACTAGTTACCAACTAGGAACGCTTCTCAGCTTGGCACTAATCAGCCTTTGAGTACAACTGCTTCCTCATTCATCTAACTGTACTAAGCCAGATCATCAACACAAGAATGTGACTAAAGATGCTGCTGAATTCCTTGATAAAGTCCAGATACATTATGGCTGATGCATTTCCTTGATCTACAAACCTGGTAGCCCTACTGTCTCTCTCACACGTGTGCACACACAAAATGCCATCGTTCTCTCTACTGAGCCATGATGGTTCCTCTGAATGGGGTTACACGATGTCCCTAACTCCAAGGCAGTTTCCCTTGCAGTCTGGCCACAGTCATGGAGAACATTTCTATGAAGAGTTTTAAGTACACCTTTCGACAAGGTCCACATGTTCAGGTCACATAGTGGTTTTAAAGTTTTTATTGTGTAATAAACAAACACCTTTATGGAAATCTATATTTTAAAAATTACACACTAAAATATAAATATATATCATACAGCAACTAAAGAAATGTGCACAAATCTGACTACACAAATTTTCTAAAGACAAGTGACACACTAGGGAAAAAAAACATTTCCAACTAACATGGCAGATTTCTGCCAATATAGAAAGAGTTCCTGGGGGGCTACCGGAACCATGGGGCTTCTGACCATTCTGAAGATGAATCAGAAAGAGTGGGAGCAGCAAGTGCTCACGCTCAGCCTGGACAATGCCGGCAAAACCACCATCCCCTCAAGAAATGCAACGGGAAGACATCAGTACCACCTCCCTGACGCTGGGCTTCAACACGAAAAGCCTGGAGCACGGAGGACTGAAGCTGAACCCCTGGGACGAGGGCGGCCAGCGGTCCGTGCGGTCCTCCTGGTGGACCTGGTACAAGGCACAGCCGGCCTCATCTGGGTGGGGGACAGCGCCGGCCGCCAGCAGGAGCTCCAGAGCCTGTGTGGGAGGAGCCTGGCTGGAGCAAGCCCGCGGTCGGCCAACAAATAGGACCTGCTCGGAGCGCTGTTCTCCAACGCCGTCCTCGAGGCCTCAGAGCCGGGCTCCATCCAGACACCACGGGTGCACCGGGGAGATCCTCCTATCTGGCACTGAACGGCTCCTGATAACATTTCCCGCCACATCTTCCCAGCCCACTGAGCCACTCCAGATGCCTCTTACCTCACAGTCAAGGCCCCTACTCCAGCCCTCACTAAGCACCACCCACAGGGGAACAGGAGCCAGTCGGCCTGACACTCCGGGCTCCACGCCGTCACTTGCTGCACCCTGTGGCCCGAGGGGGCTGTCTCTGCTGCTACCAAGGCTGGGGGCCTCGTCCTTTGCTTGGCTGTGAGAATAAACCGTTCCTTGCCTTCCCCCCCGCAATAAATAAATAAAAATAGAGTTCCTAAAATTTGAGAAGAAAAACACCAATAATTCACTTGAAAAATGAGCCAAAAAACATCCAGAAACGCAACAGACAGCTCAGAAAAGAGGTAAAAATGACTCAAATATAAAAAAGGATGAACAAACTCACCCATGACTTCAAATAAAGATAACAGTACGATGCCATTTCTCAACAATCGAACTGGTAAAAATCTGAAATTCTGACAACATACTCTATTTTGGGTGATGGCAAAAAGGTACACACTCAAGGAGCAAAATCTGGCAGTATGTGGCACAATCAGGTCCCCGTGGACCTGTGACAGAGCAGTCCCACCTCTGCGGCTCTACCCACAGGTTCATGCCAGCACAGCCGAGAGGCTGAGGCAGAGCACCTCACCGCAGGCCTGGCTGTAAGGGCACGAGCGTGGCAACGACCCAGCAAAGGGCGCAGGAGGAGGCAACTCTGGTACTTTCGGATCATGGAGTAAAACGCTGCCAGTGGCAGGAACGAGGAGAAGCTCTTCACACTGTGACGCAGCTCAGTGCACCAGATGCAGTCGGCTGGGAAAAGCAAGGAGCGGGACTGTATGCACAGCAGACACCTTCTACATGAAAGGGCAGGAAACACAAACACACAAACGCACGTGATCACATCTGCAAAAGGAAACCTTCCTTGAGTGGAATAAACCACACGGAAGCAAAGCCTTCCCAACTGCAATTGATTACATAGTTTCAACTTTGGAACCATGTGATTATTTTAAATAATAAAAATTAAATTTTAACACAAAATAATCACTAAAAATTTAAAACAAACTGAAATTTAATGTCTAACAATGTATCAGCTTGGTTACATTACCATACAGAAAAAAAATTTTTTTTCAAGTCATGTTAGAAAACAGTATTTTGACGTTACATCCCTGGTAGACTCTAAGAACAGATACCTTGCTAAGAAATATTAATCTCGGGGCGCTGGGCGGCTCAGATGGTTAAGTATCTGCCTTCAGCTCAGGTCGTGATCCCCGGGTCCTGGGATCCAGCCCCACATCAGGCTCCCAGCTCAGCAGGGAGTCTGCTTCTCCCTCTGCCTGCCACTCCCCCTGGTTGTGCTCTCTCTCTCTCAAATTAATAAATAAAATCTTAAAAAAAGAGAAATATTAATCTTCAATCAGAAGTCCTGTTTAGTAATATTGGCATTACTACGTATAATACTGGAACTATATGACAGAATAAAGCAAACAAGTAATTGTGTTAATTTAGTTATAAAACAAGATTTTCCATGTAAGAGAAAGGAGATTAAAATTTTTCAAAAATCAAAGAAATTAAATAAAAACCTGTAAGGCCAAACCTGAATTGGTAACATCAGAAGAAATTCATGGATTTTTTTCCCCCACAACAAATAAGTATCTTCTAGTTCTTTCCATGCAAAGGCCTTGAAACAAAAGACAAGCTCCAAAAAATAAGCACGTGTAGCACCTAGACTATGATCTCTAAATATCACTCTCCACTAAAAGGAGTCAGAGCTCCTTGGAGAAATGGCTGAATCCAGGTGTCAGTCAGAAAACGGACAAGATGAGTTTGATACATCTTGTTATGCCAGAAAAAAAAGATGTTCTCAAAAACTAACTGGTTCATTCCAAAGAACCTTCTAGCCAACCAAAAGGTGCACCTGGCCAAATCTGGGGAAATCTGAATGCCAGCAAAAATAATGACTACAAACTGACTGAAACACAGAACAAATAGAAGTCCTCACACGCACCCCAATGCTTACAGCAGTATTATCAACAGTAGCCGAACGACGGAAACAGCCCAGGTGTCCATACTGATGGATGGATGAAGAAGAGGTGGTATATGGAGGCACAATGGAATACTACTCAGCCATCAAAAAGAGTGAATTCTTGCCATTTGCAATGATGTGGATGGATCTACAGAGTACTATGCTAATAAGTGAAGTAAGTCAGAGAAAGACAAGTACCATATGATTTCACTTGTATGTGGAATTTAAGAAACAAAACAAGCAAAGGAAAAGCAGGAGAGAGAGAGAGAAACCAAAAATCAGATTCTTTACTCTAGAGCACACTGATGGTTCCCAGAGGGGAGGGGGTGGGGGACGGAGGAAGCAGGTGAAGGGGATGAACGAGGACACTAATGAAAGGGCACCTGGCTGGTTCCGCCGGTGGAACACAGGACTCCTCGCCTCCAGGTTGTGAGTTCGAGCCCCACACTGGATGTAGAGATTACTTAAAAATAATAAGATCTTAACAAAATTACACTTATCATGGTAAGCACTGCGTAATGTATAGAACTGCTGAATCACTATATTGTACACCTGAAGCTAATATAACAATGTATGTTAACTATACTGGAATTTAAATAAAAAGCTTATTTTAAAAAAATGAAAAAAAAATCCTCACATTCCTAATGATAGTAAAGAAAACCATGCAAGCCAAAAACAAAATCATAATCACTGTCACCACTCCAGGTAACTAGGGTACCAACTCCTTGGCCTGAAAATAAGCAATTCAAGTAAAAGAACTCAGAAACTCTGCTTTCCTTAACTTAGATGCAGAAAATTTGTTTCTTTTTTTAAAGAAAAATTCCAGCCACTCAATGTGACAGAAATCATAGAATTAGAAAAATCACAATTTTGTAAGCCCTACTTGACTAGGCACAGATCTACAAAGGCTAAAATCTGCACTGGAGGTTCAGGGGCACACAGGTCCCCTCCTACTGTGCAGCCAGTGGGCGGCCACAGACTGCAACCAGCACTACTTAACCAAGCATTCTTATCAAATAGTTTGATCTGAAGCCAACTGGGCTTTAAAGCTATGGAAACAAGTCAAATACCACCACCATCCCTGCAAACAAAAAAGGCAAGTGGAGTATGGGATATTCTACAGGAAAATTTAGCCAGTTTTTTCCGGCATGTCTATGACATGAAATAAAAGTCCGGTTGGAGAGGGGTGAGAATGCTCTAGATTAAAAAGAGACATAAGATAACTAAATATAATGTGTGGACCTTGTTTGGATCCTGATTCAGATAAATTACCTGTAAAAACAGTTTTTCAGAGAGACAGGGAAATCTCAATATGGGCTAGATATTAGAGAACAGTAAGGGAATATGGTTAACTTTGCTGGCAGGATTACTGCATTATGGTTAGATTTTTTGAGATACACACCGAAGGAGAAGAAAAATAACATGTCAGCTTTCAGGATTTGCTTTAAAGATTTTATTTATTTATTTGACAGAGAGAGGGGGAGGGGGAGAGAGAGAAAGAGAGAGCATGAGCAAGGGGAGGGGCAGAGGGAGAAGCCGGCTCCCCGCTCAACAAGGAACCCGATGCAGGACTCGATCCCAGGACCCTGGGATCATGACCTGAGCCAAAGGCAGACGCTTAAACGACTGAGCCACACAGGCGCCCCAGGATTGCTTTAAAATAGCTAAAACAACAACAAAAACTAATGAATTAAAAACAATGAAATTTTGAGGGAGCCTGCTCAGTGGCTCAGTCAGTTAAGCGTCTGCCTTCA
>NC_138376.1:129430129-129456117 GCF_054177405.1 Leptonychotes weddellii | reverse complement strand
AAAAAAAAAAAGAAATAGGATTCAGTGCTGACTAAAAAATGCAAATAATAAACACATATAACCAAACATACATGTACACTTCAACCATTTCCCAAATATTCTAAAACATACCTATTACTTTCACAATAAAAAACAAGTATTTTTAAGCATATCATCTCACTACAGTGAAGTAAACGCATAAACTCCTTCTGTGTCTAACTACATTTTCAAGAATATACTTAAAAATAAACCATAAAATAATATCATAAATGTTTCCTAATGCTTTTCCAGATTTGCTGGTCTTAATTTTACTGTCCTTAATATTCCCAAAGTAACAATTTCCTGAAGGTAATAAAAAAATAATTTTTAAAAACTGAAATCAGCAAATTTGGTATAAAAACACGTTAACTATACCAAGAACTCAACAAGGCCACCTTTGCCAAACTTGAATTAAAAACACATTTTTAAATATTTGAGGTCCTAAACGTTAAATGTGAAAACACTGTCCATGGTACTCTTGGCAAGCTCCTCCTCTTGAATAAGCAGAAGCTGAGTTCATCTACAAAAGGAATCATTTACAAACCGGCTTATTCAGCAAATAAGATTTCTTATCCGTATTTTATTACCCTGGTAAGTTAAAATATGTTTACTAATACATTTCATTAAGTGGTTAAAAATAGTGTATCATCAAAATAATTTAGTGATGCTATCTATAAAGAGGAAATGGTCACCAAAAAGATCGAAATGAATGTACACCTCACCATAAATAAGCAACACAACATATTTGTTGCAAAACAAGTTGCCACTGAGTGAGTAAATTCAACGTAAAATTCAGTATTCTAATATTTTGTTTTTACCGCATGCACTTTTAGAAGTACTATATTTACATATTACTTTGAAGTACTAAAATTCCATATTGTGTAGGCAGGCTTTAGAAAATAAGTATTATCTGTCTGTACTTGTGTGTTATCTCATGAAATACACTAAAACTGATGGAAAATGCAACTGCAAACAGCAGTGACAACCTCCTCCCATCATCAGCGACTGGCCTGACTGCAAGTGTCCACGTTGGAAGGAGAACAGCAAAGGACAGACGGTGCCAGAAGATGGAGCCCACACCAAACACATCCCCCCACCAGAAAACTTGGAATACAGACAGCACTGTTCGCCAGACTAGGAACTGCCCCCCGAGGAGCAGTGGCTGAACTCTCACCCTGGGTGAGTCCGAGTAGTAAAATTCACAGGTCACCACTTTAGTGAGGTTGTGGGACAGTATTCTTCAATAACAAAAGTGTAAATGCTTGCATCTTATTACTGATAAGTAAAAATGAAAATAGGTGCTTATATAGAAAATAATCAAATATATAATAATCCGTAAAAAATTAATACATGCTGAAATCTACCCTTCTATCATACCGAGCCCTACATTCACATTTTAAATGATATGCATGTTAATTTTATAACCAAAGTTGGAAAATACAATGAATATTCAAATAGAAACCAAAATTCAAATACAAACCGTAATTCTTAAAACCCACCCCTAAGTATCCTAAGGCAGTAGCTCCCAAACTACCGTCCACAAATCCCTGGGGTTCCCCTCAGAGCTTCCAAAGACAACCGTGAAGTGAGAACTTTTCCACACCGGTACTTACACAGTGCGAGACTCTTACTGTGTTGGCATTCACACTAATGTTCAAACTGATGGCACTTGAGCACAAACCAAGGCAGCAGCAACAAACTGTACTCAGAATCAATGAATTTTTCACTGCTACGAATCCACACTTAAAAAATGGGGGTGCAGTTTCACTCAAGAGTATCTTTGACAAAACAGAAAAAATTATTAATTTTATTAAAGTCTGACTCTTGAGTACATGTTTGTTCAATAATCTATGTACCACAATGGGAAAAATTTCTACATGGGCTGCATACCAGTTTGATGGCTCTCAAGTAAAAGCACTTGTGAACTGCTGATGTTGTGAACAGACTGAGCCGATTTTTCAAGGAGGAGCATTTTCACCTGAGGGAACGACTGAGGAGCTACATTTACTCAGGCGTCAGTATCCGGCAGGCATTTCCTCAAACAGGAAGGAGGCAGCCTACCCCGCCTCGAGTGCTGTCTGGGGCAGTGAGGCAAGTACTAAAACTGGAGCTTGGATAGCAAGTTCCAGGTTTCGAAAACTTAAGATTTTTCTGATCAGCGGTAATATTAACAAATGTAGTATTTCGATATTGTTTAAAGAAATGTTTCCAACATTTGGAATATCCACATAACTCAGTGAACCAATATTTTCTATATGGTCAATGCATGATGGCAAAAACCCATGGGTAAAAAATCCATTCAAAGAACAAGACAGACAAACTCTAATGTAACAGAACATAAAAAATATTTAAAAGAATCTTGCAAAGAAGAATTAGTAGCAGAAATTAAAATACTTAGGCTCAAACCAAAAACCTTCACATAACAGATTCTTTTATTACCAATGTCTCTTAAAAATAATCACCCCAACGCCACCCCAAGTTTTTGCCAACACAAAAAATCATTAACGTGAAATGTAATGTAACTTAGAAACTCATTAGAGAGCTCATGTAAAATCATGGTATATTGTAAACTTATGTAAAATCATGGTATATTTTATAAGCATTGGTCTAGAGGTCTGGTGCACTCAGAAATTTACTCAGATAATAATACCAATATCCACCAAAAAATAACATATTTGAAAGACATCTTCCCAATGCATAGGCTTTATACTAAATATATACATAGAACTTATCCATTTTAAGAATACAATGGTTTTTAAATATTTGTGTCCATGGACACCTGGGTGGCTCAGTCGGTTAAGCGTCTGCCTTCGGCTCAGGTCATGACCCCAATCGTGTCCTGTATCAGGCTCTTCTCCCTCTGCCTCTGCCTCTCTCTCTCTCTGTCTCTCATGAATAAATAAATAAAATCTTTAAAAATAAATAAATAAATAAATAAATAAATAAATAGGGGTCCAACAGTGTATTTTTTTTAAAAGACTTTATTTAAGAGAGAGTGGGGGGAGGGGCAGAGGGACAGGGACAAGCAGACTCCATGCCCAGTGCAGAGCCCAATGCAGGGCTGGATCCCATGACCTTGAGATCATGATCTGAGCCGAAATCAAGAGTCGAACGCTTAACTGACTGAGCCACCCAGACGCCCCAACACTGTGTGTGTATTTTTGCTCCTACTTCATTTTCGCACCTAAACATATGGAACTCAGTTCTAAGCAACGGAAAAAACTGACAATCTGAAGTCTCAGCACCAAAACACTGTGACTGATATTAGTGGCACAAAAAGAAATTATAAGATAGAAATTTTGCTGGTTCTCTTGTAAAGATCAGTAAATTCAAAGAATAATAAGTAGGTCACCATGGAAAGTACCACTCTTAGCAAACTAGGGTAAAGAGAAAGTACATTCTTGCAAGGAACAACAATTTAAATTTGCAAAAGGCAAAAGTCTAATTTTCCTTTAGCAAAACATACATGAAATCAAGCAACAGAGAACGAAAACTGTAATTCTGAATATTACAAGCTCACTGAACTGCTCTTAACCAATAAATACCCAAACAAAACTAACAAATGAGCATTTTTTCACGGGTCTTAATTTTAGGAGTCAAACTCTCTTCTCCTACAAAAGAACACTGAAACTCTCAGACGAAGTTTCAGAAAACAAGGCAAGACTTCTTCATTTGAAACAACCTGTCACACTGTTTTTACTACGGATGGGCGCAGAGCTAGACTCAACAGTGCTATGTCCTCTTGCAATATGCTTCTGTGCTACCCAAATGGAAGACAGTCTTAAAAACACACAGAAAATATCTGACATTCTGTGAAAATGGTCTTGTCCATTCTGCCTAGGTCACCTGGGCACTCACAGCAAGAGTAAACGGAAGGAAGTTTGAGGCTTCAGAAACAAACCAACCATTTAGCAAGTTCGTCTTGTTTGCACCGGAGTTATGGAGACAATGCCAGTTTATTCCTCTTGTCCTGGTATAATTATTACTCACATACTTTCCATATGGCTCACCCCAACTATATAATGCAGTGACAACACTGAAAAAGCAACTCTTAACAGGGTGGGTATAAAGGGATCATACCTCAAAATAATAAAGGCCACATATGACAAATCCTCAACTAATACCATACTTAACTGTGAAAAGCTAGAAATTTCTCCTCTAAAATCAGGAATAAGACAAGGATACTCTCTCACCACTTTTTAAAAAAAGATTTTATTTATTTGAGAAATAAAGGGAGAGAGAGAGAGGGTGAGCACAGCAGGCAGAGCGTCAGAGGGGGAGGGAGAAGCAGACTCCCCAGCCGAGCAGGGAGCCCGATGTGGGACTCGATCTTAGGACCCTGAGAACATGACCTGAGCAGAAGGCAGACGCTTCACCAACTGAGCCGCCCAGGAGCCCCTCACTCTCCCCATTTTTATTCAACATACTATTGGAACCCTACTGGAATAAAAAAAATCAGTAAATTTGCAGGATACAAAATTAATACACAAAAATCTGTTGTATTTCTATGCACTAATAATGAACTTCAGAAAGAGAGATTAAGAAAGCAATCCCATGCACAATTGCATCAAAAAGAATACTACACCTAGGGGCGCCTGGGTGGCTCAGTTGGTTAAGCAACTGCCTTCGGCTCAGGTCATGATCCTGGAGTCCCGGGATCGAGTCCCGCATCAGGCTCTCTGCTCGGCGGGGAGTCTGCTTCTCCCTCTGACCCTCCTCCCTCTCATGCTCTCTGTCTCTCATTCTCTCTCTCAAATAAATAAATAAAATCTTTAAAAAAAAAAAAAAAAAAGAATACTACACCTAGGTATAAATTTAACCAAGAAGGTGAAAGTCCTCTACGCTGAAAACTATAGACACTGATGAAAGAAATGGAAGACCTCACAAACAAATGAAAAGATATACCATGCTCATCGATTGGAAGAATATTCTCCCAACCCATGAGAAGAATATTGTTAAAACATCCATACTACCCAAAGCAATCTGCAGAGTCAATGCAATCCTTATCAAAACACCAATGGCATTTTTCACAGAACTAGAACAAATAATTCTTAAATTTGTATGGAACCACAAAGGACTCCAAATAGAGCAATCTTGAAAAGAACAAAACTGGAGGTATGATGCTCCCTGATTTCAAACTATACTTACAAAAAGCTTCAGTAAACAAAACAGTATGGTACTGCCACAGAAACAGACACACCGATCAATGGAACAAAACGGAGAATCCAGAAACAAATACACATTTATATGGTCAATTAATCTTCAACAAAGGAAGAAAGAATATACAATGCAGAAAAGACCATCTCCTTCAATAACTGGTGTTGGGAAAACTGGACAACTATGTAGAAAAAATGAAGCTGAACCACTTTCTTACACCATATACAAAAAATAAACTCAAATGGATTAATAAAGACTTATATGTAAACGGGAGACTAAAAACTCCTAGAAGAAAACTCAGGCAGTAAGGTCTTGGACATCAGTCTGAGCAGTATCTTTTTGGATCTGTCTCCTCAGGCAAGGGCAACAAAAGCAAAAAATAAATGAATAAAACTACGTCAAATTAAAAAGCTTCTACAGAGCAAAGGAAACCATGAAAAATATGAAAAGGTAATGTATGGAATGAGAGAAAATACTTGTAAACCACATATCACATATATCCAAACAAAGAATTCATACAATGCAACAGAAAAAAAAATTAAAAACGGGCAGAGGTTGTGAACTGACATTTTTCCAACACATCAGATGGCCAATAAGCACATGAAAAGATGCTCAAATTACCACTCATCAGGGAAATACAAATCAAAACCACAAGAAGATAACACCTCACACCGTTAGAGTAGCTTCTGTCAAAAGACAAGAAATAACAAGTGTTGGCGAGGATGCACTGAAAAGGGAACCCTCATGCACTATTGGTGGGAATGCAATGGTACAGCTACTATGAAAAACAGTACAGAGGTTCCTCAAGAAATTAAAAATAGAACTACCCTATGATCCAGCAATTGCACTTCTGGGTGTTTACCCAAAGAAAATGAAAACATTTATAAAGGTGTAGGCACCACTCTGTTCATGGTAGCACTATTTACAATAGCCAAGATATGGAAGCAACTTAAGTGGTCATCAATATGTGAATGAACAAAGATGTGGCATACATACACAATGGAGTATTACTCAGCCATTTAAAAAAAAGTGAAATCATGATGTTTACAACAACATGGATGGACCTAGAGAGTATTATGCTAAGTGAAGTCAGAGAAAAGCAAATACCATATGATTTCACTTATGTGAAGTCTAAAAAGTATAGCAAAAACCACCAATAACAACATCAAAACTAGAAACAGACTCATAGACACATAAAATAATCTGGTAGTTGTCAGAGGGGAGAGGTGGTAGGAAGATGGGCGGCAAAATGGGGAAGGAAGGGAGTAAAGGCTACAAACTTCCAGTCACAAAATGAGACCTGGAGATCTAATGTACAACACAGACAATTTAGTTAATACATCTAACAACTTGGGATGGTGACAGATGGTAGCTAGCTTTACTGTGGAGACCACTTCCTAATGTATATAAATGCATACTAATGTTGTATTACTCTGTTGTACACCTGAAACTAATAATACTGTATGGCAACTACACTTCACTCACACACACACACACACACACACACACACACACACACACAGACAGCAAAGCATGCTATGTGTAATCAACCTAAAAACATGACAATACAAACAAGTGCAGCAAAAGTTCACATCATGTTCTGTAAGCCACACAATTTAATTTCCTTCAACACCAAAATTTTTTTGAGTAAAAATACAGAAATTCTGGCTACTTTCCAGTCATAGTAAGCTATTCAATTTCAGTTCCTCTAAATAAGTTCATTCATGACACATACTTGTAAACTTGCAAGTATGAAACTGCAAATTATCCTTATCTTCTGCAATCAACTTACACCAGGAAAATACTTTCCCAGTTTACATATGAACTACTACTACATGTGCTTACTTTCACCTTATAAAATACATTCACTTTCTAAATTAAATTATAACACAATTTTGGTCAATCACATATACCAAAATGGTGAGTGAAGTTTTACATTGTTATTGTTACTAGAACCAAACCTCAACCAGATGACCTGAGATAGGCAAACAAAATCCCCCTCACCAGCTCTCTGCCTGCTTTATTTGGTCCTGATATATGATTGGAGATGTTAAGAAAAGCTTCTGCTCATTCATAACTCATGCATAAAGATGGTCCAACTTTGACAATATGCCCACATCTGCCATCAGCTCGTACATATGGGGACACTAACTAGAAGCCCACCGTGGATCTACAGGCCCTGCCAGCCTGTCAGTGTCAGCTAACAGACTGGGACACACCCAAAAATGGTGAAAAGGTCTGTGAGAGTTGGCAAAGTATTTAGGATCTAACTCACAAGTGTAAATGTAGGTCAAACAAATTGTCATCTCTCTCCTAGGCATCTTCAAGGTGAATGAGTACATCCTAAATACAATCAGCCAAGAAAATAACAGAAACAGCAAACTTCTGAACAAAAATGAACAGAATTTACCTAACCTGAAAATAATTTTCAATTAAGAGATCAGTTTAGTTTTATGTTCTATTTGCAGTACCCGTAACCATTTCATTTTATCATAAAGGAAAACAGATTTACATCAAAATAATTGCTATTATTATTTATTAGCATTTTCTGACATTAATACCCAAGTTCAAGTCCGGTAAAACTGCTTATAAACAAATTAACCTATGGCACCAGAATAAGCAACACCTAGGAATAATGCCTTCCACAGTACAACTACTCAAATAAATCCTTCCTTAATGGCATAACCCTAAGCCTTCTTTTCAGAAGCTTCCCACCAATTTGGTACATACCCTGATCTTCTGTGACTCATTTTTTCAAGAACATGAAAGAGACCCTTCTGCTACCATGCTATGAACCACGATCCAAATTTTACAGTCTAGAAAAGCCTAGTTACAACAGTTACATTCCATTAAGTCTATAAATCGCAGAAATTAAAATTAGTTTTCACTGGCAGAAGGAGAGCAAACTCAAGCTAGTCTAGATGCAGTTTCAACTTAAGATGTTCAACAGTGCTGGACAAGGGTTTACCTCAGACTGACAGGCTCACACCCACACAAACAAATCTTAACCAGTTCTTACAGAAAATAAAGGTTAAAAAAAAAGTTACAACCATCACTGAGTTTCAAATCAAAAAGAAGAAAAAAAAAAAGACAGAGATGCCTATAAATAGTAAAAACACATCATTGGCAACTGCCTGCCTGTATCATTATACATTAGTCACCAGAAAAAGAGCTCTTCTGAAGTATCGATGCTCAATAACACAACTGTTGTTTTTAGAACTGTTTCAAATATAGTTAATCTTGTGATAAAGCATAGTTACACCCTAAGCACTAGTCTGGAATATAGATTTAGCTATAAATTATGCAATTTATTACTACTTCACATAAAAATGTCCTACTCCATGTCTGCTGACAAACCAGAAGTTTTTTACACACACCTCTGGGTAATATGAATCACCACATTACTTCTGAAGATTAATCAGAATATTAAAACATAACATATTCACCTTTAATAAAGCAATGTGGATGTACGTACAAACTCTAGGTTATATTTTCCCTTCAAAAGAAGATAGTGAACTCAATATATTATTTCTAAAAAACTGTCTTTAAGAACTATCTCGTAAAGCAAAATGGTCAACTACTTAGAATAGTTTTTGCATTTAGGTGTAACCTTTATGCAGAAGAGTAACACATGAAAACATAAACCTTTAATAGCCTAACATAATCTCACCAAGTTCTTAATATGTATATACCCCATGTTTTGTCAAGAATAAACGTATACAGGGACGCCTGGGTGGCTCAGTCGGTGAAGCGTCTGCCTTTCTTTGGCTCAGGTCATGATCACCGGGTCCTGGGATGAGTCCTGCATCAGGCTCCCCACTCAGCAGGGAGTCTGCTTCTCCCTCTGCCCCTCCCCCTGCTTTCTCCCGTTCTCGTGCTCTCTCTCTGACAAATAAAATCTTAAAAAAAAAGAAGAAGAAGAAGAAGATGAAGAAAGGTATACAGAAAGGAAGCCATATTCAACACTTTTTCGGCAAAATATTTATTGAGGACCTACCACGGTAAAAGACATAACAATGTTTAAAAAAATAAAATTCTAACTCTTGCTTTCATGTAATCAGGGAGGGAAACAGAAACCAGTGGCTATAATAACAAGACTGGGATAAGTTAAACAACAGAACTCCAAAAACCAAGAGGGAGACGTTTGGGTAATCAGAGAAGCCCGCTTCTGAGGAAATAATGGGAAGTAAAGATTAGCAACAAGCATTCTGCCATAATAATTAGAAATCCCTAAAAGAAAAAAATCCTTAACATTAAGAAAACAATAGGACTAAAAAAAAAAAAGAAAACAATAGGACTAAAAAGCTTTAAGAAGCTTTTATTAGGAGCTATAGTTTTCCACAGTAATCAAGATCTTAGTTCAAGTTAACAACAATCTCCTAGTGATAAAATATCAACATTAAGTTTAAATCAACTCTCATTTTACAATTTCAAAAGAGTCTAGGACCCAAGCGAGGAAGGGGTTGAAAAATACATAATGACAAAATATAACCTACTTTTCCTCTGGAAGCCCTCCTTTTACACATAAATGTGATTATGAAGGAAAAAGTAAACTTAACCAGGTTGATTTTAGAACATATTCTAATTTTCTCAAAAAGTAAATATAATCCAAAAAGCCAAGTTTATCATCTTATGCTGAACACAGAAACCACAGAATTATCAGTGGTTATCAAGACTCCCTGAAGCCACCAAACACAAATGATTAATGTAGTTATAAAATCTGGTAACAGATACCGATTACTGTACCCTCACCCCCAAAAGCAAACAAAAGAAAATAAAACCACTACACTCTCACATAGATACATAAAAAGATTATCCAAATATTTAAATATAAGGCTTAAATCGCATTCTACAAATCAAATTCTGTAGTAAATCTGCTTAACATTTATTGAAAATAATAAAGGCCTGTATCACACATTGTTATAGAAAGCTAAGAATAATAAAGGCCTGTATCACAATTCTTATAGAAAGCTAAGAAAAATGATTTGTGATGTCCAAATAAAAATTCATCATCAGATGGTAGACACTTTTAGACGCACGTTTAAATAAAGCAAAGTGAAGCCATGAACGTTCAAATATTGGTTTAGAGAATTACTAACATGAACGTTACCTACATCATAATGAAAAATACACCCTGTTAAATGTGAAGCTCAACCTGCAAGACCAGAATAAATTTAATAGTATGCAAAGGTTCTCCAGAACACATAGTATTAAGTGTGAGCTAGGTTCTAGAGAATGAAAAAACTAATATAAATAACATCAGACATTTTTAAAGAACAGTTTATTTCATTATGCCAAACTTTCCCAAATAATTCTGGAGAACCATTTCTAAAGAGAGATCAAGTGTTAGATGGAGAGGAGAAACTACGAAATGGAATTCATAATCCTTTTCAAAACCAGTCCTTCAAATTTGCTTTGCTTCAAGACACATACACAGCAACTTCTCACCTGCAGAATAACTATGTAAAAAGTAGCTCTCCCAATGACAGGCCAGTTTTAATACCTAGAGTATCTCTAAGAAAAACAGAAAAAAAGTTTCAATTGAGTGCTTAAAAATATAATTTTTGGAGACCAATTAACTATAATCTGTTTCTGATTTAGACTTTTTTAAAATGCCAACGCAACTCAAAATCCCAAAGGGGAAACTAAATTATCTATTACTAGATTGAAAAAAAATTCCTTTTCTCAACCAGACTTGGGAAATTTCTCAAAAAACAATTATAAATGGATTCATTCAAGGAGAAAAACAAACCAACCACGTACCGTGATAATATTTTACATCCCAATTTTTTAAACCAGAGATAAGAAAAATGAATCCATTATTCTGAAAGACAAAGTCACGCTGAAAGTTAAATTACTGCATATCACCTTTCAGAAGACGTGCTACGTCCATGAATGAGCACAACTACCTATTATTAATTTGCTTAGTAGGACCTAGCTGAAAATCATTTAAGATGAACTGCGAATCAGGAGCAACTGGGCAGTGTTGGAACTGGCAACCTAAACCTAACAATGTGCATTCAAGTAAGGACTGACATGAAGGGCTCTACCCACCCAGACAGAAGAAATCCCTCCAACCACAGACAAGTCCAAGAAGCTGGAATCGTAAATGCCAACATCACTCAAAAATACAGACTGGGGGCTAATGATAACAAAAAGGATGAAATTTCACGAGAATGTTCAAATTGGCAAACATGATTGGTGCGTAAGGGCACCTTAGCAAGTAATACTGACTCTGCATTAGCTGTAAGAACCAGTCAAAACTAGGTGCTATGAAATAATCATCTGCCCAGAACGCCTGAATCCCGTGCAAGGTGCGCGGCATGTCGCCCAAGTTTGCGCAACTACAACCCAGGGATGAGATACAGCTCTCGGCGTTCACGGTTATGAAACCACCTCCAGGGCTCTGCCAGGCTTCACCTCCCCTCCTTTCCCACGTCACCGCTCCCAGCCCACAGACCCGGACTCAAACCATCCTCTAAAGAGCCCTTCAGAACTCTTCGAGCAGCCTCGCTATGATCAACTGCCATTGTCCTAGGCCAGGAGCAAGTGCGATTTCCTCCCTTCCTCGGGAGCACGCCCAGGACTGGCCGCCCCCAGGCGAGGCCGCGCCGGCGGGCCCGGGAGCTGCGGAGCGGCGCGGGCGCGGCCCCGGCCCCCTGCACGGCCCGCGCCCGGGCCCCGCCCCCGCCCCCGGCCCCCGCCCCCGCCCCGGCCGGGTCACCGCGGACGCCCGAGCCGGCCGGGGGGGGAGGGGCGCCCCGGCTTCAACCTGGGCGGCCGGCAACGAATGGGAGAAAGCCTTTCTCTGCACTGGAGTTCAATTCCGGGCTGCGTTATCAGCAAATGCGCACAATTGGAACTTTCCTGCTATTTACTCTGCACTCGCGGCTGGCAGCCCCCAAGTTTTCCAAACCCACTGAAGCAAAACACCGCCGGTCACATGCTCGCCGGAGTGACAAAGGTCCGCGCTACCCACAGCCCGGAGCGGACGCGGACCCGGCGCCGCAGTCAGGGGACAACGCCATCGAGTCACGCCCGCCTCCCACCGCACGGCCTCGCGGCGCAGACCCCGGCCCGCGGCCCCCGCCCAGCCGCCGCTCGACCCCCGCCCGCGACCCCCGGCCCCGCGCCGCACAGGTGACCGCGCCGCGCCCGCTGTCCGCCCGCGCGGGCCCCCCGGGTCCTGGGGCGCGGCGTCGGCGGGGGGTCCCCGCGGGAGCGCCGCGGGCCGGGAGGGGCGGCCCGAGGGGGGCTCCGCGGAGGGGGAGGGGCGGCGCAGGGAGGGGCAGCGCGCTCACCTCGGTGGGCTGGCTGATCTCGAACAGGTCCAGCCGGTTGGCGTTCCAGTGGTGGATGATGTCGGCCAGCTTCCGCCGCTCCTCGTCGCGGCCGCTCGCCGACATCCTCCCGGCCGCGCTCCTCGGCCCGCGCCGCCGCGGGGGTCGGGACCGGGCCGGGTGGGACCGCGCGCGCCCACAGGTCCGCGGGCCCGGCTCTCCCCGCGCTCGGCCGCCCCGCGCTGCGCCCGGGCTCCGCGGGCTCCGCCGCCGCCTCGGGCTCCCGGGCTCCCGGGCTCCCGGCCGCTTCGGCCGCCTCAGCCGGCCCGCCCCGCGTCAGCCCAGCCGGCCGGTGTGCGCCCGAGCGCCCGCACACGCCGCCCGCGCGCCCCGCCCCGCCCCGCCCGCCGTGCGCGCCCCCGCGCCCGCGTGCCCGCCCCCGCGCGCCCGCACCGCCGCACCTCGGGCGGCCTCCGCTAGGTGCTGCTGCGCCGGCCGCCGACAGGCCGCCGCGCGCCGGGCCGCCTCACCTCCCGCGCGCCGGGGCCGGGGCGGGGTCCGGGGTGGGGCGGGGCTCCGACGGGGGGCGGGTTCCGACCGTGTTGGGTCTGCAGGGTGTTGGGTTCGACCGAGTGGGTCTGGGCTCCGGAGGTGCTGGTTTGCCGGGTGCTGGGTCTGCGGGGTGCTGGGTTCGACCCGGTGGGGCTGGGTTCCGAAGGGGTTGGGTCTGCAGGGTGCTGGCTTCCGACGGACCGGGCTGGGCTCCGAGGGCTGGGGCTGGGGCCGGGCGCGCGGGGCCGGGCTGGGGCGATGGGTGTGGGCACTCAAGGGTGGAGGGACAGCAGAGCGCGGGCAGAAATCCCCGTGGGCGGCGCGTTGGCGAGCGCGGGAGTGCGGCGGGTGCTGACCTCCGCTGCAGGGCCTGTGTGTGCCCTGCTCCCCTTCTAACCCCGCCTGGGTCCTCGCGGGTGCGGGTGGGTCACTAAGGTGTCCCTTCCAGGGTGGTTCCCTTTTTGTTGGGGTCCAATCAGAGCAAACCTTTGGGAGCCGCTTTTTTCTGAGGGCAATTGGTACGCTCCGTATGTGTGTTCAAAGATGAGGCTTGGGCAGTGCTCCCGGTGTTCTGGAGGCAATCCTCTCCTCCGCTGTCCTGCGTTCTTTGAGCCTTTGCTGTTGTCCAGGTGTGTCCTGCGGTGCAGAGTGCAGCTGGGGTGCCCAGCCCTCTTTGTGTCTGGCTGCCCGGAGACCGATTGTACCCGCAGAGCTCCCCAGACGTGGAGAGCAGGCCTAACGAGAGAGGGGAAGAGTCATTTCTTTGGGCAGGGAGAAATGCCACCTCACCCCGCTGTCAAAGCCTCCAAGTGTCCTGTAGGTGTGGAGGCCTCAAATTAATTTCACTAGCAAGCTTTCTAAATTGTAGGGATGTTTGTTTCATTAGGTGCTTTCTCTTTAATTGCCCCCTACCTTCCCCCTCCCCCCCCCGCCCAAAAATTATTTTTGGCCACAGAACACATTCCAACAGACTCTTTCCTCCATGCAGTGCTCATTCAGGTGAAGCTGGTTTCTTACATTACCTGTGATGTGCTGTAACCAAAAGCCTTCATCTTCGAATTGCCAGAGCTAAGGAATGAAAATAGTGAGTTATATTTGACAAAGCCTCTTTATTTTTGTCATTCCTTTGTCTTCCAGTGTGGAGATAATTTCTCTCTCCACCAATGGGATCTTTTCTTTTGTAGGAAAGAAGAGATCATCCCTACTGGGCTTTGTCCTCAGCTTTTTCCTCAGCACTCTACAGTGCAGGGGCGGGGAAGGAGGCTCTTCAGCCCAGGAGCCCCCAGGTGCTGAGCCAGTGGGGGTGGGGGGAGGAATCCTTCAGGAGTTCTGTGGTCTGCTCTCTCAAAATTAAAGGGCGGTGACTTGTAGAAAAGCAAAGATGTACAAATGGTGTCTTCACGTTCTTCTGGCATTCTCTTCCTTTACACCTTTAAGTTCCCGGGCTTCTTTACAGGCTCCTGTTGGTTTTCTTTTTGTTTTGTTTTGTGTTTGTAGTGAACACGGCAGAGTAACAGGGCTTGGAACTGTCTCGCTAGATTCCACGCGCGCCACGCGAGTCATCAGCCACCGTGTCAGCCGAGTTCTCGTTGTCAGAGCTTAATTCCTGATGATGCTGTTACCAGGAACCACTTCACTCGTGAAAAATTACGCAGTCTGCAAAGCTGGTGAGTAGCTTGCTGGTGTCCGAAGTAAGTACGTGCAGTATGGCTAGGGAAAATTCAGCATTGCTAGAAAGTACGTATGAGCTCCCTGCAGTGTCGTTTTTGTAATAAAAATGTCTGGCACGCACGGAAGGCCTGCAGTATGATGCAGGACACACAGACAGCTCTTAATCAATGTTAATTATTGTAGTTTTCGTGAGTCTCATTAAAAATCCCCATTTATATTATATGTGAGTAGTATATTAATATCCAAACTATAACTCATAGTAGATTGCAACCAGCATTAGTTTATTGACAAAGGTTTAAAAGCAACCCAAAATCCGAAGAATGCCTATGATTTCTAAATCATGAAGAGCCAGTATATATGTGTTCAGGCCATGAAAATATTCAGGCTGACGTTCTTCATTAACTATCATTGTTCAAGACCTCGAGGTAATACACTGATCCCTGTGTTAATTTTGATACCACATTATAAAAATAATTAGACACAGTCTTCTATTTTCAGTGTACTGTTGAGTTCTGATACATTTAAGAAATCAGATTTAACTGCTCCTCAAGAAATGCTGTGTAAAAATAAATTCATGCGGGATTTATTATTCGCCCCACCTCATAGACCGAGAAACCAAGATGTGAGACCAGAGACTAGACTGAAGGTGAGCAAAGCTGGGTGAGGTTGAAAAAGAAAATCTTTTTCATCTATAACTCTGTTTTAAGATTTATTTTCCACCTCGTATTTAACTTTTAGTTTTCTTTCTTTAAAATATTATTTTTAGTTACGCTTAAAAGAGTAAGAGCTCCTGCTTAAATCTGCATTGATCTACAAATATTTCTAAGTATCTCTGTCTAAAACTTAAATCTACTTAAAACCTTAAAGTATAATGTAATGGGAACAAATAAGGAATGATATTTTATTAAAATTCTGGTTAAACTCTGAACTTAAAAAAATTTTTTTCAGTATTAATGAAAACCAGGTTCTAAGACCAACCAAATGTAATAAACCTATTCCTGCCCCAATTTTCCCAAGCTTTAGAAAACAGAAAATGCCAAGAGAAAGATTAGGAGCTTAATCCATCTCAGAAGAACAAATGATACAAATATATCAACTCTGTTTAATCCGTAGGTCATTTAGTTTTCTAGCCACCAATAAATTTCATATTTCAGTAAGTTAATTTTGAAATATTTTAATCCTAAGATTGTACAGATCATCTTAGGAGCCCTTTTGCCAGATCTATCAATTCAGAGGATGGTCTTTAAATAAAACGTCAAGTAAAGGGATATAATAAAGTTACAAAGAGCAAACTTTCCGGGGTAGACTACATTCCACAAGTGAAGTTCATCTAGTTAGTTATAGAAAGTTAAATAACCAGACTCTTCCTCTGCCGAACCCATGGCTAGGAATGTCAGTGTTGTTAATTTAACTTTTAAAAAGAGAGAGATTCCAAAGGATTAAGTCTACAGAAGTAAGGAGGGTATGTGCTACTTTACTGATAAATGGAGGAATATACCTTTAAATTCTTCCTGCATTATATTTCCATGTTCTTAATGGTTAAATTCTAGGTTACCTGTTAGAATTTTCAGGAAACAAGGGAAAGCAGAGATACAGAAAGCCCTTAAAATAGGAAATTAAGCTTACCAACTCAGACATCAGTGGTTAAATGTGTTTGTTAGCATTTTATAAATTAAGATAATGCTGCAAAAAAAAAAGCCAAATCTTAAGTAAAGAAGGTATTTACACTGAATGCAAAGGAAATAGACCATGTGTGTGCGCGTGCACGTGTGTGTGTGTGTATGTGTGTGTGTTTAAGGTGTTAGAGGGGAATTATACCTTGTGAACACCGGTCACTTACCCTTAATGTGTTGGAGAACTGCTTCATGTTACCTTAGTTTACCTAAGGCCACTTGATGCCCAGGACTTGTCTTTCTGACTCTGCTTCTGTCCCCCACTCCCAGCGCTGTGCACAGCACCGTGCTTTGCCTATAATTGATGTTGGATGAATAATCATTGACCGCAGTGGAGGCCGCTGTGGTCCGCGGCCCCCAGCCCAGCACCGCCAGCCCTCTTGCGGTAGCGCCGTCACTCAAGTGAGTAATCTTTACACGGGTGGACGCCACAGCATGGAAGCCACAGATGGTTTCCACCCAGCCTTTCACCTTTTCTCTAGATAATAAAAAGTATAGTTCCAGACAGTGGTGCTGGAAGGAAAAGGCGTGTTTGCCTCATCCCTACAACAGAGGTCTTGGTCTACTGAGCGGCTTGCACATGACTCCGTCCACTGGCTGCCATTGATTCAACAGAAGCAAAGAGAATGCAGGAGACATTGTGAAAACCAGGTTCTAAGGTGAACTGACTCCTGCCCCAATTTTCATAGGCTCTGGAAACTAGAAAGTGTCAGGAAAAAAAATCAGGAATTTAACAGACCTAAGAAGAACCAAAGGTACAAATATATCAACCTTTATTCCCTATGTCTCATGCCCCTTTCTGCCAGAAAGTGGGTATGATATATATATATATACAAACAAAAAATTTTATAATATAATTACATATTATAAAAATAAAATATAAATAAAATGTGTCCTATAATTATTTACCTAAGTAATATAAATTATATATATAATGTATGCTGTTATATAGAATATATATAATTTCGTTAGAAAACATATTTTTAAATGCAAACTCCCATTACATTGTATTTGAACAAATGAAAACACAGACCAGATGAAGGGAACGTGGACCATTAAATGCTTTACCAGCACTAAGAACTGGAGAAACCAAGAGAAGTAAATGTTGAGAAATGTATTGTTCATGGGAAACCTGAAAGTGGAATATCTCAGGTCTCCCCCCCGGCCTCTCCTTTATCCACTAGCATCTCTGGAAATCAAAAATACCAAATTATAGGTGTTTGCTTTTGGAAATGCAGTACAACTTAAACATTTTTAAAATAGCTGATGTTTGCAAAGTCTTGTGGGAAGTGAAAATCTTGGCCTGAGGCTTTGGTTAAGACGGTGTTTGTGCTCGAGCTACTGTTGCCACACACATGCCCCTGCTCTAAATACACACTGATGATAGATGAAGGACAGAGAAAATGTAAAATTAGAGGGTACTGGAAACAACCAAACACCCCTGAGGATCCGCATTGGACACAAGTGCACAGGATGAGAAGGAGTTAGAGAAGCCATCCTGCTGGACTTGGGGCCCAGAGCAGGCAGATCCCACAAGGAGGTGGGGTCCTGTTGGGCAGTGGGGACTAAGAGCCCACAGGGAGGGGAGGAAACACGGATCCAGCCTTCTGACCAGGAGCTGAGCTAAGCCATACATTGGTATATCCAGATGCCTCCTGCCAGGACAACACTCCTTGCTCCAGGATGAAGGCCCCACTTGGACCAGGTCAATGCCTTCGTTAGCCAGAAGGAGGTGTGAGCAAAGAGGCACTGAGAGAGGGGGAGAAAGAAAGAGAGATTGAGAGAATCGCCACCTAGGATGAGTTGACAAACCCAAAATTCCAAAACACATGCACAAACCAAATGCTAACGTTACCATCAAAAGCAAGAATTGAAAGATGAATTCACTCCAGGCTAAAATTAACAAGTCAGGAAACAACAGATGTTGGCGAGGATGTGGAGAAAGGGGAACCCTCTTACACTGTTGGTGGGAAAGCAAGCTGGTGCAGCCACTCTGGAAAACAGTATGGAGGTTCCTCAAAAAGTTAAAAATAGAAGAACCTTACAACCCAGCAATTGAACTACTAGGTATTTATCCAGAGGATACAAAAATAGTGATCCAAAGGGGCACCCGCACCCTAACGTTTATAGCAGCAATGTCCACAATAGCCAAACTATGGGAAAAGCCCAGATGATGTCCATCAACAGACGAAGGGTTAAAGAAAATGTGGTGTATACACACACACACAATGGAATATTACTCCACCATCAAAAAGAATGAAATCTTGCCATTTACAACAACATGGATGGTAGAAGGTATTATGCTAAGCAAAATAAGGCAATCAGACAAAGACAATTATCATATGATCTCACTAATATGTGGAATTTAAGACAAAGCAGGTGAACATAGGGGAAGGGAAGGAAAAATAAGATGAAATCAGAGAGGGAGACAATCCATAAGGGACTCTTAACTATAGAGAACAAACTGAGGGTTGCTGGAGGGGAGGGGGTTAGGGGCATGGGGTAACTGGGTGATGGGCATGAAGGAGGGCACTTGATGTAATGAACACTGGGTGTTATATGCAGCTGATGAGTCATTAAACTCTACCTCTGCAACTAATAATACATTATATGCTAACTAAATTGAATTTAAATAAAAATTTTAAAAAAGATAAATTCACTCCAGACAAAATAAAAATAATGAAACATTCTGAAAAGAGCTTTAAATAAATATTTAGGAAACTTAAAGAAATATATGATGGGATAATGCCCATAAAAAGGGATAAGAAATTGTGAAATACTGAAGTGGCAGAAATAAAACAAGTGTATATTTAAACAGAACCAACTAGAAATCCTAGAGATGATAAATGTAGCAATTGACATAAACATAATAGAAGAAACGGGCTCAGAAACGTATCTGGAAAGTAGAATGGAAAGAGATTTTTAAAGACAGGAGTCCTATGAGGGACAAGAACAATAGGCTAAGGGTTCAATCTAATCTAGTTAGAATTCCAGAGGAATGAAGGGAATGACAGACAAGCATAATTAAAACAATAAAAGGTGGGAATGTTCCAGAATGTCAGAAACACATGAGTCTTCAAATTAAATGTGCTTCTAAATCCAAGCAGGATGAAGGAAAGTAAACCGACACTTGATACAGAGTTGGGAAACTGCAGGGTAAAGGTCAACGTGGAAATGTTAGTAGTTACCTGAGAATGGACTGCGAATGAAGGGAAAGGAATAGAATCCAAGAGAGGACCTAGAAAACATGCCCATTTTTGAGGGACGGACCTCAGGTGGGAGAGCACTCAGGCTCACACAGGGGCACGTGTGTCCAGCCATTCTTACTCACCTTACTTCACTACACCCCTGACCCATGAACAACATGGGTTTGAACTGCGATGGTCCACTCACACGTAGGTGTTTTACAGTATGGTACAATAAAGCTATTTTCTTTAAGATCTTCTCAAAAACATTTACTTTTCTCTAGCTTACTTTAAGAATACCTTACATAATGCATATAATGTACAATATGGGTTAACTGTTATCAGAAGGCTTCTGGTCAACAGCAGGCTATTAGTAGTTAAAGTTTTGGGGGAGTCCAAAGTAAAGCACATGTTTTTGACTGAGGGGTTGGCACCCTAACCCTTGCATTGATCAAGGGTCAGCTGTGTTCTAAACACCCTGTTTCAGTAACACTATTTCTTGATTGCTGCTACTGGCCGGGAAGGCAAGTAGGAGAGTTCTCCTCAGCAATACCGCCCTAATGTAGCTGAGTGCAAATAGCCCAGCTGACAGGGAACCTCTGTAGTTAGAGTGATGTGCTTGGATTAGATCTGAGATTTCCAAAAGTTGGTGGTCATCAGAGATTCCTAGGGAGCTTTTTACTTGTTTTGTAGCTTTCTTAGGATAGAAAATTTTCAATGCTATCCATGGGCATAATAGTATAGAGAGCTCCCTGCCCCCTCCCACCCTCCACCGCTCCCACATTCATCACAAGCCTGTTTCACGCACCCTCTGCCCTCTTTCCTCATCCCTGGATTATTTTTTAAATGTAGTCAGACATTATTTTATTTCATTCCTAAGTGTTTCCAATGAATACTTAGAAGACAAGGACTGTTGGGGCCCCTGGGTGGCTCTGTTGGTTGAGCGACCGACTCTTGGTTTCCACTCAGGTCATGATCTCCGAGTCATGAGATGGAGCCCTGCGTCAGGCTCCACGCTTAGCAGGGAGTCTGCTTGAGAGTCTCTTTCTCCCTCTGCCCTTTCCCCTGCTCACACGTGCACCCATCCACATGTGCACTCTCACTCTCAAATCTTAAAAAAAGAAAAAAAAAAGACAAGGACTGTCAAAAATACATATTTTCCTAATACCGTTATCATAACTTGAAGGGAAACAATTACTCCTCAGCTATCAACTATCAACTCCATGTTCACATTTCAGAGGACTTTTTAAACCTACATATTCCCTCAACCCAGTCCTAGACACTGAATCAGGATCCAGAATCTCCCTGAGTGATTCTGACAGGTCTGATAATCACTGGCTTCGATGATCTTTTAGATCCTTTATGACCTTGAGACTGACTTTTCCAAGGTCACACATCTGAAGTCACACCTAAGTGAGACTGTCTCCATTATGTCACAGAGCCAGCATGGGAATCTATTCTGTACGTGTTATCCTAAGTGTTGGGATGAGAAAGTAGCACAGGGTCAACAGTCAAATTCTCAAGTTTGAGGTCTGTCTCTTAACACTAATTATAGGACAGTGAATGGACCCTTGCAGCTCTCTGAGACTTGGTTTCCTCTGGTGAAAAATAAACATCACGGTGCGGATTACCCAACTGTCCACCATACAGAACTGTTACACTGTTCAAATTCAAGTAAGGCACACGAATGTGCTCGCCAAGAGGCCATGGCTATAGAGATGTTGTCATTCTAATTTGAACATTGGTACTGTAGGGTTGCAGAAAAGATTTTTTTAACAGACTTGAAAGTGAGTGAGACAGTACAGAAGTATTCATGCTTATGGATGTGGAAAAAAGAAAAATTGTAAAATTTTAACTTTTTATGCATATTTTTAATTATTAAAAGACACTACATTAGAAATTCCATTTGTTCAGGACATTGCAGTAAGCCTCTAGAGCCTTGGGAGAGTTGTAAGCAATAGAATGCTTTAATAAATATCTGGGTGGTGGTTATTTTCACTATGTATTATCATAATTGTTTTCATCACGATGCAATGTCTATAACGAATTTGGTACATTACATACTGTGAATTTTTAAACTCTAATTCTGTATGTGGGAGAAAACAAGTGCTCATCTATCCTTCCCAAATTACTAAACCACCTTTCCAGTTGTTTCCATCTCCAAGACTCAAGGGTGTCTTGCTGCCAGTCCCCTCCTTTTCCCTCTTTCTCCAGCCCGCCCCCCCACCCCATCACATGCCTTCTCCAAACACCCAACTCAGGGGCTCCTTGCTCTGATTTCAGGGTTGTTCTAACTCCCTCCTTTCTCACTTTGCATGTCCTGTTGGTCCCCAAACCTGGCACTTCTCTTTACCCTCAGTACTCTCCTGAGATTTTGCTGCACTGTCCCTCCTATTTCAAACCCATCTGAACTTCCTAACACACGACAGCAATCGTATCATAGCTGCCATCCCCCTGATTACAGCCTCTCATGCAGTCAGCTCAGCCTGGCTCATCTTGGTAGCTCAGTTTCCTACTATTTCACAGGTGAATGCCTCTCCATCTCACAAACTTGCTTCTGCCTCCTCACCTCCCCAGTTTTGCTCACATCTTCCCTCCACTGGGAATATCCCCTCTTACAGCCACCAGTTGAAATCCTAACCTCCTCCCTAGACATCCGTGCTGTTTACTGGTTTTGATTTTCCTCTGCTAAGCACACACGATTTCACCTTCCACCCCTGTGGTGTTAGGCATGGCCCTGTGACTTGTTTTGGTTAATGAAATGGTGTAGAAGCAGTATGTCACTTAAGAGCCAGTGAGTGACCGGCCAGCCCTGTTTTCCCTTGCTGCAGTGCCTGGCAAAGTCTGTGTAGGAGTGGGAGAGCCATAAAGTGAAACAGCGCAGTCTCCCCAGCAGCCAACCCTGCAGGGTCACTGGGTCCCACAGTGGGTGTGAAGCCCTGAAATGTGGGGGCTGCTTACTACCATGGGACGACTTGCCTCAACACTGAAGTGGGGCAAGTGCGCTAACCACAACTGGAGGGGCACCCCTGCGGGACCCCCGTGCACCTCATCCCTCTGCAGTCACACCCCAGCTGATGGAAGAGCATGGACTTAGGGTCACATAGAGCCGAGTTTGAAGGTCACACTGTCATTGGCCATTAGTGGTCAAGTATCTTTCTAAAACCCAGTTTTCTTATCTATGTAATTGGCAGGCTGCTCAGGATCCTCAAAAGTAAGTGAGCTGCATTCCTGCAATGTTCACCCTTCAATGAGATCTCTCTCTCCCTGGTATTGCAAATGCACAAACCTTAAAGTAATTTCAGAGAATAAGATTTATTTTTTTCTATATGTAGGGCAATTACAAGACTACACAAATTTCTCTGTTCAGTATTTTCACCAAAGTCTAATCTCTTTTTTTTTAACCTTTTTTAAGATTTTTAAGTAATCCCAACATGGGGCTCGAACTCACAACCCTGAGATCAAGAGTAGCATGGTCCTGAGCCATGGGTGCCCCCAATCTCTTTTAAAGTAATGCACAGATACATATTTCTTTTTCAGGTAGTTAACAAGGCAAAACATAACTGTGTAATTAATTTGGTTAAATCATCATGTAGTAATATTCTTGTCTTTCTAAAACAAATGTTCGCTGGAATTTTCACAAGAAAAATCTATTTAAAAACAATTGTCAGAAAAATAAAGTGAAATTGTTTTGTTATTCAAATGTCTCCAATTACCCTTGACCTGAGTATCTATTTTGAAATATATGACAATTTTTTATTTCAGGGGTTTTTTTGTTTGTTTAATATAGATTTGTGTAAGTATTAAGGACGAAATGAATAAATATACCGTCATTACAGAGTAACTTACATTGTAGACTAGATGAAAGCAGTTTGTTGTTTAGATACTAAATTCTTTAAAATAATTGCATATTAATACGTACTGAGACCATGATGCTTTCACTAGAGTAGCATAAAGCCTCAATGCGGTTAGAAATACATTATTAGCAAAACAGTATTAGGTACTGTAATTTCAGTAATTCATGGTTGCAATTTCCATGAGAAACTTAAGACATCATTAGCATCTTTTAAAACATTAATCTCAGCAGCGAGTTTTGAGAGAATTTTCTATGATTTTATACTTTCATTTGGATTGGGATGCCAGAAATTGACCCTTTTGGTTCAATAACAAGACTTTTTTCCAGGAGGAATTTTTAACTGTTATTTTCCCCACAGTCATTAAATAAAGAAGACAAGATTATAGTGTGAATTTCAATTTATGAATATAGTGAACTGGCAATAGAGTAAAAAATAAAATCTTTAAAGGGGCTGTAGCCAAGAGTATACATAACAAAGTATCCAACAGATGTATGCCCAATTACGGGTGAGATAATTATGTTCTAGCTAAAAACGATTTCTTTAAATATAGAAGTTCATGAAGAGATGTCCATTCAAAGACTAAAGACAAATGGTTTGTTTTTTCTTTTTTAGTTTAATAATGTGGTTTATTTGTTGCAAGGCAATTATAAGGAGTGGCAAAGCAGGGTGAGTTCCATCTTTAAAAAGGCATATTCTAAATACTTCCAGTCTTGGGGCGCCTGGGTGGCTCAGTCGTTAAGCGTCTGCCTTCGGCTCAGGTCATGATCCCAGGGTCCTGGGATCGAGCCCCGCATCAGGCTCCCTGCTCGGCAGGAAGCCTGATTCTCCCTCTCCCCGTCCCCCTGCTTGTGTTCCTGCTCTCACTATCTCTCTCTCTGTCAAATAAATAAATAAAACCTTTAAAATAAATAAATACTTCCAGTCTTGTATGATTTTCTATACCATAAATCCACATTTTCACAACTGACCTTTATTTCTGAAGTCATGTATACTATGGATTAATATGAACAAAGGTTAATATTTTAAGCCAGGGATGAGCAAACTACAGCCTGTGGGCCAGACCCAGCCTGCTTTGTTTTTAAATGGTTGAGAAAATCAGAATGAGAGGTGACACATGACAAGATGCTAATTTTAAAGTCTAGATATAGACAGTATTAGCTAATAAACAGGGATAAAGTTACAGAAGCAAAAAAAGAGGAGGTGTCCACTTCTCATCAGTTAAGACTTGACTTCATTGTACTTGCCTTGTTGAAAACAGAAAGTTGTCAGGTTTCACAGCTTTCCTGGGAGGGCACTGATAATTATCCCAGAAGAAAGTGTTTTAGTCCAAAGTGAGAATTCAGTATTTGGAGATATTTGTAATCAGAACACCTTCTGAAAGATCCAGCAACATGAAAGCACCTGACATATTTGGGGAATTTTATAAACAAGGTTTTGGAATCCAGAATCAACCCCACAGTAGGTCCCTGAGGAAGACAACTGAGGGACAAAAGCTGAATTATTTTTTAGTTTACAACTGCATTTACTTAGATGGAAATGGACAATAGCTGTGTATCAGTTCCATGTATTTTTGGGAAAAGCACAATGTTGAATTAATAAGCATCCTCAGCTAGTCCTGGGAGAAGGGCACAGAGCACAGAGCAGGAATTTCGCCACATGAAAGCAAAAGCCCAGACCACGCTTACCTGGGCATTCTGCCTTCAGGTGAGAAATACAACAGTATTGGGAATCCTGGTTGGTAGCCTGTTTCTCTGCCCCTTGCTTGCCGAGAAACCAGGCCAACTACTGTGCTTGGTAATATTCTCTCCTCTGAAGTCACATAATGCTTGCTACGTCGTTGATGTTTCTCTTCAAATAGGACCCAACTAGTATTTGTCACTTTTACGTTTAAGTCACATAAGTGTACCAGCTCAGTTAACGCAACACAAACATACCAGTTTATAAAATAAAACAAAACAATGGAATATTCCTAACACCCCAGTGTCCCCACTTATGTCTCTTCTCAAGGAGTCCCCTTCGTTCCTTGTCCAAAGTTAAACACTCTCATGATTCCCAGTATCACAGGTTAATTTGTCTAGTTTTTGAAGTGTATA
Source organism: Leptonychotes weddellii (assembly GCF_054177405.1). Classification (NCBI taxonomy): domain Eukaryota; kingdom Metazoa; phylum Chordata; class Mammalia; order Carnivora; family Phocidae; genus Leptonychotes; species Leptonychotes weddellii. Next base: position 129,430,631 of record NC_138376.1, on the reverse strand, counting down.
AAGATAGGATCAAAGTGTTGGGGGGGGGCGTCAGAATTCATCAACTTAGTTGTGTGTGGTGGCTTTTTCCTATTAATTGCTGGGCACCATCCCATTGTATGACTGGGCGATAATTTCTCCTGCTAGGGAGCCTTTGGGTGATTGCCGACTTTGGACGGTTGAGCACAGTGCAGCTCTGAATAGTCTGTGGGCGTCTTTATGCGCGCCGTGGCCGGGTGTGTGCCTCGGAGCAGCCTTGCTGGGTCGTGGGGCCCATGAGCCCGCGCGATCAGCACCACCAGCGCGGGGACAGGGCTGCTGTTGGTTCTGTCTGGACCCATTCTGGTGGCCATATAGTGATGTTTTATTATTTTAATTCTTGTTTTTGTGAGAATAACCCTCCGTCACATATTTATGGACCATGTGGATATCCTATTTTGTGAAGTGCCTCTTGAAGTCTTTTGCTTATTTTTCTGTTCGGTCATCTGTCTTCTCTTGATTGGTTGTAGGAACTAGTGAGTCA
>NC_138376.1:129387219-129429629 GCF_054177405.1 Leptonychotes weddellii | reverse complement strand
GTGGGTGAGGGGTGAGGGCAGGATGGCGGGCGGGAGTGAGGGCAGGGTAGCAGCCGTTCCCAGTTTCACATCAGCGGGTCGGGGTCACCCTCTCTGACAACAGGTGTCTCCTGCTCCCAGGGCGGCTGGCATCAGAACGTGTGCCCCTCAGCTGTGCGGTGGAGTGAAACTTCCCTCCAGAAGCTCCCTGAGCACAGAGACTGCTGTTCGTGTGTCCCGGGCGCCTGCACGGCCCCCGAAGTGCTCAGCTGGAGCCACGGGAGACGCTCCTGGGCGCCGGGACAGGCGGGACAGGCTGTGCACACCAGTGGCTCCTTCCCTGGCGTGACGCCCCCCTCCCAGCTCGGACGGCTCCTTGCACACCTCCCAGGAGCACCGAGTGCAGATGGAGCAGAGGAATCGTGCGCGCGGGTCGGTTCGAAGGTCGGGTAAACCGGCAGTCATATTTGGTGAAATCCAGTAAGTCATAGTGGAATAGGGGTAGAACAGAGAATAATCGACATGCAGTAGCATTTAAGAGACTTTTTGCGGTTTCTCTGAACTCCAGCGTGACCTAGGTGTCTGTGTGCCCTCCGGCCGGCCTGCTGCATCCACGGCCCATGCCAGGCAGGGGGCTGGGGGCGGGACGGAGGACACGAGGGAGGGGCCACTCTGCGCTGTTGGGGTCCTTGACCTTTTATTCAGGGGGGTGGTCAAAGCAATCTTTGTTCCCTGCAGTGACCTGCGCCCCGCTGCCTCAGGGCCGGGCCAGGAGGGGACAGGAGCCGTGGTACCTCCCGCAGAGCAAGGGGGAAGGGAGGCGTGGTCCCCGCCTGCTCAGCAGGCTGGCCCTGGATGGGTGCCCTGGTGCTGGGCAGGGACGTGTAGCAGAGGGTGAGCTCGCACCTGTCCTGAGCCCCAGCTTCATGGGCTTGTTCGTCCACAAGGACGGGACAGTGACCCATCCCTGCAGCGTCTGAAATGACCGTGACACAGGCCCATGGGCGTGCGTCCTCACAGTCCAGACGTCCAGAGCTGGTGCCAGTGGGGAGTCTCCTTGTGACGCCCCTTCTCCAGGCTTGCAGGGGTTGCTGTCCCACTGTGCGCTCCCAGGGCCTCTGTGGGGCTGCAGGGGAGAGGGTGGGGGGTGGGTGGGTAGAAAAACAGAGATAGAGACGGGGAGAGGGAGAAAAGGGAGAGGGAGGGAAGGGGGAGAGCACTCTGGTGTCGCTTCTCACGAGGACATCAATCTGTCCTATGGGGGCCCCACACTTATGAGCTCCTTTAAACTTGGTACCCCCTTATATGCCCCAGTCCCAGATACAGTCGTACTGGCTCTTAGGGCTCCAGCCAGTGAGTCTGCGGCGCACAATTCAGGCCATAGCAGCCCCTGAGCAGGAACTTCTGAACGTTTCAGGAGCCTTCAGCAAGTCCTGGTATCCACACCCATGGCTCTAGAGACTTTCTGGCCACAAAACGCCAGCTACTCTGGGGGTGGGGGTGCCGGATGAACGGAGACACATTCTGCCCTCCGGGATGTCCCAGTCTCGAGGTGGATCACACACACAGGGGGTCATAACCAGGAGGAAAGCTACACGCTGGCAGGAAAATACAGATCTCCTAGGATAGGCCAATTGTGTCCCAGATCACAAATGATGTTTCCAATGATGCGCTGGATTTTGAGAGAAAGACAAGAACACAAATCATTTAAAAGGAATTGTAGCTTGACTGATTGTAAGCTACTGGTAACTCTTTATAAATACGTGGTTTGCGTTGTTAACAAGTCTGTCTGATTATTGTTTCTTGTTTCTTGCTTTGTTTTGAAGACACGAGTCTCCTTTAACATCAGGAAGCCCCCACCGCCGAGAACAGGGCAGACCCTCTGCATTCAGGATCAGAGAACGTTCCTCGGGGGAGGTGGCATGCCCAGCCAGACCACACAGGATCCTGTTACTGAGATGAGCGGGAATGAAGGCGAAGCCCACAGGCCGCACACGACGGCACAGAGGGCAGAACTCACCGGGACAGGCAGTCCTCACGGGGACAGGCAGTCACGGGCCATGAGGCTGGGGTGTGGGCTGCAAGCTCCCAGGGCCCGCGGATGCCCACAGAGCCTCAGCACGCACGTGCAGCCCGGGTGGGGACTCTGCCTCGGCGGGCTCTGACTTGGAATCACCGCCGAGGATGCGTTCCTTTGGCACCGAACACAGGCTCCGGAGAGGTGAGCACATTAGCGCCTCTGGAACATCGGGGTTTGTAAGATTCATGGTCCACTGAGTGCAAGCTACCGTCAGGAATTTGAGCTGCATGATCTCTGAGCACCAGCTGCGCGACGGGCCATATAAGGGGCTACGGCTTTGCCCCCTGGATCTCGAGCTTATTCAGGAACTCGATTAGGAGGCAAGACAGCTGGTGCAGGAACTGATGTCGCCGAGACGTGTGCGCGGTCAGAATGCAGAGGACTCGTTACCACCGTGGACTCAGGGCAGTTTCAGCTTTGTTTCCAATGATGCGCTGGATTTTGACAGAAAGACAAGAACACAAATCATTTAAAAGGAGTTGTAGCTTGACTGATTGTAAGCTACTGGTAACTCTTTATAAATACGTGGTTTGCGTTGTTAACAAGTCTGTCTGATTATCGTCCCTACTCTGGGAAGCGAGCTCTGTCCACGTTTTCGAAGGTAATGTGGTCTATGATACAGCTAGCTGAGTTCAACCTCTGGAAATAGAAATAGGAAGAGAAGAAATTATGAATTAGTTAATGGCCTGCTTAAGATTTTTTTCAACAAAAACATATTTCTTAACTTAAAAGGTAAGTCTGTGTTTATTTTCTCAAAGATATGTTAAATTAGTAAGAAAAACATTAGAAATTGAATTTAACTTTCAATTTTCACTTGGAAAATTTTTATCAATTTAAAAAATGATGAAAATCATCAATAAACATATAAATATAAACATTGTATGGTCTTGATGCCCTACCAAAATGGCTCTGTGCTTGGGCATTAGATAAATTATCTAAGGAAAATCTGATTTAAGAAAGGAGATCTAAAATAACCCCCCCCAAATTCGCAGCACATCTCATCCCAGATTAAAGATTTTATTTTACATTTAAAAATAGCTCCCTTTCCAAATTATAAATTTAATAAATACACATTATGGAGAATTCGGAAAAATAATGTCTTAAGCCAAAGTAAAATTGCCTGCCAATTCCACATTCTCCCCTCCAGTTTAGGGGAGAAAAACCACAGTACTCTGTGGATTTTGTTTCGATCTTTTTTCTGTGCAACAGAATTGGGATAATACAGCATGTCGGTGACTCTGAAGGCAGGGCATACCCTAAAACCCACAGTAGAACTTGTCATAAACGCAGAGACGTGGGTCATTGAGCACACACTGTGGGTGAAGCCTCTGTTATTCACACGTGTCCAGCTTGCTGTTTTCCCTTAACACTGTCATAAACATTTTCCAAGGTCAGTGAGTATTCTTCAAATCATGTTTGTCTAAATGGCTGTGTAGTTTTCCATCAGAGGAAAAAACCCCACAATTAATTTCTCCCTTCTCTTTTTCTTGAACATTTGGGGCCTACTATTTCATGGTTATTAATAATACTACAGCAAATATCCTTATATCTACAACTTTGCTCATTCTTGATTTTTCCGTAGGCTCCGAGAACCAGAATAAATGGGTCATAACATTTGAAATTGTTAAGCCTCCTGGGAAGTATTGGCAAAACTCCTTCCAGAAAAGTTATCTAAAGTGATATTCTTCCACTGGTGTTGGAGAGTGTCCAGTTTAACAGATCCTGTCCAGAGAAGATGCTTATCAAAACATAATAAAAAAGAAATAAATACAACTTTTTCATTGACAAAACTGATTTCTCATTTTTTGAGATAGACTTTGAATTCTAGAGAAGTGTAATATTATTTGACGTTTGTTATATACTTTTAAAGAATTGCCAATTAATGCTCTTCCCCATTTTTCTCACGGGTTTATCTGTTACTGATTTTTAAAATAATCAAAATCATTAGATGAATTAATGCTTTGTTTTCACGTATAATGCGAATGTTTCCTTCTAATTTTTCATTTGCTTTTAACTTCATTGGTTAAAATTTTGACATCTAGACATTTTACCATTTTAGGTATAAAATCTGTAACTGTTTTGCTTGTGGGTTATTTCTTTGCTTTTGCCTGTTAAAAAGATAGGATTTTTCCATCAAAGGATCACATAAATACCCACTGACATTTTGTTTTTTATATCTGACTTCTCTAAATATTTGATATATTATTGTAATAATATTTATACTTTATGATAATTATATATAACATTATCATGTAGTATATGGTAATTACATAATACATTTATGTTTAATTTTTCATAGTTATTAATAAAATGATATTCTTTCTTAGATGGTCTTTGAGTAACTAATTTGAGTAGTGAAACTGAGTCAAAGAGGGTTTTGGAGGAATATAGTCCAGGACTCGCACTAACTATTAATGTTAATGTAACCAGCATGTGCATATTGAAAGTTAAGTGCCTGCAAATATTTTGCAAACGTAATTCTTCTTTTAAAAGTTTCCATTTTAGGGCGCCTGGGTGGCTCAGTCGGTTAAGCGACTGCCTTCGGCTCAGGTCATGATCCCGGAGTCCCGGGATCGTGTCCCGCATCGGGCTCCCTGCTCGGCGGGGAGTCTGCTTCTCCCTCTGACTCTCCCCCCTCTCATGTGCTCTCTGTCTCATTCTCTCTCTCACAAATAAATAAATAAAATCTTTTAAAAAAAAAGTTTCCATTTTAGCCACTGGACTGGATCTCTTCAAGGTGGGGAGTGATTAGATGGATCTCCGCACTTACAAATTGACATTCCACAGAAGATCTGGAATTGTCGAGGTCTTGATGAAGGTCGTCTGCTGAGTAGTATCGTCAGCCCACCGTGGCCACAGCTGTGGCTGAGGGCGACCCTGAGCTCCACGGCACCGGGCGATGCAGGAGGTTATCCAAAAAATTCACCCCAAATCACCCTTTGTTTTTAAGGAAGACAAGGGTTTTTTTCTTTCCTCTTTCTTGTGCAAGCCCAAAGTTTTGACTTGTTTGACCTTTAGGTCCAAGGACAAGCAGTGGGCTTTGCTGGGGACACTGTGTGGGGTCGACTCTACTATTTACCATGGTTACCTTCTGGGGAGTTGGGAAGTTAGCTGATGGTGTCTGATCACATGAACCATGACCTATTCTGAAATTAAATTAAAATTAATATTTTTAAATATTCAGAGATGAAACATTAAAAACACTGATTAGAATAATTTCAAATCAGTGGCTGGTGGGAAAGCTAAGAGGTCACAGTCCAGGAGGAGGCTCTGTTCTGTCCCAGGGGCTGGAAATTAGGAGGAAGGTAAACCGTGCTTGCTGCAAAACACATGCTGATTTCACGAGATGCTGCTTGAAAATGGAAAGCAAGAATAGAGTGTTAGGGAGAAAAGCATATTCATTTAAAAATGATTATGATGTCCTAGAGAAATATCAAGAGAGTAATTTGGTAGAATTCCCAGCTCAGGACTGATTTGAAAATATTCTCCATTTTCATAATCTTTGAGTAGTTAAAGAAGCTGATTTTCATTATCAGATTTTATGTAAACCTCCAGTCTTACTGGATTTAACTCTTATTTTCCATCAGCTATTTTTTTTTAAGATTTTATTTATTTGAGAGAGAGAGGGGGAGAGAGAGATGGCGCGAGCGCATGAGCAGGGGAGAAGCAGAGGGAGAGGGAGAAGAAGACCCCGCTGAGCAGGGAGCCCGATGATGGATGATGCCAATGCGGGGCTCGATCCCAGGACCCTGAGATCATGACGTGAGCTGAAGGCAGACGCTCAACCGACTGAGCCACCCAGGCATGGTAACTTTAATTTTCAAAATCAGAAAGCTCCCTTTTCTGACTGAGCACTGACATTAAAAAGTACTGACTATCTGAATTGTTCTCTTCATTATGCTTTCAAAGGAAATGTACATTAGACCTTTAAATGAATTATTTTTTTTTAAAGGGGCAAAAATTCCCTGGCATATAAAAAGTAAACATAGGCGAAATTACTGTTTGGTACAGTAGCTTTTATTTGATTTGAATCAGAACATTCTGGGGCACCCTTCTGAATTTACAAAATGTGTCCAAAGATGAGCTTTTTGAAAGACCGACTCTTTTCACCCCTCAGGCAACGCTGGCTCTGGGCCTTGGAGAGAAAATAGTGCAGTGAATTAATTCATGTTCATTCCCTTCCGTCGCAGAGCATGTTTTAGTTCTCTCCCCGCTGAGAGCGGGGGTCTTGAAGCTAGAACCTCCCATATCACTGGGTCTTAAAGTTCACAGCGGTCTGAAGACCCTCCCCTCTTTCCCTCCTTCCCTCCTAAGTCCTTCCTTCCTTCCAGCTGGCGCTTGCTGAGCAGCTGCCAGGCACTGGGGGATCTCTGAGGGCCCAAGACTCAGTTTCCGCCTTCAAGGAACTTACCATCCGGAGGGGGAGAATCCAATGAGTAAAGCAGAGAATATAACTCACGTGACTTAGTCTAGGCTATGCCACGATCCAGTCTACGGTTGAGAAAACCCTCTCCATTCATTCATTCATGTGTGCGTGCTTGCATTCACTTAGTGAGGATTTCAGAGGGTGTGACAGATGCCATTTTGCAAAGACGGCCGCACCTGTCTATTTCGCTCCTGTCACATACTCTTCCTGGAACTTATCATGAATGGCATTCCTCCCCTGGGGGATGGGGTCAGTGTTTCCTCCCTTTGAGCACCTGTGGGATCTTGTTACTTGCTGACCAGTGAATTTTGGTGCGAGTGAGGCTCTGTAACCTCGGAAGCTCAGTCAGCAAAGGAGAAAGCTGGGGCCTGGCTCTCTCTCTCTGTCAGGATCCTCTCCCTGGGAACCTGGCTGCCATGTGGTGAGGAAGCCCTGGCCACATGAAGAGGCCACGTGTGGGTGCTCAGGCTGATGCACCAGCTGGGCTCCCAGCCGACACCAGCGTCCACTGGTAGACATGGGGGTGAAAGAGCCTTCAGACGATTGCAGCCCCAGACATCACGGAGCAGGGACAAACATCCCGCCACGCCCCCTCTGTATTCCGGACCCACAGCAACAAGAGAGACGGTAGCCATCACTGTGGCTTTTAAGCCACTGCATTGTGGGCTGATCTGCTGTGCAGGAATACGGCACTGGTGTGAAGGAGCTAAAGGATCTTCTACAGAGTCTGTCTTCTGGAAGTTTCGACTTTAGTTGTAGGTAGAAGATACGCTTGTGAAACACGGGATGAGTAGAGGACTCACTTAAAAACGAATAATTCAGAAAACACTGCCATACATGTTCAAAGAGGTGGCTCAAAGCCAGCTCATCTTTGGGAAGGATGTAGTTTCAAGTGTAACTTTGGAGTCCTGGGAACTCACTTCAAGGACAAATGAATCCGATTATCCCTTTATATATATAAATATAAATCAGAGCTTTCAGAGAATCACAGCCCTTGTTAGTCACAGTGAGGACCAGGGAAGGGAGCTAATACTCACCGATGATGGTGCTTCTTCACACGTGTTCACTGATTTAATTCTCACAACTATCCCATTTTACTGATGAAGGAAACTGAAGTTGATAAGGATTTGTTCATTTTCACCAGGTTACAGCTAGTAACCGAGCTAGTGTTATAGTCCAGGTCTGACTGACGTAAAAGGTTTTTTGGTTTTTTTCAAATGTGAAGTGATACATTGGACGCTCGGGCTGCGAAAGGTGTTGGGAGCTGGATGAGTGCAGTGCTCCAGGCCAGTGGTTCCCAAAGTGAGGCCCGGGGTTCCCTAGGGAACCCCGCTCAGGGGTCTTCAAGATTAAAACTGTTTTCATAATCATACTGTTGTAAATGTAAAGCTGAATACAAACAATATTTGTAACAAAACTGTGCACGTCTTTGTGGCCATGCTGACATGTGCAGTGATGGTGCCCCTGCTGAGCGCTAGCACAAATCGAGCAGAAGCTCTGACAGCGCGTGGTCACTGGATTCCTCACACTAAGGGACGGTGGCGACCAAAAGGCCAGCTTCAGCTATGAATGCGAAGCAGCAAAGATTGACTCTAGTGAGTCTCAACCCTGGAGTCCGTAGACATGGTCAAGCTCGGCTGCGCGCACGGGGTGGGCGGCGGGTGTCTCCCGCACAGCTCATGTTGGGAGATGAACCCGCCACTTCCCACCGATCCCCGCTTTTACTCAGAAGAACAAGTGACCGCATAGTTTGGGTCCTTGGCAGACATTTTCCAGCAAATGACTAAAGTGAGCCTGTCTCTTCGAGGGGAATAACTGACAATATTTCCTGGCAAGGACAAAATTTGAAATTTTGTGTGAAAATTAGAATCTTGGAAAACTTGTATTCACCACCACGAGCTTGGCAATTTCCCAATACCTAAGGACTTTTTTGAAGAGATTGATGGTAATAGTAACAAACGTGATTTTTTAATATTGTATGAGATATGTCAACATCTGGAAGATCTGCAAAACTCAGTGAATCAAAATTTTCCAAATGACTCCTGCTTGCTATTCCAAAATCTCACACCAGTGAAAGGTCCATTCGAAGTGCAAGACAGGCCAGCGGATTTTAAAGTTTGAGGGTATGAAATGCTCACTGATACACTTTCAGATTCCATGTCACAATTAATCTTTAAGAAATAAACACTTCTCTAGTTTTGGTGTATTATCAAAGGAAGAGATCTGCAATGATCTGAAAATACAATTATCTTAAAATACTTCTCCCTTTCTGGATTCAACCAAAGCAATACATCACAATGGACTGAGTGCAGAAGCAGACATGGGTCCAGCTTTCTTCCGTGAAGCCAGACATTAAAAGTATTTGCAAACATACACGTTTTTGTACTTTTTTTTTAACCATTCTTTTTTGTTTGGGGAAATGTGTTTTCTCATAAAAGTTTGTCATTTATGTTAACATGAAATGGGTGCATTATTATTTTTGAAGGAAGTAGTGCAGAATTTGAATACTTTTCAGCTTTAATTTCAAATACAGTATTGTAGAAATGACCCACATAAACAAAAGTTCTCTGGGGTCCTCGATAATTGTAAATGGGTCCTGGGCCCCAAGCATTTGAGACCTGCCACTCTAGGTAAGAGGAAAGCTTTGAGGTTCTTGAGGGAGGGCGTGTCAGTGTGGTAGGAGATGAATGTGGCGAGATTGTGTGAGGAGAACAAGTGGAGGGCTTCTTCATAGTTGCAGCTGGAAACAGGTTAGGTGGGGCCTTGGTGTGCTGAGGAAGGGCGCCGGAAGGAAGAGGCTGTAGGGAAGGCCTGTTTCAGTGGCACACATAAAGCTTGAGCATAGACGCCATGATAAAGGGAAGGAAGAACAAGAAACTTTGTGATGGTTAATTTTGTATGTCAGCTATGATGACCAGGTATTTGTTCAAACACCCAGCTAGATGCTACGCGGAGGTATTGTGTAGATTCACATTTAAATCGGGCAACTCTGAGGAAAGCACATTAATGTGGTGGGCCTCATCCAATCAGTTGAAGGCTTTAAGAGCAAAGACTGAGGTTTCCTAAGAAGAAGGAATTCTGCCTCCAGACTCAAGCTGGTGTCACCTCTTCCTGAGTCTCCAGCCTTCCCACCTGCTCCTTGGATTTCAGACTTGCCAGCTCCCCAGATGCCCTGAACAGTGCACATCAGGAGCCTGGACAGGAGGCCTGGGAAGAAGAGGGTGCGTGTGATGAGGAATCTGAGCCTCCAGCTAGGGGGGCTGGCCCCAGGGAGCCCTGCTCTGGCCCTGCTCAGCCAGGGGGTCCCGCTGTTCTGAAGTGTGTCCCGATCTGCAGAACGGGGATACCAGCTCTCCCCTGGCTTGTGGTGTGGGGAGTGTGACAGAGGCGAGGGGAAGGCAGGACAGCGCTGCAGACAAAGCATGTGTCACAGAGAATGGCAGACTTTGCGCGGAGAGGGGGCATGATGGAGGCTGAGGAAGTGGCAGGAGCCTTGGCTGGAGGAGGGGACGGGAGGCACCAGGAGCCAAGCGTCATCTGAGTGCTTGGACCAGAAGGGAGGAAAGTCTCCAGAACCAGACAAACCAGTCGGTGGCCTGGTGTGGGGTGATTAGGATCCTCTGTCATTCCTGAGCGCTGGAAGCCTGAGCAGGGATGTCTGGGGAGGAGCATGGGGAGGGGGAGACCCTGATGCAGGTGGGCGGGGCTGGGAGGAAGTACTGTGAATCTGCCTGGACGGTGGGGGCAGCGAGAGCAGGGGCAGAGCTGGAGGAGAAGGCTGCAGGAGCCTGGCTGTGGCTGGAGACCTATTTGAGGCAATCAGCCAACTGCCACCATGGTGCTTGGGGTGGTGACAGATAGTGCGGACTGCACTGTTTCCAGCGCTGAGCTCAGCCTTGGGACCAGAGGAGGACGGTCACCGGGCTGATGTGGTAAGGGACCTGTCTGTCAGCCATCCGTGGGTGGTGATATGCACGCAGACCTCTAAACATAGCCCTTACTTGCCCAGTGCTGAGGGCGCCAGAGATGAAAGACCTTGTGCAAGGGACACGATGGTAGTAGTGGGCAGTATAAGTAGTATGAGCATGCCCCCCCTCGAAGGAGTGGACCACGAGGCCAGGGAATTTGGTTGACGCTCTTTTGAACAGAATCAGAGACAGTCCAGTCCCGTTACTCCTGCATGGCCACGTGGATGTGTGTGAGCTTCTCACCATCACACCTAGTGTTACCTCATCCACAGCTCATGCTTCATTTGTGCCATAGATGATGATGAAGGCTAGTTTAGACAAACAAGCTGGCACTTCTTTGTTTGCTTGTTTTTGGTCTGTAAATCCAGGTTTTATCGATCGGCACATTAAGTGAGGTTGAAGAGAAAGAGCTCAAAGCAAGAGGATTCAGGGCAGTCCTGATTAGGGGAGGTGGGGTAGCCACAGAGAAGGCCACTGGTGGAGACCAGGATGGTTCAGATAATGCTTCTGACTGGGAGCAGGTCTCTCCCAGCTCAGAACCTCAATGGACAGGTATGGGTGGAGGGCAGGAGGTTAGTCTCACAGCTCATGACAGCGTTCACATGCATGTATTTGGGGTAGATGCTTTTAAAATCTTGACCTGAAGCTAAAGTTTGCCTGTTTCCCTTTCCCCAGTCATGCCTTCCCTTGCCCTGGGCTCTCAGAACTGGCACCCCGCAGCCCTCTCTCCCCCCTTCCTGGGCTCATGGGTGTGCGCTGAGGGGCTGGCCTCTTGAAGGAGGGAGGACGGTGCTCCCAGACTGCTGTCCACATGGTCTGCAGAAACAGGTCTCCCGCTTATAAAACCCTTGCTCCCCACTCGCTGCCATGAACCTCGCTGGTTATAGCAACTCTCCCACTTCCCTAAGGAATCCCTCCCAGCTTGGAAACCCTAATTTTCTGTATTTCTCAAAAAAGACTCTCCCACTCCACTGTAAACAAAACTATCTCATTCTCTATTCATGGGCCAAGCTGGGAGCTGAGTACTTGGGGAGAGACATAGTATGGCTTAGATACCATGTGTCTAAATATTTAGACAGTTGAGAGAGGCTGCAAGAAATTCCAAATCCGTGTAAGAATTGCAGTGTTCATCAATCCTATGGCAGGATTAGTCAGCAAATTATAAACTTAACGGGTCACAGCTTTACTGTTTATTCTTCTGTATGGATGTTGGGAAATTCTCCACATGAAAGCAGCGGAAGAAAGAAGAGAAACAGAACATTGATTGAAAAATAACTAAATGGGATGATCAGACCCCCAGTTAGTAGAAAACTGACAGAATCCAAGCCTTGAAAGGACAAATCAAAGAGGTTACGTGAGCACGTTTGCTGCTGACCCTAAAGCACGTACCCAGGGCGGGAGCAGGAGCTCGTGTCTGCACGGATGACAACAGCATCTGGGGGAAAACCCAGATAATATCCAGAGGTCTGGTTCAAGCACAGTATGATGAGAACAGCTAATGTATACCGGGTGCTTAAGATGAACCAGGCCCTCTGTGGACATTTTCTACTTCATCCTCACAACATTCAGAGAAGGAAACTGGGTAAAGTGATGAGGATGTTCGTTAGTCCAGTAAGGAAATATGTTGGCCTAAGATGCTAGGGTGACGAACACAGCCCTGAGCTCCATGGGAGAGGTCAGCAGATCCTGACATAGGACGATACAAGCAGTCTGGTCCCGGCCTGGAGACAGAGCGAGCAAGGTCCATTGAAGCACATTGACGCCAATGCCCACTGGCTCTGGAACACTCGGGGTGAGCCAGGCTTGTGCTGGCATTGGGGTAGGCGGTGCTGGGAACAAATGGGGCTAGCCAACTCTTCACTCCTTTAGTTAGATGTAAAAGCCATCTGCGTGTTGAAAAGAATAGCCCTTGACGATGGTAATTTAATTCCGTTCAGTTCAGCTCTGCACCCCACAAGTGAGGCAAAGACCCAGTGGCACATCCAGATGCCGTCAGGCAACAACATGCTGTCAGGAAGGACCATGCGTGAAGACACTACAGTGTCTCCATAGGGGCTGGTAAGTAGCAAAATTGAAGCCAGGAGAGGGGCACTATTTCATAATCGTAGGAATTCTAACATAGGTCACGCTAATTATTATAGACCATCATGACGACTACAGATACACGGGCTTCCTTTCTTACTGTTTCCTGAGAAACTTATAGTCTTACTTTTGTGGTGTGCTTTGTTTCTTATGTAAGTAGTAACTGCAGGATTTATAATATAATATTATAAGCAAACACCAGTCTGGATAAGTGGGTTAATGGTCCCTTAAAATCTCATGGGCACCCATCTTCCAAATCTTGGGGGAACAAGGAAGAAGTAATAACATCTGCGGCTGGGAGTGTCTTCTGATACAGTGTAAATACCAGACCAGCTTGGAACAGGATTTGATGTTATGCAAGAATGAATCAGAAAAGCTGCCTTCCTGAATGAAACACAGTTTGATTATTTCAACAAAATATGAGTGGCTTATTGATATTGGTATAAAGGCAGATGCAAACGGTGCCAACATTTGTAATGTTAAAATTTGAAAATGTTAATCATCTACATATTTCAGCACAAAGATAATCATGTTCTGCTAGAGGCTCATGGTTTCCATAAAGAACACTTGCAATAATTAATGAGGGAAAATTTAAAAGAATATCATAATTCAGTTTCATATAGTAAACATTTAAAATAATAAAAACTTAGGAAAATTTTTATGAAAAGATATTGATAAAGCAAATGAAGAACATTCAGAAAGTACTATCATTATCTTTAATACCACCTCTGTGGCATTTCAGGCATGAAACACTCACTAGGACTTAAAAAAAAGAGTAACATTAATGTAGGTGGATCATTGTGATCTAGCTGTTGATGCTGCTGAGTGAAAATATGCATCTATTGAAACGTGAAAACAACTTTTGGGAAAACTTACAAACCCAGGCAGCAAAATTTTAGCTATTACTGGTCACACTTCATTTCTTTCACTTAAGAATATTGTAAAATGTATTTGAAGGGCAAAACACAAGGAACTTGGAAGATAGTTGGTTGGTTTCATGATTTCCTGGGTCCAGAAGGGGTACATGTAGCTACATATCGATCGTTATAATTAGTGTTTGAGCAATTTCAGTGGGAAATCTTCCCAAATAAAACACATCAGGTATCTATAAACAGTGTTCACGTAATTATAATTACACTGTAATTGTAACTTAATTGTAATTAATTATATAGAGAGAGTATATCATTGCTACCAGATTTTCATTAAAATTTCCAGATGTTTTCATTTAGATTGTCTAAAATGACCACACTTGGTTATATCTGGATGATGTCATAAAATATTTAAGCTGATCACCTTATATCTTTTCCCAAAAAGCTTTATATTTGTTTTGAATATCAAGCGAAGAGCAGAGAGTACTAAATACTACGCATAATGTAAATTGAAAGAATCTGTGGGCCTTGTGGGTGCCCGGTACAGCTGGGTGTCCAGATCTGTGCAGTCTCTCTGATAACAGCTGTGTGATGGGGGTGGTTAGACATTTGAAGATCGGCTTTCATAAACACGACGCTCCAACGGAGGAGTGAATACTTTCATTAGCATTGTAGGAAAGACTTGTTTCAGCTATTACAGCGAGGATAAAGAAAGCTTTCGCATGTTTATTCTCGTAGGAGAGACTTGCCCTGATTCCCCGTCCCTGCTCTAGGTGCTTTCCCACAGCACTCCTCTCCTTGACACACTCAGAACTTCAGTCTTTATTTTCTTTCCTCTACACTGTCAGCCCCCACAGGGCAGAGAGCTTTGTTATTCTTGTTGCTGATAGTCGTGGCTGATGTGTCCCGCAAGCCTAGAACGGTACCTCACACCTGGTGGATGCTCATAAATATGTTGTGAGTCAATGAATATATAAAACAACAAATGAGACTAAGAAGGAAAAGTGGAAGCTGATATTCAAGGGAAGAAATCAGATATGAAATTTGAAATGAAACATGTATACCTATTCCAAGAGGAAATGCAACCACCTTGTCTAATAAATTATGTAAAAATGCACTCGTGCTCTAATCTGAAAAGCTAAGAAAATAAAAGGAAGTGTTAAGGTTTTCCCATTTTTGGCATTCCGAAACTAGGTCAAAGGACATGGGAGGCTCTGTAGATAGAGAAAATGCAGCCAGCTAATTGAACATGACAATCCAACAGTCGGGGTTCATGATTTGGTTTAATGGTGGAGACCCAGGACGTGCAAAGTGTCAGACAGTGTTACTGGGCTGGAATATTCTCCTGGAATATAGCAAATGCTGACAGAGGTTTCTGTACCATGAACAATGTCAGTGACGTCAACAGAACTTCTCCATGGAGACTAGAGTCACCTGACAACTATGGAATTAGTAAGGGTATTGTTGCAAACACTGTACAGTCCCCATGTCAAGTCGTGGCTCAGGCTGGGGCATCTTCTGGGAACACCTGTGTCAACCGGAAGTCATGCCAACATGTTCCAAGGTCTGTCCTTGAGTTGGAAATTATTAGAATGATTGGATAAGCAATTTGTGCTGGAATTCATCTATCCGGGTCAATGATTATGTATGAACACATGTTTATGGAATAATGTCATGGTTTAGAGAACAAGGGGGGATATATTTTATCATTTATACATACATTTATGCGTTAATTTGTGCAGTTGTTAACTATTTTGACTTTTTCCCACTGCGTGGAGTGTCTACATTGACAGGGATTCAGAATGGCTTATCACGATTTATAGGGCAGGTCTTCCTCTTTTCTGAAGACGCTCATGTCCTCATGTATACGGTTCATGCCTGTGAGGGCTGCCGAATGAATGACACAGCCCAGACATGGCACCTGGAGCATGAAGAGGGAGGGGGGACTTTGGTCTGAGACGCTTAAAGCCTTGAGGTAGAGTGGAGCGTGAGCTGGTGTGGGAATCAGAGAGAAGAGCAGAGGCTTGTCCTGATCATCTGGGCGGAGCTGGGGCGGCTGGGGCCACGTGGGCAACAGCTTGGAGAAGGCGCCTACGGACAGGGCTGACGGGACGGCGGGGGTCGCCATCTGAGGCGTGATGGGCTCTGCAGGGTTGAGTTGGCAGAGAAGGATGAATTCTTGGAAAGCCTTACATCCTAAGCTGGGGGCTTGGATTTGGTCTCACAGTCAGTGTGGGGTGACAAGTAAAAGAGGTATTGGGACAGCCGGTGGGCTGGGGTGGAGAGCTCAGCAGGAAACTCAGAGTTTCAGCCATCCCGGACGGATGGGAACAGGGTCGCGTGGAGCAGGAAAGGTCTTCGGAAGCCCCAGAGAGTGGTGGAGTCAAGAAGGAAGGAGTGGGCAGTGTCACTGGTATCTGGCACCGCGCGGGGGGCTGAGGGCCCCGTTCGATACCTGCGGTGTGCCTGGTGGGGCACAGCGTGCAGGCAGGTGCGGACACCGTGGGTTAGGCCCGCTGCGTGATTCCGACGCCTGGCGGTGGGAGGTGAGGCCGAGGAAAACAAAACGCAGAGAGGCTTCTGCCAGAAATGGCCACAGGGGGACATGACAAAATTCTGGTGGCCAAAGTCTAGAAAATCTTGATGAAGGATACATGCTGGGTGAAGAGCAGCCATTCGCCAGGTCTGCTGCAGCGGGAAGGACAGGAGCCCCTCAGGCCTCGCTGGCTGGGGTGAGCACAGGCTGGGACAGACGCGTGGCCGCAGGCCTCCCTGGTTGTCCCCCCACGGAGCTCCGTTCCAACCAGGACTGGTGCTGGTGTTCTCCTCTGTCACCCCATGTCCTGAGTCAGGGCGGTGATCCCTGCGTTTCGGGAAAGGCGCCTGAAGTCGGGCATTCCTGTTAATGGGATGGAAAGGCCACCAGCTCTGGAGACCTCCCCTCCCCCTGGAAACGCTGCCTGGGCCAGTGGGACTTCCAGAGGCTTCGCCGGTTTTCTGTTAGCTTTCTGTGGCGGGTGGACAGGGGGTGAGGAAGGGAGCAGAGACGCTGAAGCAGGGCCACCTGGCGAGGTTTGTGAAGACCTGTTTCTCTGTTCCCGGCTGCTTGCACCTGAATCCCGTTCCTGGCCAGCCTCCTTGCCTCTGTTTTCACCGAGCCAGGTCTTTCTTTCTCCTTCTTTGTCCTGCAGGCCCTTCCCATGAGGCTTGGGGAGGGTATCTGTGGGGGTCTTTGGTGATGTCATCGGGAGAAAAGCATTGAGGCTGGCTGTTTTAGGGTAAAATGTTTCACTGAAATGGAAGAAAATAAGTCACAGGTATATTTAGGAATAATGCTGTGTGGGGAGCCACACCAGACTTCTCTCTTATGTTACAATCCAGTTGTTTAAAAGAACCTGGTTCTGTAGGGCGCCTGGGAGACTCAGTCGGTTGAGCGTCCGACTCCTAATTTCGGCTCGGGTCATGATCTCAGGGTCATGGGATCAAGCCCCGCGTCAGGCTCCGTGTTCATGGGGAAGCCTGCTGGAGATTCTCTCCCTCTGCCCCTCCCCCAATAAATAAGTAAATAAATCTTTGAGAAAAGAAGCCTGGTTCTGTATTTGTCTAGGCTGCCTTTGGTCATTCCTTCTGTTTATTCAGCTAAAACTTGGTCCCCATACAAAACTAAATAAAACCTTGGCATATTATTTTTAATATCATAGAGGGTGTGGAATGCACAGAGATATTATCTCTTGAGAAGTAAGACTATTTTACAGAAAAGGAGAGTAACAGAATCTCTCTAGAATCATTTCAAATACACCAAGTGCTCATTATAGAGTCATAACTTAGCCTGAGGAGGAGAAGAAAGGAATCGGGAAAAACAGTAGGTGCATTTTTGGCCATTTTAACGCACTGGGTGGGATGTAGCAGCCGCTGTGGGAGCGGGTCACGAGGTAGGACTCCGGGTACAGGAACGGAATGAAGCCACATCCATCCTGCGCCAGCGGTACACGTGGGGCAGGGCAAAGCACCCCCGGGACGATTCCATCCAGCCCTCGCCCAACCCCGCGTGGTCTGTCGAATGTTTGAGAGGCCTCTCCAGAGGCAGCCGTCAGTGACCGCTTTGGAGAGCAGTCCCGGGAGCTCGGACGGGCTGGGACGTGCAAAGGCAGGCTGGACATGGCCTCTTGTGCACGCATGATGCCGACCCTGCCATCCGATCAGACCAAGGCTTCGTGCCCCAGGGAGGCCGTCCGCCTTGGGGGACATGCTGGGAACTGAGCTGGCTGGGGACAAACTGACCCAATCAGATTTGGTCTGGGGACACGGAGCGCTAGCCCCCAGAGGGAATGGACCTTTCCCCTGCAGGCTGGTCCCGCGTGTGCTGGCTTCTCCATGGCCCGTGGCGCACCCCAGCCCTGGCAGGGGGATCCGACAGGTGGGAAAGTCTTCCCAAACCGCCTCCCGTTCCACTGATAACCTCCGGGTACCAACAATCTGGGCCCGTTGCACCCCTGCCGCCTTACAGATCCTCCGGCATGCAAGTGGGAAAACTGTTGGTGCATCAGTCAGAAAATCCAAATAGTAATAATAAGTAAAATGCCTACGGGTAGCTCATGCCGCTTCGCGTGGAAATGTGGCCACAACACTGTGGGGAGGGCGGTGCTATTTCCAGTTTGCAGGCGAAGGCCGGAGGTCCTGGGGGCTTGCGTGGCTGGAACAGCCCGACTTCGAGGAACACCGGCCCAGCTCTCAGGGCGTGGGCAGAATGACCTCCACGCTGGCTCTCGGGAAAGCAAGCGGTGTGTTCAGGTCTAAACTCATGTATCGCGGCCGGGGGAGGTCAGATGGTGGCGAGGAGGGAGAGCTCGTGGGAAGTGACTGACGGATCTTAGTTTGTGGGCTGTCAGGTGGATCCTCTCCTGGAGAAACGGGCCCAGATTGTTGGTACAAGAACACCACCCCAGCTACATGGGTGAAAAGCCGACTCCCGCCCGGCCATCGGGGTGGGCGGCCCCTGCACGCGCTCCGGGAGCTCGCCCCGTGGAGCCGGGCCCACGCCTGGGGAGGAACGAGTGACACTGATTAGGGTCAGACTTGGGGAGGATTTTCGGGCTGCTTCCTGGAGTCGCTTGTCGCGTTTCTGACCGGCTCTGCCTTTGGGTGGCGGGACGCAAGAGCACGTTGGGGGACGCCTGAAGGGCAGCAGAAGCCCTCGCTGTGGGTCTTTAGGATTCTTGCTGCGCTTGACGCTCACCTTCTGCTTTGGTGAGAAATGCACCTGCACTAGCTGGCCCGTCTGAAGCGATGGAGCCCCGGGCTGAGTTCCAGAAGGCTTGAAGCTCTGACCTGAGCAGCCCGTTACTCTTGGAACCCTATCTGTCCCCAAGCCCCGTCCAGTGCGCACCTTGCTACCCCTGTGGAAAAGCCAGCAGAAACTCCCGATCCCATTTGGCTCAGTTTCCTTGCATGAACTGTTCCTCTTAATTGAGGCCAAGGCGTATTTTGTAGACCTTGTTTTCGGTCCCGTGTGCTTCTGCCGTGGTTTGGAGCCCCGAGGGAGAGCCCGGGGCACGGGCTTTTCTCCATGAGAGACTGAGTCTACGATTAATTCGGATTTCTGGGGCTAGTGAATTTCTTTGAGGATGACTACATTTGAGGTAACTAATACAGAATTCAAAATCCATCGGGATGGAGCAAAAACCCAACCAGGAGTTCTGCCAAATGGAAAGCATATAGTGCTAGAAATCTCTGTGTCAGTAGCACACGCCCCTCGACTCTGCCCAAAGCTGAGCGAGAAAAATGGAAGCTAAGCGGGCCAGTCTGATCCAGGTGATTTGACATAGAGGGCATCTTGCGTTTTGCTTCCTTTTCACATGGAGAGGTGATGTGGGCTACCTGCTGACCAGTCTTCAAAATTCCGTCATGCAGGGCGGGAGAGTGAAGTGCAAGCACAGCCCTGCTCTGGG
Source organism: Leptonychotes weddellii (assembly GCF_054177405.1). Classification (NCBI taxonomy): domain Eukaryota; kingdom Metazoa; phylum Chordata; class Mammalia; order Carnivora; family Phocidae; genus Leptonychotes; species Leptonychotes weddellii. Next base: position 129,410,277 of record NC_138376.1, on the reverse strand, counting down.
TGATTTGAAGGCTTGGGCTCTATTTACACCTGCAGCTTCCAGCCTTCCCAAGGCCGTGCAAGGGTTTCTTCAAACCAGACTGAGAACAGAAACCCAGTTCCTGACTCCAGGAAGCAGAGGTGCTCTGGGGAGCTGGGCTTGGAGCATGCCCCCACTTCTCTTCCTTTGCGTCTCCCCCGTGGAACCCTTGGGTTTCTGGAAGCACAGCTGCACCCCCTGGTTCGTAGCAGCTGGTGGCTGTGGGTGGCAGGGGAAGCGCGCTCTGTGCGCAGCATCTTCTGAACCCGGCACATGGGGGACGCCGCCGCCGTAAGCCCAAGACGGTGCGGAGTGACCAGCAGACCCCAGCTGCATCTCTGCCTGCTCCGTGCACGCGCGGTTTACCAACCCCACCGGGGAGCCCGCCTGGCCCGCAGCCTTTCTTCAAGCTCCACATCCCCGCACAACCAAGAAGCCAGGGAGGTCATCTTGCTGCTCTTACCCGCAACTGTGAACACAAAACAGTATTTAAGGCCATCAAACCGGAACCTGATCTCTATAGAACAATTTATTCAGTAAAAGCATCGTGACGTAGGGCGTCCTACACTTTGGTTCCATTTGGTGTTACTCTGCTTGTGCTCCATTTCTGTGTCTGTCACCTGGGAAGAAGTGAAACCAACCCCCAAGGGTTGCTCTGAGTACAAAATGGGCCGCTCCAGCTAAAGGTTTTTGAACGGTGTCTGGCACACAGTAGGCACTTTTATTAGGGCGCTGTCTGTGTATCCACTGGGCACCACCAGTGGGTCCTCTGGTTTGGGCTTCTCCTCCTCTGGGTCCAGGACCGGCAAATCCAGGGGCCAGGGGAAGGCGCTAAGGACCGGCAGGACCCCACACCAGCCACTCGATGCCCCATACAGATCGTACACACACCCGCGGCCCCGATCCTGCTGCGTGGCCGCCACCACCCCGAGGGGTCAGGAAGACCAGTCTCGCCATCACACACTTCATAGACTTCAGCTGCTACTCTTCAGCAAGACATGTGGCTGAGCCGGCGCTCACCTACAAGGAGAAGGAAGCCGATCAGGTGTGTAATGTCACATGGATGCTATCAGTTATTGCAAAATATGAATGGAATCAAGATTACTCTTTATCTTCATCCTGTTTTTGGTCTGCAACCCTGTCCCGCGGTAGCAACTTCGCGGAAGCGTAAAGGAGATGGAGTCCAACGACAAGGAAGCAGCGGTGAGTGTAGCTCTGGGGAACTCCAGTTAAAGATTGTGTTTACGTATCTGAAAACCCCCACAACCATGCACGTGATCTATTGATCAAAGCTCTTTTCCTTTCTTTGCTCCACATGGACACACAAAACTCCATCACATACTGGCGCTCACGCTATCTCCTGGCGGTAGCGTGCTGACATTTGAACTTGCGCCAGCGTAACCCAAGCGAGAAGTGGCTCGTAGTTCATCCTGTATCCACACTGGGGCCAGGAGTGTGTCGCTGGTCACGGGGTCGGCTGCCAAGGCAGCGGAAGACTGGACGTGCTTGGTTGTCGTTTCACTAATCAATACGATCCACTCCTTATGTCACTCTGGTTTGGGTAATTTATCACAGAAAATCCTATTAGTTCCCTTCCATAAATGAAGTTGATGCCTTGGTGAAATGCAGCATTGTTGAACTCAGGTAAAGTTTGGGGAAGAGAAGAAAGGCTTTCCTGGGAGAGCGTAAGGGTGGTGTGAGGAGTGGGGATGGAAGGAGGGGTGAGGGTGAGGATGGCCCGGAGGAGGGGTCGATACTGGGAGCGACCCGACACGTAGGCAGGAGAAGCAGCCTGACGTGTCTGGTAACACACGCAGTAACACGTGTCTTCATCGCTTCCTTCCCTTTGCCCCCTTGTTTGGACCGCTGCCTGAGGTTTGTCAGCAACAGATCGACGGTCAGGTGGCAGGACAGCCGGGGGAGGGATGGGCGGATAGATGGACGGACGGTAGAGCCGGAGGGGGTCGCGACGACCTCGCGCCCTGGGCTGAGAGAGGTGGTGTAGCGTGCTGACCGAGAGCCAGGCCGTGGAGTCGCGCTCCCCGGGTCTGCAGCCCACAGCCCCGAATGCTCACCACACGGCCGTGGGGGACTCTGAAACTGCCCTGTCTTCTCAACTGTAAAATGTGGGTGAAAACAAGGCCGTTGTGAGGATAAATGAGTTAATACATGAAAAGCGCTTGGAACAGTGTCCACTGCATATTTAGGACTATCATGATTACCATGATTAACCAAGGGGCAGAGTTTCCCAGCTTCTTGGCTTCCGTGGCCTGGCTGGGCTGCAGACAGATGGTGCAAGCTCGGGTCAGGGCGCGAATCACATGGACTCTGGACAGAGGGTTGAGAAACCAGGAGGGGGCCAAAACTTCCCACAGTTTCAAAATCATTCCTCACCTTTGACCTTGGCCCTTCAAGGCCGACAGGAAGCCTGCAGCGCCGTGCTCTCTGGCGGAGCCCGAGTGATCTCTGAGAGAGGCTTCAGCTGCCCTTCCCACCGCGGACCCCCGTGGCTCCCCCCGCAGCACGTCCTGAGGCTCGAGGTCAGCACAGTCCGCTTCTGCTCACTCGGCTTCCGCTTAGTTCCTCCTTTTGTCCTTTCGGGCCACTCCCGGATGTTTGTTAAGTGCCTACTGTGTGCAAGGGTGCAGTCCCGGGCTCTGTCGCCTCCTCTGCCCTCCCCTCCCCCCAGCATTTTTTCCATAAAGTCCTCCTCTGCACCGTGTGGTCTTGACGCCTGCCAGGGGCTCAGGTGTGGGTTTGGCAGGTGTGAGTCTGGGAGCCTCTCCTGCCGGAAGTGGGTGGGACGTGGGTCTCATTCCCTCCTTCTCCTTCTTTCTTCCTCCAATGGAGTCTCAGTTTCTTTCCCTGCACCGTGGGCCCCTTAACCCCAGATGTGGGCAAACTTCCCTCAGCAGGATGTAAGGAGGGATATGGGACAGATAAGGGTCCAGAAGGGAGACTTGACATCCTGCTGAGGCCCCAGTGAGCAGAGATGAGGGCCAGGGAGGGGCTCTCCTGCTCTTCCATTTGTGAGAGTGGGCTGTGGGACACAAGAGTGAACAGAGTGGGCTTGCTTGGACCACTCAGCGTCTGCTGGAGATCTTAGTCCAGGCATGACCCACGTGGGTCTGGAGCGGAGTGGCAGGCCGTCTCAGTGGGGTGGGTCTTCCTGACCTGGGGATCTTTGTTTCTCGGTGGTGCCTGATACGATTTCTGTTCCCAAAGCAGATGAGCAGCAGTAAAGGTGGACAGGAGGCCACGGGGGCAACGGTGAACTATTCCCGCAGGCTTGGACATAGGAAGGATAAACCACACATTAAAATGGAAAATAAGCTATAAAATTGCACTTAACGAACAGAGCAGGGCCTTGCATGTAGAGTGGTGGTGACTGCTTCTGCTCTCAGTGCCCGGTGGCCCCACGTCTGCCCCTTCGCTGCCTAAGCCTGGAACAGCATCTGCGCACATGCTGACCTCCGAGCAGCTATCCCCTGGCCGCCCCACTGTCTGACTGCTGCAGGGCAGGGCCGGGAGGGGATGGCTCTTAGCATCTCTGGAGAGCTTTTCAAAAGGCACATGCCTACCTGTTCTGCAAATGTCTCTGTTTCGAATAAGTTATCCAGCCGGCCCTGCAGGTGCCCCACTTTCCTTCACCCCTGCTCCAAACTTGACAAGCTGCCTCTGTCAGACCCCCCCTTAGACTGGCCCTCGGCCCCTGACTGCCAGGTCAGGCCCTAGGCCCAGCTCCTTGCCCTTCCTCCAGAGCCCTCTCCAGCTTCCCTCCTGCCTCCCTGGGCTGCTCCCTCTGGTCTCCCCTTCTGGCTCCTTCCCGGACCTCTTACTGTCTGTGGGCTGAGCTCGGCCCTTGCCCTTCCTCCCTGCACTAACCTCTTCCTGCACCATCAGCTCTGTGCCCAGCTCCATGCGGCCCCCTCTGCCAACCCCAGACTCTCAGCCTGGGCCTCTCCCCTTAGATCGGGGTTGAGACCCCTCCCCGAACCTGCCTCTCTGGGGGGTGAGGGGAACTCATCCTGCACACTCTGCTCTCCCCACACATTCCATCTGATCACTCGGCTCACTTGACAGTCTATCGGGGAGGCCAGTCACTTGCCAGCTCTCTGTAGAGATGATTGCATTTAATCTTTGCAAAATCCTGTGGACATTTCCTCAATTTTATGGATGAAGTAAGAGGCCTGGGAGGCCTATCCGGGCCAAGGTCGGGGGCCAGTAAGTGGTAGCCCACGCTTGAACCACAATGTGTCCAGCCTCCTGATGGCTCAGACAGGGAGCCGGGGAAGAAGGGCTGTTTCACGGCGACACGTCCCAAGCCCAGCATCTGTATGAGTGGGGGTGCGTAGGCTGTGGTGGGGACCCCATCGTGGGTGGAATTGCTCCCCAGCATTGGTCCTTGCCCAAGGACCAATTGGACACTGGCTTGCCCACTCATTCAAGCTGAACGTTACTCTTCCGGGGAGGAGTTTGTCCCAGGTTCGGAGGGATGTTCTGGAGTGGCAGGAAGGGGAAGTGGGAGAGAGGAGGCCAGGGAGGGAGGCCAGGGATTCCTGGGGGCCTGTTGTGGGCCCCTCACTGGGTGTATAGTTGAGTAATCAGCCTTTGTGGAGCCCTGCCTGGGGTGTCCCCCTGGGCAGGTGAGCACTGGGGCCTGGGACAGGCTGCGGTCTTGGCCTGGGGGCTGGCGGTGACCTCAGCTCCTCACTGGGCTCGCTTGGCCACGTCAGGGACAGTAGACAGTCACAGACCGACCGCCAAGGCCAGCGCAGAAATTCCGTGGCCGGCCTGTCACGTGGCCACCACCGGACCGCACTTTACCTGAGGTCAAGTCCCCACTGCCACGCCCCGTTGCACGATTTTGGTTCAGTTAAAAATAATCGTGGACTTCCAACCCAGCCGCGGCCTCCTCCATGGGAGACAGCCCCCCTGTTCTTCCTTCCCTTGCCCCAGGTCATCCTGAGGAGGCCTGAGCCCTGAGCCTCTGTGTGCAGGGGAGGCAGGTCCTGAGCACGGAGGGCTGAGGCTTCGGGGTCCATATATGGGGCGAGTGGGGCTCCTTCCACAGGCCCTGGCAGCTGGGCATGACCGGGGGCCCGGATGCCCACGAGGACCCGGGCCTCAGAGGAGAGAGCCCCTGAGGCCCAGCTGTGCCGGGATGGGCTCCCACCCTTCCTTCACACTGTCCTCGGTGTTTTGCTTTTTTGCTTCTAGAAACAGCACTTAGCACAAACCACCGCTGGGATTAACCCCTCCACTCCCAGTAGGCCTCGGCCGCCGCCGCCGACAGTCTTTGCTAGCGGTGGACTGTAGCATCCGGCAGCTTCAAGGCCCTCTTACTTCTCCGTGCTCGATACCAAATACGCCGTCGACTGAGCCCCACCGTCTCTGAACGGGGCTTCCCACCCTCACCAGTTCAATCAGAGAGGAAATGAACTAGCGCCACCAAATGGGAGGCGGGACGCACGGTCTCCCTTCTGACTTTCGAACGTTGATACTGGATATTAGGTGCATATGGAGTGAAAGACCGAATGATCTTTCCCCCAAGAACACGCATTGAAATGGCCATTCATCCTCTCCAGTAACAGGAATGCTGTTGAAACCGACTCCCCTTCTCACCACAGGCAGGCGGCCCGAAGGCTGGAGGGCACGCTTGGCTGCAGGGCTGCGGACGCGCCACGTGCCGCCCGTGGCTGAACGCAACGGCATGAGCCCTGTGGATGGGAATCCGTACCGTTTGCCAAGATTGCAGACGCATGGATCTTGGCCAGAAGCCAGCTCCGTCCATCTGATCAACACCAGCGCACCTGCGACGTGACTCACGCACGGTGTCGCTCCTCGCGGGGCTTTGTGAGCGCGGAAGGTTGGAAACGGCCCAGAGATCACGCCCGCAGGTGGAAGAGAGGGATGAGGAAGATCTCCAGGAACCAGGACAGAAGGATCTTCAGAATATGATGCCATGCGGAACTGGGTCTGAAGAGGGGAGCAGAGTATGTATTAGCGTTTGCCTCCATTCACATGCACACAGAGAGAGCACGCACCTGATGCCGACGTTTGTCATCGGGGCGAGGGGACCAGATCGAGGGGGAGCTGGGGGCAGACTCGCGGCGCACGCGTCTTCACATCCCACTTTAACGTTTGAGCCTCGTCAGCGGTCATCTGCCTGAACAGCAAGTGGGGGGTTCAGCGCAGCCGCCGACCTGGGTCAAACTCCTGTCGCCCGTCTGCGCCCACGGTGCCCTTTGAGGCCGCTCACGTGCCACCTCACCCCCGACGCCGCCACTCGAGTTTGGTGGCTGGGCCCGACATCACCAGAGTGCGCCATCCACTCGGTGATTAAAGTGTTTATTTTACTCAGCCTTGCGTAAGTTAGTAATTAACCCACCTGTCTCCCCTAAATGGTACATCTCCGGAGGGAAGGAGCTGTGTGTTACTCATCAAGGCACTTCGCACAGGGTGGGAGATTGGACAAACATTAGCTGAGGAGAGGGTACTTCCGGGGTCCCCAGGAAGGCTCACACCTCCATCAGGTGGCTCTGAGATGTGGTCGGTGGCGAGGGTCTCCCTCGGGTGAACGGGGATGCGGGGGCCTGTGGGAGCAGTGACAGCCTCCAGATTGACCATGGAAGGCCACGGAAAGCCCCAGGCCTCCCCCAGCCACGTGCTGCACAAGCTCGGGGAGCCGCGGGCAGGCCAGGCTCCGAGCATCAGCTGAGTCCGTCCTCAGGGGATGGCAGTGCTATCGTCCAGTATGAAGGCAAAGACCCTTCCTGCGCTTCACTTCGCCAAACCTCATGGGTGTGTCTACAAGACGCCAGACAATGGGACAACTTCACCAATTTAAAAAAAAAATTAATGTTCCACCAATGAAAATAAGCAATGTTAATAGTAATTAATGAGATACTTGACTCGACTGAAACTTGATTAACTTGATGAATGCCTCTTGTGCCCGGGAACACCGAGGCCTTCTTACGAGAGATGCCGAGGGGCCGAGGGGGCAGGTTCTTGGGTGGAGGCGGCCCAGGCCTGCTGGGAATGGAAGGGTTAATCCCAGGGGTGGTTTGTGCTAAGTGCTATTTCTAGAAGATGCCGTGACCCTCCAGGAGTGTTACTCAGCGTTCCGACACTGCTTTTCATCCTGAGATCCCAAGCTTGAGGTCAGCTTCCTGTCTCCTGGGCCCCGTAAGGGGTGAGGTGTGGCCCCATAAAACCAGTCAGTTGTAGGTGAGATTGAAGGCAGCTTTGGTGGTGACATCTTCGCCTCGATGAGTCATGAAATTCTGATCTTCCCAAGCAGGAAGGGGTTTTCTAGGTCACAGCACGGTGCCCTTCCTGCGTGGGGGCCATGGTGGGGGCGCCCACGGAGCCGAGGAGCCACACTGGCTGAGCCGATAGGCATTTCCCGTAGGGCAGTTAGGTGCCACGCAAGCCCTGTTTCTTCTCCTCTGCCACACACCTTGAACTCGCCACCATTCCAGTTCAGGGAACAACCCGCTTTCCGACCTCTGGAGTCTACAGTCCATGCTGAGGATTTCAACACGTTTGTGTAAATCTCCCCACCCAGGCGCCAACGGAGGAGGAAATAATAACAGGAATATTATCAACTGACGGTTGATGAGGGCTTTCTGGGCGTCACTCACGCTAAGTGTGTGACAGCGTATGACTCAGAAGTCCCCACTGCCACCTACAGCTCGCCGGTGAGCCCATGACACACAGACAGGGGGCTGCTTGGCCCAAGGCCACCCAGTGCCTCGGTGGCACAGACCACACGTCTCTTCCGCTAGTGGGCTGACCCCAACGAAATGTTTTATTTATCTGAAGCATTTTGTTAACATTCTTCAAAGGGAGAAAAGACACTTCTGATCACATACCTGAGTTTTGCTTTAAAGTTGTAAAATATAACAGTAAATAAAAACCCTAAAGTCATTTTTAAAAATTCAACGTTTTTGACCACGAGTCAGAGAGTTTGCAGGGCTCATGCCCGGCGCCGGGATGAAGTTCTCTGTAACAACGTGAGCCTGCAGCGTGTCCTGGTGTCCGGGAGCTCCTGATCTGAAGGCACAGCTCCGTGAGTTCCCACGCCTTCCCGTCCTGGGCGTGAACCGCCCTCCCACACTCGGGTCACACTGTTCCCGAGCGTGTTGCTGTTCTCAGGAGCACGGGCACCAGAGTCGCCGGCAGCTGGTTGGGAACGCATGGTCCCAGGCCCCCACCCGCCGACTCGGACTCTGCGACATCGTGATCATCTGGGCCTGGGCTCACTGACGTTGAGAGGTCCTGCTCTGAGATACGGTCTCAATTTCTGAGGTGTCTTCCCAAGCCTAAAGTTTTATGATTCATGCTCTCTTTGAAATTCTGGGGCTGGTGAAGCCAGGCTGGGCGGTTCATCTGCCAGCATAATTGCTGGCAGGGTGGTTCTCGATGACCGTGGCCGACGCCCAGCTCGAGCACGAGCCTTGGCCACTGGGTTTTCTCCTTTTGTTAATTAATTCTTGAGATGGGTTTGGATCTTATTTGTGCTTTTCCTCAATCTAAACCCAGGTGCTTGCCCCCACAGTCCTGGGCCGGGCCAAGGGTGGGCTGTGCCCGATGTGAGTGCGGGGGTGGGCCTGGGGCTTGGCATTTGACAAAGCTCCCTGGGATTGGATGCAGGGCCTGCGGTGGGGCTGTGGGTCAGCATAAGCTTCGGTGGGGCCAGCAATCTGGTGACGAGGACACAGGCAGGGTGGCCCCACGCCGACCGGTGAGGCTGAGGAACCTGGCTTCGTCTGGTGGAATGTTTCTCAGCCACCAAAGGGACAGCTCCGTCTCTCTGTGTCTGGGAACTTTCTGCCCTGGAGAAGCTGCAGGACGGCCCCTTTAATGTAAAGAGGGTCTTTGAAGATCCTTCAGACTCCTTGAGCTCTCTAAGGCCAGGACGGGGTCCAGCGAGAAAGCCTCGGAGACTCCGTGGCAGCAGTGCCCATTCCCTGGACGCTCTGCCCACCCCTCCCCACCCCCAGCCTGCCCAGCGTCCTGCAGGGGAGGCTCTCAGCTCCACACAGGGGCGGGCGTCTCCCCAGCCCCGGACAGCTCTAAATATTACCATCCCAGAGAAGGGCCTCGAGACTTCAGTCATGCCAAACAAGCCAGCAGAATCTGAAACGTGGAAAGTCAATCCAGGGATTCAGGTGGAAAGAAATGAGATCTTAACCCAGATTCCTTTGCCTTTTCAAGTGTGGTGTTGGGAGAGGGCTTGCCTATCAGTCTGAAGTCACCTACCGTGTCATGGGAAAAAGGATCCATAAAAAAGGAATGTTTTCTCTCAGGCCCGTTAGCTGTGGTTCCAGAAGGGGTGGCCGAGATGCACAGAGGCAGACCGCCCGTGGCCCGCCTGAGCCCTGACCCTCACGGCACTTCTCCCGGGGCTGGGTCTGGGGCAGGGCAGGGCAGCGTCTCGGTGTGCGAGCCTGGGCCAGATTCTCCGTGGGCACCGGACCCTGGCGTTCACGGAAGGACTGTCAGGTGTTTGAATCCAAGCTGGTGTTTTAATCTTTTGCTTCAGAAACAACTGATGCCTTCAGACCTTGCTTTTTGGTGCTTGTGTTCATTGAGTTTACCTACTACTGTCTTAACGTCACCTGGAACGTTGGGAAAGCTTTGTGATAACTGTCTGGAATGTGAAAATCTCTGTTTACACCAGAGGAAAACTCACTGGGTCGAGGAGGGCGAGGGGAGGTCGTGCCTTCAGGCCGCACATCCATAAGCCTGGGCGTGGCGGGCTCTGCTGTCCCATGGGGTCCTAACCTTGTCCCCTCGGCTGGGCCTTTCACACACAGCTGGGGATGGTTGGGACCCTGTTTACAGAGGAGACACAGGTCCCGGGAGCAGGGGCAGGCCCGAGGTCACTGGGCTGGCTGATGACAGAGAGATGCCGGGACCCCGCAAGGCGCTCACACCTTCCAGTGCCCACACTGTCCCCGGGCCCCACACGCCTCGGTGGGGTCCGTTAGCCTGAGGAAGTAAGTGCTGGGCCTGGGCATGTGTGGTGCCTCTCCCCGGTGAGCACACATCTAGCTTTTATCAGAACTGCAGAGGAGAACTCTGGGAAGCCGGGAACGCACAGAAACCATGGAAACACATGATACTGAACATCCCATCTGACTTTCAGACTCTGATCGAACTCTCCAGGCCTCCGTCCCAGGAGGAAGAGGTGCTCCAGGAGCACATTGTGGTCCGCTCAGGTCTGAAACTGGAGGGTCGGTCAGGGACCCTGGATCTGGCCCCATCTAGCGAATTTCGATCACCTGGGCTCGAGCTGGCTGTGAGGCTTTTCATGGGGACGCCCGGAGGGGAGAGGGCAGAGTGGGCAATGTGGTGGTCAGGACGGGACGCTCGAGGAGGGGACGAGGGTGTGGAGGGGACTCTGGCCACCGAGGGTGCAGGTGACGCGTTGCGGGTTCTGCCCTGTGGGGAGGACCTCGCTCAGGCAGCGGGCGTCTGCGCACTTTGGAGCGCATCTCTGTGTCCTCACTTCCCACAGATCCTCCCCGAAGTTGGGGGCTAAGGTCCCCGCTTGGGCCCGGGGTGCTGGAGCGGCTGCAGAGCTCCGACCAGCCTTGGGCTTATGTAACTCGCCCTTGAAATGACACACGTCACCGCCTCCCCACAGCACACCCCGGAGGTGGACACACAGGTTAGGCTGCCTTTCCAGGTCATCCAGATGGCATTTCATTTAAATGTAGTGAAATGTACAAATTATCTAGAAGGCAGCTGATTTGTGGGAGTCTGGAAACTGGGGAGCTGCTGGGATTTGTAAGGCGGACGGGATCGTGGTTCTAAATAGAAACTTTTAATGAATTTGGTGTCCCAAGGTGATAAAAATTAAGCCACCTGGTCATGGATACCCCTGATTCTGTTTCTTTTCTTTAAAGACAATTAATATGTGAGCTTTTTCCTTCAAATCTTAGAAGATGGGACCGATTTTTAAAAATAAGCCTCTGCTTCCCAGATGCTGTCTGTGGGGCTCACTTACTCCTGACAGGTGTTAGAAGGGCCCAGGGAAGCGGTTTTAGGATGAAGAGTAGAAATCTTGTACTTTTTAAAAAAGTTCCCTTTACCATAAAATGTAAGAAAATATTCCATAATTGTGGGATAGCAAAGCCCTTTGAAAATATGAAAAGCCACAGATCCTTTCCTCAGAAACACACACACACAAACACAAAAACATGTAATTTTGCCTAAGATTTCAGGAGGTTTATAGTCGCCTTTGAAAGCCGTCCAAGACCCCCAGTCCCCTTCCCTAAATGTGTGGCTCCGTCCCGTTTGTCAAGCCTTCTGCGGGATCTGCCCTTCCTGGGGCCGGAGCCCAGCCTCCCCCGGCGCCTCCTTCTCCGCTGTCCCAGAGGTGGCTGGTCTCTCCAGGGGGAGGAAGGACTGTCCTGGGGGGCAGTCGGTCACAGCTGGCTTCAGCGGCCACTCCCTGGGGGCCAGGCGGGGCTGTGTCTGTCCCCCCAGTGCTGATGCTCCAGAGGCACCCTTGCCCTGCGTCTGCGTTTTCTGGGTGGCCGACTCTCTGAAATGGGGACGGGGAGAGGGCCTTTGCCCCAGGACACGGGGATCGACTGCGGATGGGCACAGTCCGTAGTGACTTGGCGGCTCAGGGACACGGCGGCTCCATCTGGCTCCGGAACGTGGGGATCTGGCTGCGTCCTCACGCCGGGGCAATGTGCCAGGGCCGAGGGCTCGGAATGCAGGGGGACTTGGGGTCAGAAATGCCTGGGCACCCTGTGCTCTTAGGGATTTCTACTGGAGGAGAAAATATACCAGCCAAACTGGGTTGCAAGTGGATGGAAAAGTAATGTGCTCGCAGAGCTGTTCCTTTTCTTCCCATATAGAGGTTTTGAAGGTTCACCTTCCAGTTGTTGTTCTTCACTAAAAAAGCCCCAGAGCACAAGTCCTGTAAAATGCAATTATGAAAATATTCTAAACAACCAAGAGTCCCTTCGGAGGTTCAAAGAGCTGTATCATCTTTCGGCCCCAGCTCATGGGGCCCGTGTGGGCCGGGGGCCTGGCGCCCAGAGCACGGTCTGCAGAGCCTGGTCCCCTGCAGGCCGCCGTGTCCGGGGTGCCAGAGTGGCCCCGTGCAGCTGAGATCATAGCCCGGGCACACCCTGGAGCCCCACGGGGAGACATCAGGACCGCGGTCTGGCAGCAGGAAGGCGTGGAGGCGTGCAAAGCCCGTCCGTGTTGGCCCGCCTGGCCCGCGGCGTGCAAGAAATTCCTGCCTTCGCTCCCATGGGGTTAGCCGTGCAGCCAGACGCTGTTATGGTTGAACTCCTCGAGGAAGAGATAGGACACATATTTTCTCCCAAAGTGGAGTTTCTCCTGTGGGCTGGGTCTGAGCGACTCTGCCTCCCCAAAGCCAAGGGCACATTTTCTTCAGCAGAGGGTCAATGTTGTGTGGGGCGCGGGCCAGTGTGGTTCGGAATCCCCGCTCTGGCCAGGGTCACGGAGACCGCCCGGGTGCGCGTCCAGGCCTGTGCCGCCCGCAAGAGCCCCCGGGTGGGGGGGGGTACAAATGTGGGGCCCGGGGAGGGGTCGGGGGCTGGGCTGCACAGCCCACGGAGCGGGAAGGAAGCACGTGTGTGCCAAAGCGCCTCCTTCTTCTTTGTTTAAAGAGAAGCCAGATATTTAAGTTTTACAATGAAATATCCTAACTTTAAAGTACTGTGCAGCCGTAAGCCTGTGGGATAGAGCTCCTAGCTTGCACCCGGAGCCCTGCACTCATTGCACAACGCCAGCCCGAGGCCACGGCCCGTGGAGTGACCTGCTCAAGGTCCTGCAGGCCGTTAGTGACACGGTGGGGCCAGAACTCCCATGTCCTGGTGCCCTGGTGATTAGCTGGGGATTCTCCCTGCCTGGGGGGACCCTTGCTCCCTGGCGGGGTGGGGGGGCGGTGCCAACTGACTAGCCCACGTGGAGACAGAGCCCCGCCCCCAATGCTCCCGGCCTTAAGGCTCAAATATAAAGGGTATTTAAGTATGGGTTTATATATGTGAAAAACATGTATTCACAGACACACGTATTACACTGCGTTACGGCTGGCTGTGTGAGGGGACAGCAGTGCCCAGAGGTTCTGGTCCCCCGCCCTCTCCTTGGAGATGTCCCCAGATGCTCACGGGATTCCTTCCAAATGGCACAAGGACAGGGGTGATGGAAGACTGCTCTCACTGATACTTCACAGAAAGATAAGGTAACCTCAACAAACCCTCTGATAAGGAGGGTCAGTGGAATCCCGCAGAATGCCTGGAATTTGCTGTCTGAGGGGCCTGTCCTCTGGCAGGGCTCAGACACGCCTGGTGGGGAGGCAGCCTGGCGGGGGGCGGGGGTGCTCACTGGCCTGGGGGCTGTCATTCTGCGTGACTCTCTGTGGCTAAGGCATCTCGGATCCTCAGCTTTTCTAATTTCTAAAATAAGAAGACTGGGCTGTTCTCTCTCCAGTCTCTGGGATCTGAAAGACCTGTTTTCCAATCCCAGACTCACGGCCTGCCATGTGACCTAGTGTAGATCCTGCGACTTTTCTGGGCTTTGATTTTCATCTCCGTGAGCCACATTTCTCATGACTCATTGAAATGACATGGCCAGGCCTCCCATGGCCTCCCCACGCCCCCCAAAAGTAACTCTGTTGAACACAGTGCTTGCCCCAAGTAAGAACTGCTTGCAGAATAAGCCTAGATCTAACGCAAGAGTCAGGACGCATAGAATTTGGGATTTTACAATGCCCACAAAATTCTGAACCTGCCCAGAAACTTTGGTGTCCTAAAGTGGCAACCACGGTCTAGTGTGGAGCGTTCACAGTCTGATGGAGAGGTAGTGTGAATCGTGTTTCCTCTAAGAACAAACAACAGTGCTTCTGAACTTTTTTTCTCTCCTGAGCGCAGGAGCACCTTGATAGACTGGTTTGACGATTTGATAGAAGCTGTCCAACCTGTCCCCAGAAAAAGGCGCATGTGCATATACACACTAAGTTCTGCATTCAAATGTCTCTCTAAGTAGGAGGCATCAGGAGCAGCGAGCTGCTGGGAGGCTGCCTGGGGAGTAGGGCTGACGGGGGCGGGGCTCCCTGTGAAGCTGTGTGTGCTCAGCAAACCTCTTTCTCCTGGAGATGTGGGTGTAGTTATGGCCAGTTTCCCGGCCGGCGGAGGTCTTCCTGCCACTGTCCTTGGACTTGCAGATGTTCTGAAATCCTGGTCTGGGTGGGGGGAGGGTCCCAGAGTACAGAAGAAGTATGGATAAAAGCAATGACAGCGACCGTGACAACCACCATTAACGGTGTCCTCAGTCCTCAGATCCATCTAACGCCAGAGCTGTTGGCCACCACACTCCTCATTATTATAAAATCATCCTGTGATGGGAGAACCTCACTGCCCTTTCTGCTCTAGGGCCCCAGAACTATTTTGCAGGTGTCCATGGACCTGGAGTCGCCCTCTCTTCTCTGTCCTGGTGCTCAGCTTCCGGTCAGTGTGTTTTCTCCACACTTCTGGTTCTGAAATCTGTGCAGCCAGAGAAACAGGTCAGGAGGAAACGTATATTATGAGATTCAGTGCAAGGAGTTGGCCTGCGGTTGTGGGTGGAGGCAAGTCTGAATCTGGGCCAGGCCATCTGTGGTCGGGGAGCAGGACCCTCGGCACAGCCCAGGGCCTTGTGTACGAGGAGTTTCTTCCTGGTTTGGGAGGCCTTAGCTCTTCTCCTCAGGATTTTCAACAGGTTAGGTGAGGTCCACCCAGATTACCTAGGACGATCTTCCTGACTTGAAGTCACGTTCCTTACAGAGTCACACAAGCTTAGGGATCTTGATCACGTTTACGTGCACAGATGGATGTCTGAGTCACTGGCGAATGTAGCCTAGCCTGCTTGACAATAAAACTGATCATCCCAGTCCATCCTTTGTCTACTTGAACCCATCTAGCCTCCTTAGCCTGTAGTTAATCTCCAGATGCCTAACATGACCCAGCTCTCCTGCGGGCTCACCCCTCGTCCAGAAGCGGAGGGAAAACCCTTGTGTGATGTTTACTCTTCTGTTGATATCCGTATTTATACTGTGACAGAAAGGTAGTTATGATCAGTTCATCTGTGTCAGATGATAAAAAAGGAGGTCAGGAAGAAAACAAAAATATCCAGTCAATATATATACAAACATATTCATAACAAAATAAAGAATGAAAACTCACAACGACGGTCCTCTTGTCACTAGTCACCAAGTCGTAGTGCCGTTCGCAACTGCCTTCTTCCTCTGTCCATCCTGCATTCCCTTCACTCCCAGCAAGCACCTCAGCTGGTGGTTCATTCCTGAAGGGTCTTGGCCATTCCTAGTCCTCCTTGAGTTGAGTTCTTGTGGTTTTCCACCGATCTGAAGGGATGATTTTCAGGACATAGTAGTCCCAAGAGAGACACCCTTAGGGATCTCCCGTATTTCAGACACATCCCTCCTCACCACCATTATGGAATAGCGGCTTAATGTCCCCTTGGTGGTCAGGATCACTCCCCCCGGCCAGCACAGGAACCCCCTCTGTGCCTGTGGAGTCAAGGCAGGAGGGGCCAAAGTGGCCGGGTGGTGGCCTAAACTTCCAGTTCAATGAAACCATTGTTGTATCTCCTGGGGGAAGCATTTCTCCCTCTGGAACTAAGACCTCTAGACTAGTAGACCCTAAAATTGTGGGGATGGGAAGCAAACATTTTGCAGTGGGTCACTACAGTGTGAAATAGGGCAATTTCCTCTTTTTCTTGCTGTTGATGAAGATAAACACATTTGAACTTTTCTTTAGAAGGCAAGAAACAGATGGGATTTACTAAGAATAGTAAATACGTGGGCATTCCAAAACCAAAAAAAGTAACCTGAGTCCTTTGGATGTCTGCTTTCTTCCTTCTGCATTGAACAGTGAGAGCGGATCCCCTCCTATTGCCAGCCACACACACAGATGGTGCTCAGATATATTCAGTTAGGTGCCTGTGTCCCAACTGGGTAATTTACATTCCACTCACTTAATATTTCATTCACTTATTCACTTATTCATTCACCCATATATTCATTCATTTACTGATTCATTTATTCAGTAAGTATTTATTGAATAAAACAATGTGCCAAGCTTGGTTCTAGGTGCAGGGCATGCCTCTGTGAAGACAATACGAATATTGTTAAGATTTTAATTTCCCCAAATTGATACAGATTCAATGCAATCTTTATCAATATTCCAGCAGGGTTTGTGTGTGTGTGTGTGTGTGTGTGTGTGTGTACAAATTAACAACGTGATTCTAAATGTTATTTGAAGACTCCAAGGACCTAGAATAGTCAAAACATTTTTGAAAAAGAACACAGTTGGAAGATTTACACTACCTGAATCATGACTTACTATAGAGCTACAGTTATCAAGACAGTTTGGTATTGGCAAAAAGATGGACACATAGATCATGCAACAAAATAAGGTCCAGAAATAAATCCATATATTAGGTGGATTATAGGTGGATTGATTTTCAACTAGTGCCAAGTTAATCAAATGGAGAAAGGAAAATCCCTTTAAACAAGTGTTGTTGGAATAACTACGTATCTGTATGGAAATAAAAAAGAATCTTGACCTCTTTCTTTCTGTATACACATAAATTAATTTAAATGGAGCATAGATCTAAGTATAAGTTTCAGAACCATAAGGTTTCTTCTAGAAGAAAATACAGGAGAAAATCCACATGATTCTGAGGAAAGCAAAGATTTCTTGCACAAGATGCTAAAAGCACTAACTAGAAAGAAATACATGACAAATTGAAATTCATGAGAATTAAAATTTTCTGTTCATCAAAAACTACCTTTAAGAAAAGAATGGGCAAGTCATAAACTGGGAGAAAATATTTGCAGGACATATTGCTGACAAAGAGCTGTGTCCAGAATATGTAAAGTCCTCCCATGAATCAACAGTAAAAGATGAACAAGCCAATGTAAAATGAACGCAAGACTTAACAGTGAACATGAGTAGTGAGCATGGAAAGGTGCTTAACGTCGTGAATCCTCGCAGAGAGTCAAATCAAATGCAGTGGAATGCATTTCACACCCACCGGTATGAACGGTGTATCGTGGCGTGTCAGGTGGGTCAGCCTTTCCTAAGATCTGGGTATCTACCCAAGTGAATGAGAATATGTGTCTATCTAAAGACTGTTGGATGAGCAGAACAGCTCAAACTGGAACTGAAGGTCCTGCAACTGAGCAACGGAGATGCGCGTCGCCCCGTGTTCACACGCCGCAACGCTGTTCATAGTCACAACACCGGCCAGAGCACCGACCCGTCATACAACGGGGAACACACACTGAACACAGAAGATCAGTTTCATTTATGTGAAAAAGGAGAGGGAGAATGCATCAGTGCTTTAGCTTCTGACGCTCCTTGCGCTGACCCCCCCTCCCCAGCCCTGAGCGGCTCAGCCGTCCTGTCAGGGAGAGCCCCTGGGCCAGAACCCAGAGACCCAGACTTTCCTCCAGTGTTAACTGCGGCGAGACCCCCTCTTCGTATTTCGCAGACACATTTGGAAGCTGTCCTGGGGCAGCTCACCTTGGGCCCTCAGACCCCAGGCTATGAAGATGTGGTCCACATCCCGAAGCCCGTCCTGACAGAAGGCCACGCAGTCAAGTCGCCCTCTTGTTTCATGGACAGTTTCCAGGCTTTGACGGGCACAAAACCACCGTCAACAGAAACACACAGAGGAGAGCGAGCCCCTGCAGCGATCCCTGAGCTCTGCGACAGCTACAGCTGCTGCTGCAGGAGTTTCAGGCCCCTTTTCAAGGCATATATTTTCCCCTAAAAATTCTGAGTATGTTGTACACACCATATTGGCGCTCTTCCATTTAACACAGCGAAAAAAAATCCCCGTGCGACCGATTACAAGTTTGCAACACAGATTTTAACTGCGGCTTGGTGTCCTTCATAGAAAGGCAGGTGGGAGGGAGCCCGGGTCCCCCCGCCGGGGCAGTTTTCAGCCCTCGCCAGCCAGCGGGGGGGTGTGGCTCCCTGAGGACGGCAGGAGGGAGCAGGGTGGGGGCTCAGGCAGGGGAGGCTGCTGAGACTGAGGGTGCTGGGCAGGCTCCGTGCCCGCGGGCAGCGCTGCCGGGGGCCATGGAAGCAGAGACCAACTCTGCTCTGTCCTGCTCTGAGGTTGTGTGTGCGGGGACCGGCACAGGGCAGGTGACCGGCCCCAGGCCGCGGGAAGGGTAGGAGGTCCCTGCGGAGGCCCTCCAGCCACGGGTGGAGACAGCTCTGACTGTGTTTCTGCACCGCCAGTCTTGCTGCTCAGTGTCCCGTCCTGGCGGGCGGCCTGGCGGGCCTCTCCCTGTTTCCACTGTGTGTGGAGCACGGTGCCCCCGCCCAGGACGGAAGCGCCGCTCTCTGCAGAGAATTCATGAGACAGCCCTGGGCGCAGAAGGCCGTGGTGGTGGCGGCGGGAGGGATCCTGGGGACTGGCCAGGGCTGCAGGCCGGGGTCAGTAGCGGGGCTGCTGGGAGGATGGCGAGGCCCTCCCGACACTCTGAGCCTCCCTGTCTCCAGACAGTCCTCGGGTCCATTCCAGGGAGTGTGCACGTGGAGTCAGGGAGGACGGCCAGCCTGCAGCAGCCCCTGTCTGGGGAACGACCGCCTGCTTCTGTGTCTCTTCGTGGCTGTCACAGCACGCACTAGCTCCCCTCCCCGGAAGCTTGCTCATCAGATCCACGGCTGGTCCTCAAGAATCCCAGGGAAGGCCTGAGCAGGGCGAGACACAGGCTCCGATCAGAGCCCAGCTTCTGGGAACCCCTGGGTTGTGCTGGGATCTTGCACTCGGGTCGACTGTGTTAACCTTGGGCAGAGAGTTCATCCCTCTGTGGCTCAGCTGCTTTCCCTCGGAAGAGAGAAGTCGTATTTGCATCACCTAACTGCTGCAAAGATGCACAGGAACTAGTGAGTGTCTGGAACGTGGTAGGCGCTTTCTGTTTTCTCCCTTGCTGACTGTGTAGGGGCTCCGCAGAGACCGTGGTGTCCAGGGGCTCACGCTCCGCTGGGGTCGTCCTGGGCTGTAAGTGAAGACGCTATCCACACGGTGGTTTTTCCCTTTTTTTTTTAATGCGCCGTGAAAGTTAAAAGGTCGTTTTCCCCATGAAGAGAAATCTTGCTGAGGGTTTTCTTGTCATCAACAAGCTCTTCTGAAAATGCCTGTTCTTTTGCTGAGAAGATGGGGGTTCGGGTCTTTCTATGAAGCACATTGAGCAGCACCATAAAATAGAAATGGCTCTTAAAATTACAGAGCTCGATTTTCTGAAGAGTGTGAGGAGGATCAGACCAAAGGGATGAACGCCGGCTCACCCTCAAAGCCCGGCCGTCCCCTCTGGTAGATGAACGATTGTTAGCGTAAACCGAGCGCTTAGCCTTGTCATCCAGGCCTCAGAGCCAGCACGTCAAGATCCGAGTCCCTGCAGCCCGTCCCTCCGTCCCCACGGCAGGGTACAGAGCGCCTTCATCGTGGGGGAAACTTTCAGGCTCAAGGAAAATGTGTCCCCAGTATCTTAGCGAATAGACACGGATTCAAGGAGTGTGCGTGATCACAGAGGGGAAGGGCATGAAATGCATCCCCAAGTAGGCGTCTGTGCCTGGGGACTGCATGTCACCCCCTGCACCGACCTGAAACTCACTCTTAGCTCCTGCTAAATAAACTCCCCCAGGAAGAACTTTCTCTTACCCATCGGAGTCTGCCTGGTAGTTAGCACAGTGACTGGTGTACAGTAGGCGCTTATTAAAGGCTCAGGAGTAAATGACTTGACCACAGAAGGACCGACTTCGGGATTGTTGGCATGTACACAGAGCCGCTGCCGGTGGGAAGGGTCTGGTCCTGCCCCTCTCCCAGGGACCCAGGTCAGGCGCTGCTTCATGGGAGACCCCCAGCCTCCCTCGGAAGGTGGGTGGGTGGGATCCTCGGCCCTGGCACGGTCCCAGCCCAGGAGCCAGGGCGTGGGCAGGGCTCCCTGTAGCTCAGGCCCCAGGAGGGCTGCCTTCATCCTATCCCAGCTGCACGCGGAGCGCTGGCCCCCCAGACTACCGCCAGGGCTCCCGGCCCGCTCAGGGCACCCACTTGGTTTATGCTCCCTGGGATCCGACGTGCAACCCTGCCGGAGGAGGGGAGGGCAGGCCTCGCAGTCAGAGGCTGGCTGGGAAGCAGTCTTTGAAAAGGCTGTCATTAAACCCAGATGGCGCAGGGGCATGGGGAGTTGCGGGCCGGGCACCGACAGGTCGGGTTTGCGGTGGCTGTTTTCCCCCTCTCTGTCCAGGGGTATGGTGTGTTCCTATGGAAGTTGTACAGTGTCCAACCCGATCTCAGTGCACAGCCGAGTTCAGAAAGGCGGAAAACCGTCTCCCAGGAATGAATTTAGGCCATTGTTTAAACCAACTGTTTGGTCAGTCCAAACACTGGGAGGGGGCGGGGCCCGCAGAGGGGATCAGCAAGAGGAGGGGCAGAACCTCCAGGCCTGCGAAACTTCCTTAATCAACAGCAGGCCCTCCGAAGTCTGAGGGGGCTCCGAAGGCCGAGGGGGTCTCTCGAGCACACACTGCCCTCCGGCCCAGCCAGCAGCGCACCTGCAGCTCATGCCCAGGGGAGTGTCCAGTGAGCCGCCTCCCCCGTGGACGCGCTGTGTGCACTGGGTCCACGGCGGGGGCGCTTCCGGGAGGCTGGCCTCGTGGGTGAGAGGCGGTCCAGGTGGCACAATGGAGATGGTGGATTGTCCCCAGGCAGTGGCTATGGGAAGAAGGCGGGGAGTGAGCGGGGTTCGTATTAGGATGTACAGTGAAGGAATCAATGCTGATCGGGTTGGACAGGGGGAGGGTGAGTCCCAGGCTTCTGGTTCCAGCAGTGGGCGTGGGAGGGGAGCATGGTGGGGTCAGGGAGGATGACGTGCGACCCTGCTCTGTGGGATCGGAGATGACCTGGGGCGGGTCAGGACGGGTCAGCTAGGAAGTGTGTCTGTGGGGCGAGGCCCGTGCAGAGACTGGGCTAGTGACCCACCTGAGATCCCGCAGCCCTCAGAGGGCAGTTCCTCAGAGGGGAGGCCAAAGGCGGCAGTGAGAGGCACGGGGTGTGGCCCAAGGCCCATGAGGCAGGGACGGCAGGGCTGGGGCTCTCGAGGGTCCGAGGAGCCACTAGGAGCTCATGGCTCTTTACTACATACATGAACTTTATGAGCAACATCCTTCAATGTTTTCTGCGTCATTGTTTCTTTGAAAGAGGACAGTGAGGAAGAAATAGGAAAGGGAGGGCTCCTTTCTGCGTCCGTGTCGGCCTCTCTGGGCCTCCCCACATCCTGCCACCAGCTCCGGAACCGGGCCTGCTGGAATTTCTGAATGTCAGTTCCCGCCTGGCCACCGACCTCGGTTCTGCGCTGATTTAGAGTCAGGCCCCATTTAAACATATGTTCTGGGAGTTACTATCTATATCTGAAAAATCTAAACACTACAGACTTAGAAAAGATCAGAGGGTAGTTTTCATGCCCGGCCACCCTAACCAGGGCCTGCCCTAGGCCAAATTCTGTGTTCACCTCAAATAATATCTGGGTGTTTGATATGATGAGGCGAACAATGTCCTGTCTCTTCGTAAGTGGAAAGGTGTTGTCCTGTTAAATCGCCTTTCCTAAGCCAGGAGTGACTTTTTTTTTTGAACTCACGGTAAATTCTAGCCAAACAAACAGCTGTGAGATCTGGAATCTCCCATTTCTGTTCTAGGATGAGGGTCTCTCTTTGGAAGGCTGGATTCACGAAACTGGCCCAGCCTGTCTCAGGTTTCTCACTAATATATTTGCAAATGAGAAGAGAATTGGCAAGCAGGGCTTCAGTTTGCTCTGCCAATCATCCTGGATTTTCTCTTTGCATTTCCTATCAAGAAAGACAGATTTTCAATGGTTGAGGGCACGTTCTGCATGGAGCACTGGGTGTTATGCACAAACAATGAATCATGGAACACTACATCAAAAACTAATGATGTAATGTGTGGTGACTAACATAACATAATAAAATAAAATAAAAGAAAGTCCTTCTTAAGCAAGACCTCAAAGACAAAGAAATGAAAGATTGATAAATGACCACAACAAATTTTGTTGCAGGGGGCACCTGGGTGGCTCAGTCAGTGAAGCGTCTGCCTTCGGCTCAGGTCATGATCCCAGGGTCCTGGGATCGAGTCCCGCATCGGGCTCCCTGCTCAGTGGGGAGTCTGCTTCTCCCTCTCCCTCTGCTGCTCCCCCTGCTCGTGCTCGCTCTCTCTCAAATAAATAAAAAATCTTAAAACAATCTTTTGTTGCTTACATTATTTCCACTAGGATTGCGGCGAAGCGTTAAATACACGCAGCAGCGTGCACGGCCCTGTGGGTGGCTCCGGCCAGCAGGACGGGGCTCAGGGACAGCACGTGGTGTGAGGTGCACCTGAGATGGAGCTGCTGTCCGGCCGTGGAGGGCTCTCGTTCGCTCTCGATCCTCGGCAGCGGGGAGGAGGATGGAGGGAGCGCACAGCCGGCAGCCCCGTCTCCCTCCCGCCCCCCTCTCCCAGCATGGCCAAGCCCGGCCCACGGAGCCATCTCCAGGAAAGGAGACTAATACTCTCTTGTTTTAAGCCCTGAGTTTTGGGGTGCTTGGTTGTGCAGCAACACAGCAGAAGGACCCGTTTTCCCACGGCCGTGCAGAGAACGCAGGTCTTCCTGGGACTCCGTCCCGTGGTCCGGGAAGCCAGGCTCCCGCCAATACCTTCAGATCTTTAGATATCTTTACCTTCACACCATTTTGATGTTTTCTTTTTTTTTTTTTTAAGTTTTTTTTTTTTTTTTTTTTTTTTTTATTCATGAGAGACAGAGCGAGAGAGAAAGGCAGAGGGAGAAGCAGGCTCCCCGCGGAACAAGGAGCCCGATGCGGGACTCGATCCCAGGACCCTGGGATCATGACCTGAGCCGAAGGCAGACGCTTAACCATCTGAGCCACCCAGGCGCCCCTATTTTATTTTTTATTCATA
>NC_138376.1:129370866-129386719 GCF_054177405.1 Leptonychotes weddellii | reverse complement strand
TCATGACCTGAGCCGAAGGCAGACGCTTAACCATCTGAGCCACCCAGGCGCCCCCCATTTTGATGTTTTCTTTGTAGACTTCTTACACATACTGTGTTAGATCTGCTCCTTTCCTATTTCCTGACTAGAAAGTTACGTCATCTGCAAATATCTGGAGTTACTCTTACCCTCACAATCCTCACGGTTGCTTTCTTACAGAGCAGGCTAGGATCCCCAGGACGATTAGACAGGAGCAGGACTTCCTCCCCATTCCCCCGATCACCACCGCAGGTCCAGCGAACGCCCTTCTCCTCCTGCAGAACAATACAAAGACAAAAACAAAAAAGAAACGAAAAAAGGGAAAAAATTCCCTTGTAGTAAGAATTCAGGATTTACTCCCTTAACACATTTCCCTTATGAACTACAGCAGCCTTACCTACGCTCAGCATATTAAACGTGATGTCCTAGTAATTATTTATCTGTTACCTGGAAGTTTGTCTCCTGACTTTTGTTTTAGATTCCATATACAGGAGAGAGCACGCAGTATTTGTCTTTCTCAGCCTGACTTACTCTGGGTGTCACGCCCTCCGGGCCCATCCAGGCTGTCACAAATGGTAAGATTTCTTTGGTTTTTATGGCTGAGTAATATTCCCCTGCACTCACCCCCACCCTTCTTCATCCATACATCCATCCATGGACACAGGTTGTTTCCACGTCTTGGCTACTGTGAATAATCCTGCAGTGAACATGGGGGTGCAGATAATTTTTTGAATTAGTGTTTCCTTTGGGTAAATACCCAGTATCTCAATTACTGGATCATAGGGTAGTTCTATTTTTAACTTTTTGAGGAACCTCCTCACTGTTCTCCCCACAGTGGCTGCACCCAGTCTGCATTTCCACGAACAGTGCATGTGGGTTCCCCTTTCTCTGCTTCCTCACCAACACCTGTTGTTTCTTGGGTTGTTGATTTTAGCCATTCTGACGGGTGTGAGGTGGTATCTCATCATGGTTTTGATTTGTGTTTCCCTGATGATGAGTGACGTTGAGCATCTTTTCATGTACCTGTTGGCCATCTGGATGTCTTCTTTGGAGAAGTGTCTATTTGGGTCCTTTGCCCATTTTGTAATTGGATTGGGTATCATCATCATTATTATTATTGTTATTTTTGCTATTGAGTTGTATGCACTCTTTGTATTTTGGATATTAATCCCTTTCAGATATGTGGCTTGCAAATATTTTTTCCTATTCCATAGGTTGTCTTTCCTTAACTGAGGATTGCTGTAGCTGTGCAGAAGCTTTCTCGGGTGGCGTGGTCCCACTTCTTCATTTTCGATTTTGTTGCTTGGCGTCACCTCCAGACATCACCGCCAAGACTCACGTCAAGGAGATGTATTCCTGTTTTCCTCTAGGAGTTTTGAGGTTTCCAGTCTTGAATCCACTTTGAGTTAATGTTTTTGTGAGTGGGGGAAAATATGGGTCCAGTTTCATTCTTGTACATGTGAATATCCAATTATCCCAGCACCATTTATTGACAAGACTGTCCTCTCTCCATTGAGTATTGTAGACTCCCTTGTCAAACATTAGTTTACTGTAAAAAACAGCCAACTTTTTAATAAGAGCATTTTTGCTGTATCACTTAGGATTAGATTCAGATTGCATGTAGCAGAAAACCCATGTCAGAGAGACAAAAGTTTACTTTTCTTTCACATAAAATATCTAAAATGAAATATATGAATTACATAATATAAATCTGGAGGTAGGCTGTCTAGAGTTGGTTTCCCTGTTACTAGGGACGCAGGCTTTTCCCGGCTGCTGCAAATTTCCTCATGATTGCAAGATGGCATTTGCAGCTGGGGCCATCACGTCTCCATTCCAGCCAGCTGAATCAGCCCTCTTCAGGCAGCTTTCCTGGAAGCCCCGCCAGACAGCTTCTTACAGCTCCGATCCTTACTGCGGGGGCTGCGAGTACGATTTCACACAAGGCACCTTTCTGCTTCCTGTGACTCCAAGGAAGACAAGAATGGCTATTTGATTCATGGTAGTGGGCACATGGAGTGAGCTCCTGACTTGCGTGAGGTACGAAGCCTCTCCCCTCCTCCTCTTCCCTGCGGTCTCCGCTTTTTCTGCGCCTCACCCCCTCCCCCCCCGTCCCACTGGACTCCTCTTGGACCGCCCCCGCAGGAAAACCTGGTGCCCGTGTGTGAGTTGCATACGGTGGCCTATCTGCGCTGTCTGGCCACCTGCCCGGCTCCTCGGGTGTGCCCAGCGCTGGACGCAGAGCCTGCATGAACCGAGGCTCTGCAGGCCTCCGGGGCTGCACACACTGTACTCACGCCCGCATCACCCACTCTAAGCAGTGCCCTCCACGCAAGCACCGTGGGAGGCCTACCTTCACCTGTTACCGGGGTGAAGGCAGAGGGGAGGATGGGACCCAGGAAGCTCCTGGGCCAGGCTGCTGGGGGCGGATCATGATGACTTTACCAGAGGCCCTTTTTTGGTTTGTTTTGTTCTAAACGCTATAATTTAGCCAGGCTACCTCTCTACTGATCACCATCCCACTGGGGTAATGACCATCTTTTGCTTAACAGAAGGATATTTTTGACTACGAGGTGTCTTCTGAGATGATTTTAATTGGACGGAGATGACAAGGCTGTGTTTAAACTCAGGTGCAGTAGGGACTACGGCCCTCAGCGGCCAAGACGGTAAGGAGCAGGATGGTACCTGCAGGAGAGGCCCGGGTAAGCAAGGCGGTCAGGCCAGGGCCCCGGCATTACCGTACCCTGGCCTTCTCTTTCCAGAGTAACTACTGCGTTTATGAGGTTGCTGTTAAGGATGACAAAGCAAAAATTCATGGCAAATCTCGTCGCCTCATACTGACCGCTGCTCATGCTGGGTCAACGCTTCAGAGATTTCTCAAGGCAGCTGTTCTCGTCGGAGAGTAGGTGGAAATCATTTTACAGAAAGAAGATCAGTGATTTTTAAAATACGTCACTTAATAGATTCCATATTGCTTGTAACGAACCAAAGAAAATTAAAAGAAAGGAAATATATGTTGATACATGTTTTTCTTAATAAGTGATATTAGTTCTTAAAAACCTAAAGGATCAAAAGAATGAAGCTAAGAAATTGGGGTTAAGGTCAAGTTTCTCTTTTAAAATTAACAACTTGGACATCATAACTTTAAGAAGGCCGACTGATGCCCCTTTGCACACGTGCACCACCATCCCCCACCGTGCCACCCCCAGCTTTCATGGGTGATGCCAGGCTTGCGTGTTCTGCACCCGCCGTGGCCCCAGCATGCAGTTCTGGTCCTTTCTACATTCAAGGAGGTTCAGCGACTTTTCATTCCAGCTCTTTCACTCCTAGGTTTTAAAACACTTCTGATTCAATTGCTGGATGGCTGAATTTTTGACGTCAAATATTTTCTTCGAGAAGGCTTGGGGGTGCTCTGCTGGCTGAAGTCTTCTGTGGTTGAGAGGCCGCGTGATTCTTGGGTAGCCCGACCTGAGGGTACTATTCCAGAACCTTCTGGCACCCAGTGCTGCTGGGACAGCCTGAGGCTGGCCCATTTCCCCTGGGTAGCCGACGCAGACATCCGCCCTCCTGCCTGGACACTCAGACGAGGCAGCGTGAGTCCTGGGAATCCGTTACATCACTGGCGTGGGTCTCAGGGACCAATGCTTGTGCCTGAGCTTTTCTGGAACAAGAGAGAGTATCCCTTTAATCTGTAGACATGGCTTTTTCTTCAGGAAAACCATTTCAAATCCATATACGTATTTCTTGTCTGCTCATTCTTGTTTCCAACACACCAATCACCCTTCTGTCTGGCTTCTCTCTGTACCAGGTTGAATCACATGAAATTGCTGTTTTTGACCATTTTTAGACTTGCAAACACCATGTTTTCTCGGGTTCAGCCGAACCCTCTCTCTTGGTGTTGCTCTCGTGTTTGTTGAAGGCGTACCTGGTAGTGCAGGCGGCGTGTGGAGCTAAACCTGCTCTTGTGGGTGCAGTTGTGTCAGGAGCTGGGGGTCATGGCATATTCCAGCAAGTTCCCAGCGCAGCCTCTTCCCCCAGGGGGTTCCCTCAGGTTCTGTTAGGACGGGGCCTCCCTCCCAGGCAGAGCCTCACCTCTTCTCCTGGGCTCCGCTCTTGCAGGTCATCTTGTTCCAACTCTGGTCTCTCTCCCTGCGTCCCCGTCCCCGTCAGCTCTGTCTCAGGCTGCTCTCTGCACAGTGGGTGGTGGTGGGATGCGACTTTGGAGCCCGGGGTGCATTGTTCATTGGGAGTTTCTTTTCAAATTGAGGTTTATTAGTGAAAAATTTCAGAATTTTGTCCACTTACTTTGTTCTCTTAGATTTTGTTTCTTAGGGGTCAGAGTTGTTTGTCAGCTTCTATACTCTCTCCCACCGTGGTACTTCACTTTTTAAAAGATAATGGCCCGAGGGGCGCCTGGGTGGCTCAGTTGTTAAGCGTCTGCCTTCGGCTCAGGTCATGATCCCAGGGTCCTGGGATCGAGCCCCGCATCCGGCTCCCTGCTCGGCGGGAAGCCTGCTTCTCCCTCTCCACACCCCCTGCTTGTGTTCCCTCTCTCGCTGTGTCTCTCTCTGTCAAATAAATAAATAAAATCTTTAAAAAAAAAAAAAAGATAATGGCCCGGGGGCACCTGGGGGTGCCGTCCATTGAGCATCTGACTCTTGGTTTTGGCTCAGGTAATGATCTCAGGGTCCTGGGATCGAGCCCCACGTCTGGCTCTGCACTCAGTGTGGAGTCTGCTTGGGATTCTCTCTCCTCCCTCTGCCCCTCCTTGTTGTGCCCCCAACAAAATAAATCTTTTAAAAAAAAGATAATGGCATGTAGTTATAGTCTTACCTTCTTTCGATTGTACTATTGTGTATTTGGACTGGTTTTTCCTTATTGCTTATCGTTGAGGTTTTACAGTCTGATGGTTCTGTGGCCTGGGGTTATTTGGGCGGGGGCCTTAATGCATTTAAATAATTTAAAATTTAAGATAATTTCTGTAACGGTCAACTCCTAGGCCTCCTCTTTGGGGCATCCGGAACACTGGACGGCTCCCTCCCTGAGTCCCTCTCCGTGTGGCTGCCCACCTGGACACTCCTCCCTCCCTTCAGAGGGGGCTTCAAACCCCTCTAGATGCTGATGCCCCTCCACTCTATCCTGGGGGGGCTTCCCACTCCTCCGCGTCTCTCCTGGGACGGCTTGCAGGTGTCTGTAGGATTTCTGGTTCATTCCAGGCCATGGTCTTCCAACCCCCCAATGACTCGTAGCTTGCAGCCCTCCTGAGCCCCCCACACCCCCAGCTTTACTGACTGTCACATCTGCACCGAGACCTTGTGCTGTGTCACCATCCGTGTCTGTCTCTCTCACGGGTGTAGACCCCGGCGGGGGGGGGGCTTGTTCTATTTTGTTCGGCGTTGTGCCCGGCACATAGTAGACCGTAAGTAGGCACTGAATGAACACACACTTACAAACACAGGTGGTAAGTCATGATGGAAATAAGCTCCAGAGTTAGAGAAAAAAGCCTGGATTCCAACCCAAAGTCTCCTGTTTATATGACAGCTCTGTGACTCGAGCCTCTGACCTCCTCTGACCCCGGTGGCCTGCCGCCATTCCCCAAGGACGATACTTTGCGGCTGAGGTCACATGTGCTTTCTGAGCCCCTGTGTGCAGTAAGGCCACCAGGCCGGGAAAATAAGCAGAAAGTAGGGAGATCCATGCATAGCAGGTTACAGGAGAAGTGTCTGCACCCTCAACCCCCCCCAGGGAGGGGAGACCACCAGCCCACCCCTGTCAGCTGGGGAGCCCGTGGGCACCCAGTCCCTGGTGGCCCCAAGCCGGGGCCCACGCTCTCCACGAATGCCCATCTGTCCTGTGCCGCGGTGCCCCGCGTGCAAAGAGTGATCGTGACCTACGCAGCTGATTGTCTCGTGACGTCAGCTACTCTTCTCGCTCGTCTCTTTCTGAACTCGTGTGCATAGACTGTGTTGGGCAGCCCAGGGGCGCCGCTCTTGCAACAGGCTCCGTTGAAATGATTGGATTTTGGAAGGTATTGATTAGATTTAATATTCCATCTTCATTGGGAATCTCAATGATCATGACTCAGTACACAACATGCAGTTTGCACATTGAAAACTGACTTTTCTGTTTAATTTCAGTTGTGTCGTGTGGATTTTTTCCAGGATAAAATCATGCTGTCATCCTGACGATTATGGAAGTTGAGAACAACACCCAAATCCCCTGAAACCTGTCATCATACTTAAATTTACAACCAGCTCTCTAGAAGTCCCTCTTTCTTCCCTGGTTTTATGCAAGTTCCAAATGGTGAGCACTCTGTGAGCTCGACACGTGCCTTTAATAGCTTTTCCTCGAAACGTGGAGAAGGAGACTCCTCGTCCTCCATGCCAGCTGGCTGCGTGCCCCCAGGGTGGTGCAAGGAGGTGGCAAAGTCTGCGAGGAAGCCCCAGCTTAGCAGCACGTGGGTGCAAAGGCCCTGGGGCAGCGCCCCTGCGGGGGGGCAAGTGAAGGGTGCTAATGTGTCAGCTTTGGAGCGCAGTCCTTTCAGCGGTTCTCGCTTGTGGGTTTGTGAAGCGCTTGTGTTGGGAGGAGTCTCCAGTGAATGCTTCCATCGTTCCAGCCGGACAGAGAATGGGATGGGCCTGGAGCCACAGGGAGGCACGCACTCTTAAGCATAAGCTTCTCCAGCGGGAGGCCGACAGGGATACCTCAAGCCTCACCTGACAGGCCAGAACTGCAGGCTGGGCAGGTTTGCTGTGGGCCACCTGTTCCCCAGGAAGGGCCCTCCCACCCACCTGTTCCCTCAGGAATGGCCTTCAACACTGGGAATGGCCTCCTGGCCTACCTGTTTCCCCAGGAATGGCCTTCCAACTCACCTGTTCCTTCAGGAACAGACTTCCAGGCCTGGGAATGGCTTCCTGACCTCCACGTTCCCTGGGAATGGCCTCCCACATGCTGGGGAAGTGGCCGTCCAGCTCAGTTCTAATGGCCTCCCGGTCAAGTTGTCACGTAACCCATGGGCTGATTCCAGGTTTCTCTCCCCTTTAATCCAAACGACACACTCTTTTTGAAAATAAAGCTTGTGATGGGGCACCTGGGTGGCTCAGTCAGTTAAGCATCCAACTCTTGGTTTCGGCTCAGGTCATGATCTCAGGGTTGTGGGACTGAGCCCCGCATTGGGCTCCGTGCTCAGTGTGGAGTCTGCTTGAGATTCTCTCTTCTTCTCCCTCTGCCCCTCACCCCACTTACGCGTGCTCTCTCTCTCTCTAAATAAATAAATAACTAAAATTTTTTTAAAAAGAAAAGAAAGCTTGTTATATATAAAAAGGTAGTCATTAACTAGTTCTGAGTTAGCCTACTGGGGTATTTCAAGACTTTGTCCCCAGAGCATGCCTTCAGGACAAATGGACAAAAGGACAGTCCTGCTGCACAGACCCAGTGGGCTTTAAGTCTGCTGCCTATGTCCTTGTGTTTCCTGGTCCCAGGACTGCCATGCTCTGCCTCACCCCATGCGGTTAATGCGTTTCCCTAAGAAACACATAAGGCGGTCTCCGGGGGCCCGAGGCCCTATGAGCCACTTGGAATATGGGGCAGAATGGGACACAGTCCTCTCTTCTGGTCCCTCCCTTCCAGAACCTATGAGCCCTCACGCCCGGCCTCCCCACCATGCTCTGCTTTACTCCTGTGGGTTCTAGATCACCTCCCCGTGTCCCCGGGCCCTCCCCCTCATACCTCATTGTTGTGGATGAAGGCCAGTCCTGGAGCGTGTATGTCTTTGAAGGAGGTTTCATATGAATAAAGTCTCACATCAGGAAAGGGGTTCTCGGTGAGGCCCTGTGCCCCAATTTGTAATGAGCTAACATTTTCACCACATCTGTACCACCTGGTTGGGCACCTGCCATTTGTTTCGCTTTTATGTTACTGGGGTTTTAATAGATGCCTGTTTTAGGTTCTCAATGAGCTCCCGAGCTTTTAAAACCAGGGGCTGCATGATCTCATGCACCCAATCACACCCCTTTGGCGCCAAGTACGGAGCAATGCTCTGTGAACGTGAGTGAGTGAGTTCCGGGGGATACCCTAGGTATTATTTGCACAATTTTCTCCAGGTCAGAGTCTGCAAAATCAGAGTTACTGATGCGAATCGCCCCAACCTCTTACTTATTTCTCTCACTGATGTGAAGAGCCCTGTCTTTGGGGTCAGAATGACCTGGTTTAAGTCCCAGCCCCTATACTTCTGGCCAAATTTCTCGACTTCTCCGAGACCTGCTTTCCTCCCCAAGTCTTCACACAAAGTCAAGACTGACCTGGGCGAAGGCCCTGCCCTCCACTTCCTGGCCCTGTGGGGCAGCAGGAAAAGTAGACACTGTTCTTGGCCACTGTGCAGATACCAAGTGTTCTCTCTCTCGGTCTGTTCCTGGAGCCGAGCCACAAAAGGAATGTCCAGGAGAAGTTGCGGATGTTGTTATCCTGGAAGGAAAGAAACATCAAACTGAAGCTCAGCAGGTGCTCCCAAGCAGTTGGCCGGGAAGGGTGCCACCTGGACAAAATGCCGGTGCTCTGGGCGTCGGGGGCTGTGTGCTGTGCTCCCTGGGAGTGAAGGCCAGCAGCTGGGGCTGGGGTGGAGGGGGGCAGAGGCCTGGGTCGACTCTGGGGTATTGCCACAGCCATTCAGGTATTGTCTTGGAAGGTGGGAAGATCTCCAGGGGATTCCCGGAGCCCGCATTCCCCAAATGCATCACTGGTGACTGTCCGGATGTTCTATGAGTCCCAGGGCCTCTGGGCCTATTGCAGCCACAGAAACGCGAGGCGCTGTTGGTGGGGCTGTGTGGGGATTCTCCCCCAGTGTGGGGAAGCATCTGAAGGCAGTCTCCTCGTCCCCTGGGCGCTGCAGGGCTCCAGGACGAGGCCCCGAGCTGCTGAGGGCACCTCTGCTGGAAGGTGACTTGGCGGCCGGCTGCGTGGGACACACGACCCCCGCCGTCAGGATCCCTCGTGGGACCGCTGACTCCCCCACGGACACAGCCTCACTCTCTTCCTGCTCCTGAAGGAAGACCTCAGGAAACTTCCAGAAGCTCCTCCAAGAGCAAGAACGTTCCTCCTCACTTTGTGGCTCAAATGTCCCCTCCTCAGGGCCCTCTCTGAACCCTCTGCATCATCATCGTGTTTGTGGGGTGACTTCCGGGAGGGCCCTGCTGCTACCACCCCCACCTCCCGGTCTGGGGAGGGGCTGGGAGGGCCTTTCTGGGGTGGGTTCTCAGGGGTCCCAGCCCCCGCGGGCTGTCTCCAGAGGTGCAAAAGGGGCCACGTGGTGCCGTGTCAGCCTCCACACGCCAAGCGTGTCCCAGCCTGGCTCCGCCCCCGGGCCCGGCCTGGGGTCCCCTCCGCCCTGGTGTCCTGTCCTGGCGGGTGACCACGTCCTCACTGACTGGGGACGTGCTGTGGGGTGTCCCAGGGTGTCCCAGGCCCACATACGGATTTGACATGATTCCTGTTGCCTTTAGCTAAATTCTTTTATTTATTTATTTATTTTTAAGATTTTTATTTGCTTATTTGATGGGGGGCGGGGGGAGAGCGCACAAGTCAGGGGAGTGGCAGAGGGGGACGGAGAAGCAGGCCCCCAGCTGAGCAGGACTCGATCCCAGGACCCCAAGATCATGACCTGAGCCAAAGGCAGCCGCTTAACCGACTGAGCCACGCAGGCGCCCCCAACTAAATTCTTTTTTAAAAAAAGAATTCTAAGTACAAG
Source organism: Leptonychotes weddellii (assembly GCF_054177405.1). Lineage (NCBI taxonomy): Eukaryota > Metazoa > Chordata > Mammalia > Carnivora > Phocidae > Leptonychotes > Leptonychotes weddellii. The sequence goes on along the minus strand of NC_138376.1, from coordinate 129,376,962 downwards.
AATATAATTTTTAAAAAGAATTCAAAGGACAAGGCTAAGCTTTAAATATACAAACCTGTCTTTACACAGGAATCAAAATTCGACTGCCTTTGAGGTTTGAGGATCACAGTTTTCTCCTTAAATTGAAACTCTATTTTATAGACGGCTTCGTTGTATTCGGGCATATAGTGCCGTGCCCTAGAGACTAAGCTGATCTTAACTTGTCTATCCTTGCACATATTTTTTCTCCTTCTAAGTACTTGCCGCGGTTTGACTGTAACCTTACCCCAGCTGGGGGTTCGATAAGGTGAGGTGGGCTGTATTTGTACCAATCCTAATCTCCACACCGTGGAGACAGAAATCGTGGACAGGATATTGTAACAGGCCTAAGAAATAACACTTCGATGTGCTAATCGTTCTCAAGAAAGATATTTTAAAACAGAGACACTGAGTCTAAGCAGATGTCCGTGGGTTTTCTGTCCATGGGTGACGCAGAGTGGGGACAGGCGCCCTGGTCTGGGTTCCTGCCACAGTGAAGGTCAGGGCGAGGTGGGGCGGTTCATCCCCAAGGCCTTGTCTGGCTCTTGTGTACTTGATTTTATGGCTCCAGGATGACGGGTAAATGGATTTTAGCCATGAAAGGAAATAGGTGGTACTTTCAGCTACAAGAAACAGAAACTCTGACTCAAACGGCTTTAAAAGAGAAAAGGAAATGTATTAGCTCACACACCAGGAAACAGGAAGTGCAGGGTGGGCGTGGACGTGGATGCCATGAATCAGTGGTTTAACTGGGCTCCGCTCTTTCTCCTGGGGCTGGTCTGCCCTGTTGTCAGACGCCGAGGGCCGCTGATCCTCTGCGGCGAGCCGGGCTGTGCCCAGAGGAGGCGCCTGCAGGGGCCCCGAGGAGGTCCTGAATCCCAAGCCCAGGGCGAAGCCCCAAGTCCCAGCCCACCAAAGCCCCTGGCGGGGTGTGATGCACAGCAGGGTGGAGACCCCAGCCCAGGCTGCCCAGCCTACCTCCTGCCCCAGGAAAGGAAGCCCCAGCAGGGCAAGGTTATGATGACAAGGAGGGGACAGAATGGGAACAGAACCTCAGTTGTGTCAGCAGCGGGGAGGCAGGCATGATGGAGAGGGGGGCGGAGGGCTCGCATGGCTCCTCTGTGCTCTCAGTGGTGGAGACCAGAGAGCCGGCTCCCTGAAGGCTGGCACCTCACGGCCAAGGGACAGGCGCTCCTGAAAGCAGGCTCTGGGAGTCCAGAGGTCACGGGGCGGGGGTCTCCTGCGGCCTCCCCTCCTCCCATCCAGCCTCAGGGCTGCTTGTGAAAGCCTGCGTCCTGCAAAGCAGGGTCCAGTGGGTCCGCCTCCCATGATGCAGCCCCTTGGCACACCGGGGGAGCAGGGAGGCAGGGGTGCAGGCAGCGTGGGCTCCTGCGCTTGAGGGGGACGTGCCCCTGGCAGCGAAGGGGGCCGGGTGACGTGGGTGCCCAGCAACCAGGGGATTCTCTCGCACCTGCTGGTGGCCTTCACAGGGGAAGCTTCTGGCGGCGGAGACAGGAAGGGGACGTCTGCCTCCACACTGCCGGACCCTGCTGCGTGGCATTTCCCCAGGACGGCCCCGGCAAGTCCCTGGAGTGGGGCGTCCCTCGTCACCGTACCCCAGCTTCCTGCTCTGCCTCACCAGCTCTCTTGGACTCGGTCCCTTTCTCCCAGCCACGGCTCCTGCCAATCACGTCCTTCTTGGTCGCCGCCTGGCACGTCCTGGCGCGTCTTACACCAGACGCCTGCAGGGATCTGGCCAGGCAGTTAGAGCCTGTCCTGCAGGAGGTGTGTGTGAACTAGTCCCCTCCAGACTGCTCACACTCACAACCCTGTCCCCCACGCTGCCAGCCTCCAGAAACAGCTTCGTTCCCAGCTCAGCCCAGCCCGGCGCAGACTGGCCCTGGGGCCTTGGGAAGCTTGCTGTCTCAGTTTTGTGACCTGGAAAAGACTCATTATCTTAAAGTCCCACAGTAGGCACTGATTTCGATGGTGACTGTGACGTGCTCGAGACCTTCCACGACCCCCACACAGGGCCGTTCTTCCTTCTCCAGACGGAGGGCCTGCATCGGAATCCCGCAGAGAGGGCCACGGGCACGGGATGCTCCTCGGTGCCCATTGCCGGGGCCTGTGGGAAATGAATGGCTATTAATCCTAAATCCTAAAAAAAGAAAGAGAGAAAAAAGACAGAGCATCTCTAGAGCGGGAGTAAGGCCATCCACACTCAGGATGACAGCCCAGAACGGAGGCTCATCCATCAGCCAGATGGCATCACAGAAAAACAGATGGTGGTCTGGGACTGTAGGATGGCCGCCCAAGGGCACGAACCCTTGTACCAACGGCTGATGACCACGTGGGTGTCCTCTGTTGTCCACTCGATACACACACATCCCCAGGGCCACGGTGGATGTCCCACAAGACTGTGATGGGCACGGAGAAGTTAAAAAATGATCTCATTAGTTTTCCCTATTGTAGTAAAAACAACTTGTACATAAATATTATGAAAATTCCAATCAGTTTTGGATTTCTGAGTGCTATTATATGAATAAAAATACCCTGTAGTGTATATTCAAAGCTAATTCTTTCCCAACACAAAGAGAAATCTTTGCCAAGTGTCTTGCACAGCCCACACTCCCTCTTCCCCCCAAGAAAGACCAAAAGAACAAAATAAAAAAGGAAGCAAGAACTTGGCGCTATTCCGCTGGGTAGCAAGTGGAGGTAATCCTGAAGATTCTGGGTGGATAAACATACCAGTCAACGCCTGAGGTGTCAGGGTAAATCCTTTCTTATTAAAAAGAACAAGAGCAATTTTAAAATTCGTATAAAGAAAACTTTACATTAAAAAAACACCCTCGCTGTTTTGCTTTTTTCTCTCTGTACAGTACATACAAGCTAGTCAAAAAAAATGAAACAATGGTGGGAAAAGATGGGAAGATACACATTTCCATAATATCCACGGCCCTGCCCACGTCCGTTCCAAGAACCACAGTCAGCGCCTGGCGAACAACCTTCTTGTTTTGCTTCTCCTTCTCCGCGCCTAACTGGAAACAAAGCCCATGTATGAATTCTCATGAAAATTGGATCATGTTAGGGACGCCTGGGTGGCTCAGTCGTTAAGCATCTGCCTTCGGCTCAGGTCATGGTCCTGGGGTCCTGAGATCGAGTCCCACATTGGGCTCCCTGCTCCGCGGGAAGCCTGCTTCTCCCTCTCACACTCCCCTTGCTTGTGTTCCCCCTCTCTCTCTCTGACAAATAAATAAAATCTTAAAAAAAGAATCGGATCCTGTTATACATGTTACCTTTTTTGCTTAGTAATACATCTTAGACACTGTCCACGTGGCCGTGGGCTCCGCAAGCCCCCCTCGCCCCCACCACGGGAGGACGCAGGGGTGGGCAGCGTTCCGGGTCCTCCTAGGAAGCAAAGGCTTCGCTTCGCCTGGGCAGACCCCGTCGGGGAGATTCTTACTCCCCACGGCCCACCCTCCCAGGACAGGGGAGAATACCCTGTGAAAGGAGCGTTCTTCTGAATATGCACCTGGAGCATGAGCTCCCCTGCACGAGACCCTGCAAACGCAAGACCCGAGATGTCCTCTTCTTCCGTGTTTTGGGCATCTCTGAAGGCGCCGTGAATTAGAAGCTCTGGGGCACCGATTCCCAGGCTTCAAGTCTGATCTGCCGCCAGTGGTCTGTGGCGAGGCTCTGGAAGCCCGTTCCCCGATGATTCCTCCTGGCACCGTGTGAGAGAACACGGGCTCTGACTCTGCTGTCTGATGTCACAGGTGGGTGTACTCTGTATATTTCGGGGCTCCTCATCTGTTTGGACTCGCTGCAGCCGTCCTGCTCTGGTATTTCTATTTGCCATGGTGTTTCCTGCTTTCTCCAGATTTAGTGTTCTTTTATTGAAATGGTCTGTTTTTCCTTGTCCCCCTTTCCCTCCCGAGGCTACAAGTTACAGTTCTGTATCTGCTCTTGTAGTGCTTACGCTAAGCATCTTAGCCAATCCGTCCCACCCAACAAGACCTGAAATAGAATCAACCCCTCTGGAGGATGCGAGAACAGGGGCACGCTTGCGCGTTTGCCTCCACGGCCCCTCCTCCTTGTCACTGGTCTAACTCCGTATGGTTGCTATGGTTCTCGATCTTCACCATCAACGGTTATTACATTTGTCACTATTTGCATACATCCCATGGCTCATCATTCCTACCAGACCCTATTTTTCCTTCCGGTTCTAATTCTCCGCTCACCGGGTGAGCATCTCTGGCCATTTCGGTGGGGGTTACGAGTGGTCAGCTCTCAGTCTCTGTCTGGAAATGACTTTCTATCTCTCGCTGTTGAGCAACAGTGCAGCTCAGCACAGTTTCCTGAGAAATTTGGTGTCAATCCCACTGTCAGTTAAATTATTGGAACTTTTGGTGGTAGTATGTCTTTTCTGTTGTTCTAATATTTGGTCTTTGACCTTGGTGTGTGGCCCAGAGCTCCTGAAACCCTTGTGAATCCCTAAGGGGCAGGAGCATTGAAGCATCTCTCGTCCCATGGAGGCGACTCTGGATGGCTGCTGGATGAGGCGTGGTCACCAGAAAGAGCCGCCGTGTTCAGAAGCTTGGGGTTTTCAGCCCCAGCCCCAACCTCCAAAGAGGGGAGGGGGCTGGGGATGGAGTTAATGGTTGACGGTGACTGTGTGGTTGGTGGACACGGAGATGTTGGGGGAGTGATGGGCTCAGAGACCACGGACGCCCCTGGTCTGGGCATCTCTTCCGTCAGGCTGCTCCTGGTTGCCTCCTTTCACAGCAAAGCAGTAATCGAGCAAGTGCAGTGTTGTCTGTGAGCTGCTGTAGCCGGTGAATGAGATTAGTCAAACTCAAGCCGGGGCCGTGGGAACCGCCGGTCCTCAGCCAGCTGCTTGGAAGCAGAGGTGGCAGCACTGAGGGGGGACAGTGCCTGTGGGACTGAGCCCCTAACCTGTGGGGTCTGCGCTGTCTCCACGCAGATGGGCTCACCACTGTATCTGCCACGTCTCTTCGTCTCTTATGTTCTCTTGGCCTCCGTGCTCCATTCTTGGTGATTTTCTCTAATTCACTTATATCTGATCTCTCGTTTCATACAGTCATTGGGTTTTTGTTTTCCTTCCCTATATTCTCCTTTTCTCGACTCTGCAGACATTGTCTTTGGTGATGGGGTTTTGCTGTGGGTGCTTCTGACTCGGGAGCCAACTCTTCCGGATGGGGGCGAGGGCTGCCGAGTTGGCTGGAGGAGGTTTTCTCAGGGAAGAATGAGAGTGTGGGTGGGGATAGAGAAACTGGTTGGCTTGGGGTGACCTGGAGGGCTCCTCTCCCACCCAGGGACATGTTAAGCTCCCGGCTGCATTTCCCTTGGATTACAGGGAAGTCACGGGTAGCTCATGGCATTGACTTTTCCATCTGTGCAGGGTAAAGTCTAAGTTGCCATCTCCCAAGTATCCAACACTATCAGGATTTTAAGAGCAACAGCAACAAGCGTGTGCACACCTCAATTAGCAGTCCCGGGTGAATGTTCCAGAACTGCAGTAACTCTGCTCCATGAAGTCCTCAAGCGAAGCCGGGGTGGGGGTGGGGGGGCTGCCTCCTTCAACACGTGACCTCCAGTGGGGAGGGCCCCAGCGCAGGCCCAGGGCAGAGCTTTCCTCTCAGGACCCACCAGTCCTGTGTCGCCGTGAGAACTGGGTCACGGGGCTCGTGCGCTCCCGAAGCAGCGAGATGTGCGGGTGCAAGCCTGGCCCTATGGTTCCCCTATGGCCCTGCTACTGGGGCAGGAGGCCCCTCCCTTCCCTCCCCCTAATCCCTCCCCAGGCCTCTACTTTCCCTCCCCCTGCTCCCTCCCCAGGCCTCTCCCTTCCCTCCCCCTGTTCCCTCCCCAGGCCTCTACTTTCCCTCCCCCTGCTCCCTCCCCAGGCCTCTCCCTTCCCTCCCCTCTGCTCCCTCCCCAGGCCCCTCTCTCCCCTCCCCCTGTTCCCTCCCCAGGCCTCTACTTTCCCTTCCCCTGCTCCCTCCCCAGGCCTCTCCCTTCCCTCCCCTCTGCTCCCTCCCCAGGCCCCTCTCTCCCCTC
>NC_138376.1:129347608-129370366 GCF_054177405.1 Leptonychotes weddellii | reverse complement strand
GGAGCCTCTGTAGTGTCCACGGCCTGCGTGTGGCCCTCGCTCAGCCTCCCTCAGCCCATCCGCTTGTGGCCTTCACAGTTGTCATGACAACACATGCCCGTGAAAATGTTTTCTGGAAAACATGTCGTTTTTGAAAAATGTGGCCAGGAGAGCAACTTCTTGTGTGACTCGGCTTCTGTCCCTCCCAATCCGGCCCTGCAAGGGGGCTCTGGACGGGGGGGGCTGTGGCCCGGGGGGCGGCAGGGATGTGTGTCTGTACTTCCGGTCAGTCGGACAGTCGTCCGCTTGTGTTTGGAAATTGGACTTGACACCTGCATCCCCCGGACAGGCGCTCAGCTTCTCCGCGACAGACTGCACATCTGCGTTTCCCCAGGGGCCACGTGTCTTCCGGGGCCTCCGAGCAGCGTCCCTGGCGCCCCTGACTTGCGGTTGCTCCTGGGTCTCCCGGGTCCCAGCCATCCCCGGTTCCAGCGAACCCGGCGGCCAGGACCCTGCCTTCCTGCAGATCTGCGGCCGCCACGGCGCTGGGCAGGCAGCCGTGCGGGACAGCAGTGCTGAGCACACGCACAGGCAGGCTGGAAAGGCAGGGAACTCGTCCGATCGGGTGTGTCTTTCTTTTTCCCATTCCAGCTTTTTCGAGGACAAGGGGTGAGGGGTGGGGAAGGGCCACCCAAGAAGCCGCACATAGGAATACAGTCTTCTGGGAAAAGCTGCATCTCTGGAAAGAGCAAGAAAGGCCAAGTACAAGTGAGAAAGACAAAAGAGACCCTGTCCCCAAAGGCTGTGGCAGCTGCCGTCTGGTTCTCCACACGAGCCGCAGAGCAAGCGTGGCCGGGAAATTCATGAGAGAGAACACCATCCAGAGCAACTCCGTGCCCGGTTCAAGGAACGCTGCTCTCTGACAAAATCTGCGGAGGCAAAAATAACAATTTCACCCTCCGTGGATGCGATAAACAGTTGTTTCCAAAACAAACAAGCAGATACAGTTAGGTCTCCTTCGGCGAAAACAGCACCCACAAGCGCCCTTTGCAGCCAGTGAGCAGATGTTTGCCTGCAAATCTAGTCCTTGAGCAGCAAACTCCAGCCTCCCCGTCACCGCCACCCACTGGGAGGTCTGCGGAGGGCGTGGGGGCCGGGAGGGGACAATGGGGTCTGCACTCTCTATGTCTCTTGTGCTGTGGCCGACTCACGAAAGTCGTAAATCGTGCCAGAGCCAGGATGCCATGGAAACAGGAGCGTGAGTTTGTGCTCCTGACCAGATGCTGGCCCCAAGTCTGCTCTAGGACACGCAGAGGAAGGAGCCCTGATCGGGGGGGCGGCTGGTCACCTGCAGACAGAGCCCCGCTGAAAGCAAACCAGCTCAGCACAGGCTTCACTCAAATCGTCAGGGGCGGCCTGGGGGTGAAGCAATGGGGTCCTGCTGCGCGGGGACCCCAACACGCCAGGGACAGCAGGGACTATGCTGGACTGGGCAACGGGAGTGGGCCGAGCCCGTGGCCACCCAGAGTGTGCGTGTGTGTGTGTACGTGCGTGCGTGCCTTTATATACCCAGTCTGCCACGTGACCGTTCTCACGCGCGCGGTTCAGGGGTACTAAGCGCATTCACGTTGCTGTGCAGTCATCCCCAACTGCTCATCTCCAGAACTCCGTCAGCCCCCAGACTGAAACTGTCACCATTGATCACCACCTCCCCTTCTTCCCTGGCCCCTGGCCGCGCTGGTCTCCTTTCCGTGTGTCCAGACCTGACTCCCGACGTGCTTCGTGGGGGTGGAATCATTCAGTATTTGTCCTTTTGGGTCTGGCTTATTGCTCTTGGGACAGCGTCCTCAAGGTTCACCCACGCGGTAGCCTGCGGCAGAATCTCCTCCCCTTTAAGGCTGAACAATCCTGCAGGGTGTGGATGCCCGTGGGATGGCATTTTGATTCCAGCCTGGGTCCTCCTCTCTCTCCGGCTCTGCTTTCTCACTGTCTGCTGAGATCTAGGAGCAGAGCACGATGGGGACAGGGTAGTAGAGCGAGGAGGAGCCCTTGAGCCGAGGCCCGTGTGGTGGCAAGGCACGGTCTGTGAGAGTCTGGGGGACGAGGCTCTCGGGAGGGAACTGCAGGTGCAGCCGCAGGAGGCCGGACCAGCCTGTCGAGCTCAACCGCGGACAGCTGGTGGGGACGCGCTGCATGGGGCAGGCCTGTGCGCTGGGCTGTGGAGCCGGCAGCGAGGTGGGCTTATCCCAAGGGAGGCGGGAAGTCCTGGCTGACGAGCAGGGGAGTGGCAGCATCTGACTGTGCTTCCCAGCTCAGGCCCCCGGAGGGCGGACATTCTGTGCGGAGAGCAGCGGCAGGCCCGTGTGGTCGGTGAGCAGGAGGTACTGCAACTCGGGGTGCGGGGGACAGGGCGGTGGGCAGCGGGCGCCCGGGAGTGGAGCTCAGGTGCCTCCAGGCTCTCGAGCTGAGAAAGAGGATGGGGCAGGTGGGCTGCGGGGGGGCATGCCTGCCCGGTGGGGTTAGGAATCCGGTTCTGGCAGACGCGACCGGGAGGCAGTGTGGAGGCTGCGAGAGAGGTGCACCGCAGGTGTAGCTTGCAGTTCCAGCCTGAAGACGGTATGGACGCCACAACATGGATGGGGCCCCATGACGACCGTGGAGGTGGAGGACGTGGGACGTGGGAGGGCTGGGTCTGTGACCAGGCTGCTTGGAGAAGCAGCAGGACGTCGACGCGGCAGAGGACCCACGGCCCAGCTCCCGGCGGCCGGGCTGGCGCCGCCCCACATGAACCCCAGGACCCGGGCTCTGGCGGATGCCAAGTGAGCCGTTCTTACTTCGGCCGTTCCCGCCTGTTCTTGGAGCGGTGTTGTCTCATCCTTCGGGAATGTGGCAGGAATTTGCAGTCTTCAAGCCACCGTCAAAGAAAAGGCCCTTTGTGAATTGGGAAGCGGGCACCCTTCCAGCCCTAGTGAGGCAGCCAGCAGGCGGCACTGGCCATGCAGGTGGGAGAAGGAGGAGCGGGGAGGGGGTGAAGGCTGGATGCCTCCGGGACTCCAGACGGCTCTCGGATCCTCTCGGGTCAGGGCTCACGGGCCGCTCCCGGAGCACGAGGTCGTTCTGTCCTGAGACTGAGAGTCCTCGGAGCAGGACCGGTGTGCACCCTCATGCAGACTCTCAGCCTCCACCCCTGCGGCCCGGCTGAGACTTCCGATAAATGTGGCCAAGCCTCCCAGTGGAGCAAACATGGGTTCGGAGCCCTGGATTCAGGTGCCGGCCCCCACTGCCGAAGACTGTACTTCCTTGGGAAGACACTTCCCACCTCAGTTTCCCCCTTGCGAAAAGGCAGGAAGGAAGAACACAGGATTGTGCCAAGCTTTAAATGAGCCCAAATCTATAAACGTCTCCCTTTGTAAAACCGTAAACCATCATACAACTTTTACTGTAACACGTGCTACACCCAGATGACAATAAATGAAGGCCTAGCCCCCCACTCCAGCGCCTTAGGAAGGATGCGTTAACTCACAACTTTAACAGAGCGGCTCACTCTGCACAGTCTAATGGACGAAAGCTTCGCGTCCCCCCAGATTCATATGCTGAAGCCCTAACCCCCCGTGGTGGCCAGATTTGGGGGTGGGGCAAAGAAACGAAGGTCAAATGCGGCCTCTGGGTGGGCCCCGGTGCAGCAGTGTTTCTGTCCTTACAGAGGGAGACCCCAAGGAGCGGCTCTGTCCCCGGGACCCCGAGCACGTCAGGAAGGGGGCGGCCGTCTGCACGCCTGGCCAGGAACCGAAGCAGCCGGAGCCTCGATCGATCGGGGACCCGCGTGGGTGACCGCTGCCCTCTCGGTGCCCAGCCTGTGGCATTCTGTGGTGGCGGCCCAAGCTGACGAATACAGCAAGCATTTTATAAACAGTTAAGTCACAGAAAGAGAAGGAAGACCCCAGTTTGAAAATCCGGGTCGACATGAGGCCGTTCTGCAGAGATTGCGGACCACGGACGAACCCCCAGTGACCAGGCGAGGACAGCGCACGGCGTCCCGGGCCGCACCAGCACACAGCCCCGCGGCGCCCCCCGTCCCGGGCCGCCGAGCCAGCGCAGGGCCATGCACGGGCTAACTGCGGCCACCATCCCTCCCACGGCGTCCCAGAGAGGACGCAGGCCGTGTTACCGGGACTGCTGCACCCCGTTTCCAGCCAGGCTGTCCTCCCCTCCTGACTCCGTAGGATTTCCCGCGCTCCTGACTCACAGCAGATGCTACCAGAGGCAGACTTTCAGGTCCCTGCTCCATTTTATGAACTGCTTCTAACGTGATTTTCTTTGGAAACCACACATGCTCTGTCGTCCTCACTTCAAGGTTGGCATTGCAGAATTAAATTATAAATTCCCATCAGACCATCCAACAACCAGATAATAATTTGAAGCACCGCATTCATTTTATGAATTTTCCGCTATAGCACAGATGGGGTCTTTCTCTAAACTTCATTCCAGCTCTGCATTTCATTTGGGTATTTTTTTCAGGAAGGTACTTTGAAGTCTCTTTCCCCTTCCGGGCAGGTTATTCAGAGTCCCTGTTAACTCGGGCTGAGCTGGCGCGGGCGGTCGGATCGTGTGTTCAAGGTGCACAAGCCTTTCTCCAGCTGTGGGGGTTGGAGCGACCCGTCTCCGTCCCCCAGCACGGCCAACCGTCCCAGGGCTTGTGCTCGCTCCTGGGACACACTAAAGCAAGGAAGCAGGGTGCGGAAAAGTCAAACCCTGTACTCAGAAGAAGTGCCCCCTCCCTGTGTGTCAGAGCTCAAGGGGCTAATTGAGAAGCATCAGAGGACGGCCTCAGACCCGCCCTGAGCTTGGTCGGGGCCGGCAAGCGTGAGACGGGCAGATGGAGAAAACAAGCCAGGGTAGAACCGCTGTGACCTACTTTTGAATTCAAAATGACTTTTGGGTTTGACATCATTGAATTTCCATTCCTTCCACCGCACTGAGCAAAGACACCGAGTGCAATGGCGAGTTTGGTGCTTCCCCTTGCCCACCGTGGAGCAGGGGCGCAGAGGCGGGGGGCTGGGGAGGACACGGCCGATGCTCTGCCATCTGCCTCCGAGGTTAGAGAAGCTGGGAGGGGTGAGTGCCCCGTTCACCCGCCCTGGATGAGCCCAGCAGTATGTGGTCAGAACACCTTTGCCGAGCAAGGGAGAGGATGCTCCGGCAAGGAAATCTCACGACGGGCCCCTGAAACGTGGCTCCCCCACAGGTGACATCTTCGAGCAGCAACCCATCATGAAGGTGAAGGGAAGACACAAGATCGTGGCTGGCCGCGCGGTGCGCACCTGTGGCCATGGGTGGGTGGGCCGCCACCCGCCACCCCCCACAGCTGCGTTCTTCACTTTCTCTGGAGGAAGGTTCTGGGGAGGGAATCCAGGAGCGGGAGGAGGACGTGGGCTTGCATGACGTCCGTGAGGACCTCCAGGCCCCGAGGGTCCACGGGCCTGCCCCCTGGAAGGCCCCCTGGAAGGCCCAGCTGTGGGGGTTGGAGCGACCCGTCTCCGTCCCCTCAGCTGAGTCAGCGGCGGGGTCAGAGGGCACAGCGAGCGCTCCTGGCCTGTGGGAAGACCACACTTCGCCGCGCGCCTCTGCACCTGTCAGAGGGCGGCCGGGTGCTCCCGGGCTGGGGCCTGCGGAGAGAAGGAGGAAGGGCACGGCCAGGCCGAGGGTCACCCTTTCCCGGCCGTGCCTGCTGGTCCTCCCGGCACCTGGCACCACCCACCTGCCGCCGTGGGCACCGCAGCCCCAGGCGGCCCGCGCCGAGCCCCGTGCAGAGGGCGCGGTGAGAGTCGGCCCTTCGCTCGGGAAACACGGGGGCATCTGGAGCCGTGTGGGAGGTGGTGTCACAGCGGCGAGGCCATCGAGCTGGGAGATTAGGCCCGGCCGTGCGAAGCGCTGGACCGGGGCCTGCCTGCGCAGAGTGGAGCCGGAGGGAGTCCCAGGGGCCTGCGTTCAGGAGGCCGCGGCCCCGTCCAGCCCCGGACTGGGAAGCGCTGGTGAGGAGTAAAGCGGCCGCGGCTTTAGGACGCTTTGTGGTTTCAGCACGGCAACGCCCCCGAACCGCCTGCCAGCCTGTGAGGTCACACGCTCCTCCGGACGACCAGGACTCGGCTCAACAGCGTTTGCAAGTTCTTTTGAAATTCCCTCCAGAATTTGTTTCATTTCTGCCGTGTGGCCAGGGCGCTGCATCCCAGAGACCAGGTGTCGGTCCTACTCCATGCCGCCCTTGGCCGCGGTGGCACATTCTAACTCTGAAAGTGGATTTTCCTTCTACAAACAGGCAGAACGTGTTGGGAACGTTTTGGGTAAATCGAGTGAATGATGCTGCTGGATAATACCATCTGGGGGGACATCCAGAAGGAAGACCGGCTCACTCAGGTGCCGTATGAGCCGCCCTGAGAGCAGGTCCAAACGGGGCGGGGGGGGCTCCAAAAATATTCCAAGCCTCGGCAGCGTCCACAAGCCACTTCCTGAGCAAGTCTTTGAAAGGCAGGCAGAATCCAAGAGCTGATGCGGGACACGGCGTGTTGCTGTCGCCCTCGGCGTTCACACAGCCAAGCACACGCTGTGGAAATAACACTGTCTCTGAAATTTTAATAAAGCACCGCCTCCAGCAGCCGGCCAGCCCCCGGGCCCCGGGCAGGTGCTGGAAGGAGTGAACAGGTACGTTTCTGTCTCTGGAAGCTTTCCAAGGCAAAACAATGGCTCCTTCACCCGAGATCCTCGAAACTTGGATAGGATTACTCCCTGCTCTGATACCAGGAAATTTATTTTTAGATCAGGGAAAAGAGTGTGTGGGAGAAGCGGAGGGAGGGCAGGTGGGTGGGCCGCGCGGTGCTGGCAAATGATTAACAACAGCTCTCAAATGAATGCCGGGGTGTGTGTGTCTATGTGTGTGTGTGTGTGTGTATGATAAATCTTTCTGGCAGAAGAGGTGTGAAGCACACAATTACAAAGAACGGTAAATACCGAGTACTCCTTTCTGTGTGCCCATGATCCCCCGCGATGCTTCCATGACTCCCGCCCAGCTCCTAGATCTGCAGGTATCCTGTGGGCGCGGCTCCCCCAGGATGTGACAAAGGAAGCAGCCTCCCTGTGCCCACTTTCCTCAATGGATGCATCACTATTATATCTGACACACGATCTACTCTTAAATTGTTTCTCACCTTCGTCTTGCACAAATGAAACCTCTCTCTGCTCCAACATTACTGACGTCAGAATTTTCGGGGCTCATGTAAACTTCCGTCTGCATCAAGGACGTTCAGTGCATCCCTGCCCCTAGTTTAGGGAGGTGAGGGATGCACGTGTGGGTGGCCTGCAAAATGCACGGACAAATTTGGGATGATCAGAAAGAGATTTACCTTGTCATTCTCTGTCCTGTTTAATTCTCAACAATTCACTGGAAGAGGGGTGTTCTTGCAGTTTACAGAGAAGAGAGATTTCTTTGGGGCCCTGGAAACCAGCGCAAGCGGTTCTCCTGCTTAATAAATATTCTTATTAGAACCAGCGCCTCTCCCATTTGCTTTAATCTTTCTGTATTAAAGTAAATTCTACAGCACTCAGAATAAGAAAGGAATTTAAATATTTCTCTTTCCACACAACCCAAATTCGTCTGACTAGCAGACTGTTCCATGAGTTTAGAATATACACTGAGCGCATACAGTTATTTTAAGCTTCTGCCTTTTCTTCCTCTGTAAACACATCATCCTGGTTATAATTGGGAAATCTCAGGTTACCACAACTTGCTTTTGAGTCTTAGTGAGAATTTATTAGTTATGAAATCTGGCCCCATGGAATGAGTAGACATTTGTCACGTTTGTGCTTGAGACTCACAATGACTTGGTGTAAGGAACAATGTGTGTACGCACACATGTAGGTTCACACGTACGTGCATTCACAGGCATCTATATATGTCCGTGTGTGTTCACACATGTGCCTGTGTTTGCATGTGTGTTCACACACATGCACTTATGTTCATATGTGTATCGCGTGTTCACGTGTCTGTGTTCACACGCATGTATATATCTCAGCCCATTTGCCAAGTCACTCTGTCATCCTGGAAATCCCAACACTTGGGAGCAAGGAGAGGGCCCCCCTGCATGCAGTCCTGGGCCCCTTTCCCGGATAAACCCCAGAGGGCTGAGCTGGTCAGGAATCAGGTGTGCCCTGGTGCTTAGGTCACGTACTAGTTAGCGCTGGGCGTGGCTACAACTCACCCCCCACACACACACACACACCAGTGACACAGTCACGGGCAAGCAGCCAGGGCTGCATGCTGGCTGTAGGATCTTGAGGGCACAGGTTCCCCACCTCCCACTGCTCAGATCGTCGCAGTGCGTAGCTTCTATCTCTCGCGCTATGGGACTGCTCAAGCTGAGCCAACAACCCAGCATTCCAGCCGGGAGGATGGAAAGAAGAAGGGGGGAGGGGCCGCGCCCCCCTGTAAGGAGACCCCCATGGTTGTTTCCCACTGTTCTACATTCTGCACCACCCCCCTGAGCTGCAAGGGAGGCTGGGAAAGTGGTCTTCCCCTCCAGGACGCCGGTGCTCAGCGGAAGTACCGTCACTGGATAGTCCTGTTACTGAGCCAGAAGGGAGCGTGGGGGCTCCTGCGGGGCCCCACTCAGACCTACAGTCCTGGCCGTCGTCCCTGCTCTTTGCCCACTGCTGTGCTCGCTTCTCAGTCTGCCTTGCACCATGGCCTCTGTGCATGGTCCCCATTTCCCTGCCCTTCTGCGGCCGAACGCAGAAGCTTGCTAGTTTATGCACTTATTCGACCGCTTCCTATTCCTTGTGCTCCAACCAAAAGTAAGAGTGCAAAATACTTTCCCATATATATTTTCACTCACTGAAGGTTTCCCCCTTGGTTCAAATGTGTGGCTCCTACGGGGAACTTACTGAGACGGATTGGAAGTTCAGTATCTGAGACCCTGATGCACTATGCCCGTTGCAATCAATGACAGGTGACTGAATTATTTGGAAGAATTATTTTTCTATTTTCCTTTATCCACTTTTTTAATGTGTCAAAGACCCCTACTTTCTATGTCTGTGTTTAACAAACATATGTGTGAACTGTATTTAAGAATAATGGTGCATCACATAATATTTTGTATTTCATATTTAAAAACAACCATAACCAGGGCACCTGGGTGGCAGAGTCGGTTAAGTGTCCACCTCTTGGTTTTGGCTCAGGTCATGATCTCAGGGTCGTGAGATCAAGCCCCTCATTGGGCTCCGTGGTCGGTGGGGAGTCTACTGGAGGATTCTGTCTCTCCCTCTGCCCTTCCCCCACTTGCGTGCGTGCTCACACACACACTCTCTCTCTCAAAATAAATAAATAAATCTTAAAAAAATGAAAAAAAAAAAACAACAACCATAACCAAGATGAAAATCTCACCAGGAAAAATAATCCCCCAAATGGAAAAATTCACATAAAATAAACATTTTTCTTATTGTATAAAATACTTGAAATAATCTTTCTTTGTAATCACTTATTTCTAAATAATCAGAAACAATGGGTGGCAAAGATATTGCTAAGGGAAATTAAATCATCTGAATTAAGGCTACAGTGTAAACACCACTGACTATAATTAGGCCTTGGTATTTTATTTTTGAACTACACCTTCGCTCGGCAATATATACCATCTCAAGTTCCGTGGGATCCCACTCAGCTTCAAGAGTGCGAAAGATTTATAATTTGTCCTTTTCAGTCTTGAGCAAAAACACTCTTTTTAGCGACGCGTTGGCAAACATGCTAGATTTCCACACTATCTTTATTACACAGAGTGATTGTTCCGAGTGCAGAAAAGGGTCATCCATGACAGTCAGGACTGAATGAAGCCGAGTGAGTGTCCAGGAAGGAGGACACAGTGACAGGAACCAGGCTGTGCATGCGGGACAAGGCAGGTGTAGGAAACGGATTAAGATATGCGTGTCGAGGGTATCTACAGTTTGTGGAACAAAGGCAGTGGCTGGTTGAAATTGTCTGAATGTTTCTTACTTGACTGTGACTGACACAACACATTTCCCTCGGTGGTTGTGGGGAACATGGGCTGTATCTTCAAACTTCATTTCACTTGTTCCTCCCTCCCACTATTTAAATAGTAACATGCACACACTACATCCTTGCCCAGGTTCTCCTCCTCTAGCTCAGTTAAAGATATCATCTCCACCTAGTAATTCAAGCCAGAAACCTCACTCTTTGTCTCTGACTCCTACCTCCAGAGTTAATTGACAATCTATCCATCCATCCATCCATCCATCCACCTGTCCATCCATCCACCTGTCCATCCACCCACCTGTCCATCCATCCACCTGTCTGTCCATCCATCCATTCATCCACCTGTTCATCTATCTGCTCATTCATCCATGCATCTATCCACCAACAGGCGCTTTTCAGCACCTACTATGTGCTGCTGTGGTGGGTGTTAGGGGTGCAGCTGGGAGCAGCAGATATCCCTGATGACTCACACAGCTTGCCATCTAGTGCAGGAGGCAGACAATGAAATAGTCACACTAAGCAATATTTAATTACCAGCTGTGGAAGGTATTTTGGGGGGAAGGACCACAACTCTATAAAGCATGTAATAGGAATCTAACTTTGCCCAGCTCCCTGGAGGAAAAAATGAGTCACATGGGGGGTGATGGGTAAGTGACAGTGTTCCAGACAAAACATTAAGCACACAGATGTTACAGTATGAAGGACTGTGGCAAGGGACCTGAAGTAAATTTTGTGCACTTGGAGCGCAGAGAGCAAGGGGCAGAGCAGTTTGAGATATGACTTGAAAGGCAAACGGGTGAGATCAAGGCCATGGAGACCCTATTAAAAATTTTTGGGTTTTATCTTATGAACAATGAGTAACAGGACACTCCTGAAGAATTTTTGCCAAGAGGGTAATGATCTATGATCACCCACATGTTAACTATAACAGAATGTTTTTGCTTTATTTTACAGAAAATCTGATTGAATTGGTTTGGGAAAACGAAGTTCCTGAGATTATTGGCCCAGGTCACTAAATACATTTCAGGGAGGCTCAATCCAGGCTGAAACACTGTGACCTGCTTTGTGTCTCTAACTTTGGTCTTCAGTTCTTGGAATGGTTTCTGTTATCAGGCAGGCTCTCCCCTTCCTGATGGAGACAGGAGGCAGGGAGGCTTGTTCCAAAATGGCCATCTGGGTACAAGCTCTGTTTTCTTGGCCAGTGGGGAAGAAAATTCTTCTTCCTTGAGAGGTTTTTTTAAAAGTCTTAGAATTTAGTTTAAGTAATCTTGATTGGATTGTCTTGGAATGTGTTCCTACCTTGAAAAAATCCCTATGGGTTCTGCCAGTTAGTCTATGGGGCCATCGCACCCTAAGAACATGGCTGGGCATCTGGGTTGAAGTTAGGAAGGGAGTCCCTCCCCATCGTCACTCTGGTTGCAGCACCCTGCATGGGTCAGAAGGGAGCAGAGCCATGTGGAGTCAGGAGGGTGGTCAGTGTCCTTGAGGAGGGCTGATGGGCATTGGGAGCTTGGACAAGAGGGGAGGCAGTGCAGATGGAGAAAAATGGGTGAATTCCAGGTGCACTTGGGCATAACTAACACGTGCTGAGCACAGATTGGATATGAGGCTGCTGGAGTTGGCCTGGTTTGGTTAGCAGAACTGCACTGATGGTGGTGCCATGGATCAGCATGGAGAACCCAGAAGATGACCACAGCGGGGGTGAGGTTTATTACTTTTATCTTGAGTATAATTGAATTTGAGTTATGATGTCCAAGTGGAAATGCTGAGCAGCAGGTGCATATATAGATCCTGAGCACATGGAGGAGGTATTATATGGCTAGGGATAAGAATTTGAAAGTCATCTTCATTTAAAGGCTAACTGAGGCATGGTCATAGGTGAGATTTCTCGGGGAGGGAGTACAGGATGAGAAGAGAAGGATTAGTGGGAACGAGATTTAGGGATTCTAGCATTGAAGAGACATGCAGAGGAAGATGAATCAGGAAGGAAGCAAACAGTAGGTGGCCAGAGATGTGTCTGAGGTCAAAGGGAGAGAGTGAGGAGGGATGATGGGTCTTTGTCCCGTGTCCAGCAGGTATCCGCGTCATATTCCATACGTGCATCTTTGCTCAGAGTCACTGGCTGGACAGGCTGCCTCTCTGCAGGACCATAGCCCATCCCTGCTTACCCTGGCTCCCACCACGGCAACACCATTGTCTTCTGTGTCGTCTGTCACTATGACTCTCCTTCCCTTCCTGCTGCCGGCCATAGCCCTGCCTCACGGCTCTCTCCTGGTCAGGGCAACCAATCCTCTTAAATTAGAAATCCTGGTGGGGGATTTCCATCTGGTCTTGGAGACTTGCTTCTTGCCAGACTGGGTCTTAATCTGGCTTTCCGTGCTGTGCTTCCTTCTCTCCCGCTTGTGGGTCTGGTGTTCCCAGTCTCCACATTATTTCTGATCTGCGCTGTCCGGGCCTTCAGGTTGTTCGGACACAGAGTAGATGGTACTTCTTTTATTTCCATTCTCCTTAAGATGGTTCGAGTTTCCTCTGAGCTACGGCATAAGCGCTGGGGTTTCCTGTTTTTCCTCTTTCATGTGGTCTCAAGTCCTGGAGTGTGTGGTGGCAGCGGAAGAAGGGCGGATCCTGGTGGTGGTTGTGTGTGTGTGTGTTGGGGGGCTGCTTCTTGGCCATCATGAGGGCCTTCTCCCAATTTTCCCATCCCAATTGCACTTCCGCTCTTCCCCTGGAGTGAGAGGTTTGATGAGCTGTTTCCCCACAGCCTTCCAGCGATTTGTTGACTTGTGGATATATGAATATCTACGTTTATATGCTGGGCATCATGCGTCTGTGTAAGCAGGCACATGGGCACTTTCCAGGGGAGGTGCATCGCTCTCATCCAATTCAGAGAGGCCCAGTCCTCACCCCAAATTTTAACACTGACTTTGACAGTGTCATTGCAATCCATTAGAATGATGTGCAAAGTTCCTGCGCTTGACATTTGCCCTCTTTCCACTTCATCTCCTACTCCTTTCCGTCTAGTATTACATACGCTGGCAACACCCATCTCCTGCAACTCCACCTACACACATGCACGCGCACGCACAAGTGAGTGCACACTCACACACTGCACTCCCTCATGTCTTGGTGGTTTTGTTCAGACTACTTCCTCCACCCAGAATTGGTCCTCTCTCTTGACACAGGGATTTTCTATGTAGTATACTGCCCGTGCTGATTTCTCAATTCAGATACAGAACATCTTCTCAATGCCTTCCTGGTTCTACATGCCAGCATGACTTATAAACACATTTTCTAGCCCTGAAAAGGGTTGACAGTCACCTGCTGTAATAAGTAGCCTTCATGTTTTGACTAATTTATTTGATTTCAAATAACGAAAAATACCAAATATATCATAATGTTTTTGCAATATAAATTTTAAGAAGCAGTGAGCTCCTGGGGCACCTGAGTGGCTCAGTTGTTAAGTGTCTGCCTTCAGCTCAGGTCATGATCCCAGGGTCCTGGGATTGAGCCCTGCATCAGGCTCCCTGCTCAGAGGGGAGCCTGCTTCTCCCCTCCTATCCCCCTGCTTGTGTTCCCTCTCTCGCTGTGTCTCTCTCTGTCAAATAAATAAATAAAATCTTAAAAAAAAGAAGCCGTGAGCTCCTTCTTCCTTCTCTCCGTCCCTCCCTCCCTTTCTTCTCTCCCTTCTTCCTTCCCTCCTTTTTCCTCTCTTATTTTGTTTTGTTTTTACAACAACCTCTGTTCACCCACAACTGCTCCTTCACTATGCACACGCAGAGGTGACAAGGGAGGTGAATGGAGTGCAGAGAGGGCTGGGAGAGACACTTTACAATGTGTGTATAGGTGTGAGTTCCAACATGTCCTTTTGTCTCTACAGCGCCTGATGCTTCTTAAAGTATCACCGAGCACGGTAGCTTATGCCCTGCTGCACAGGAACTATTTGAGTA
Organism: Leptonychotes weddellii; assembly: GCF_054177405.1. Classification (NCBI taxonomy): domain Eukaryota; kingdom Metazoa; phylum Chordata; class Mammalia; order Carnivora; family Phocidae; genus Leptonychotes; species Leptonychotes weddellii. The sequence continues at coordinate 129,356,404 of NC_138376.1, read as the reverse complement.
CAGTTAATTATATCCCTTCAGTGCATGTTAATTTTTTGCATAAATATTATATTCTCCTGAGTTTTATCCTCCTTTTCTTATGTAACATATAATAGATTCCAGAACAGGTGGAAGTATTATCTGAAACGTGTAGGCTGTTGTAGTTCAGCACATTTGCTTAATTTACTTATATGAACTTTATTATAATTAGAAAACCTAAAATAATACATAAAATTATAGAGAGACTAAGTAGAATTTTAAACGCAGACATAGGGTGGCCTGGAAATCTTGATAGCGATACCTGTCACTTACTGAGAGCTACTGCACCCTAGGTATTATGTTTGCTCTGGATATATTAGTGTCAGTGAGGGGTGGGTGAGGGAACTCAGCTAACACGCCCAACTCACAAGCGTCACGGAGCTGTCACAGACACACTGACCTTCCAGCCGAAATCTCCTGGTCTCAGAGCCTAAACCCTGAGCCCCCATTCAGAAGGTCCTCATTATCTACTTAAAGTGGATTTGCTTAACATGGGCACCAAAAGTTCAAAATAAATAGTATAAGCAGTTTTGGTTTGGGACATTATCTTGAAAGATAAAACCAGGAGATAGACTAAGACATTTATTTTCTCACGTATTTAGCAAAATTTAGGTTTTCACTGCATTTGTGTCTAATCCTTATAGGAGAGAATCAAATGTCATGTGGGGTTTTCTGGTGTAATTTCTCTCAGTGGAATGTGATGTAGCATCACCTCTCCTTCCACATCTGGGAGCATGATCACAGAGAAGGTAAGTTCTGCAAGTGTGTAGATGGGTTTCCCAAGGCCTCTCTGATATCCAAAAATTTCCTTTGGAATTTACGCTTGTTCCATGATCTATGTGCTTTTATTTTCTTTTTCTTTTTTTAAAGGATTATTTATTTATTTATTTGAGAGAGAAGGAGAGAGAGCAGGATGAGTGAGAGAGAACCTGAGTCAAGTGGGGAGGGGAGAGACAGAGGGAGAAGCAGGCTCCCCACTGAGCAGGGAGCCAACGTGGGGCTCGATTCCAGGACCCTGAGATCATGACCCGAGCCCAAGGCAGATGCTTCACCGACTGAGCCTCCCAGGCGCCCTTGTGCTTTTCTTTTCAACTGTCAACTGAAGATGATCTTCACGTACTTGCGTGTTTGTGTGAGAGAATGATTATTTTCATTGATTCCATGGGATAATGCCGCCTGCAAAATCTGTAATTTTATTGTGTACTCATTTTGCATTGTGTTGAAATGGTCAGCCTTCCACGATGGGGAAGAGCTTCTGTGACGGCCCTCCTGAGATAGATGGAGTGGTGCTCAGCACACACCCACCCCTCCTTGGGGCAGCATAGAAGCCCCCCTACCGACTTTGGGTTTGGTCATGTGGCTTGTTCTGGCCATTGGAATGGGAGTGTTCGCATCGTTAAATGAGGGTGTGTTTGCTTGGGCCCATGTGCCCCTGCTCTCCATCATGAGATGAACACCCAAGGCACAGCTCCTTGTCCAAATAAGTTATTCAAATTTGCCAACGTGTCTCCAAAGCAGCCGAGTCCCTGTGCTCTAACCTTCCTCCCTCCGCCCCAAGAACCAGCTGAACTCTGCAGTCACAAGAGAGGGACGTGGGGACTCGGTGCGGATGGGACCCTGCCCAGAGTGCTGGTGGCTATGGCGTCTGCGTCCTTGCCCTGAAGACAAGCGACCTTCACGGAGGTCATCATCTGCAGTGGCACTTCTCCCACACGAGTTCTGTAGCTAAATGAAAAATAAGCCAAAGGACAAGTCTGCGTAGCTCCAGTAAGACAGTGACCCTGCAGCAGGTTGTGTGTGCAGAACACCGGGTGGTGGAAGCTGTCAGCTCCGTGTCCTTGGCTAGTCCCAGTTCGGGCCAGTGAAGAGCCATGATGATTACCCTGTTCCAGTGCTGGCTAAACCACATCCTGCTGTGGGACTGCCCTCTGTTCCCCGTCACCCCGAAGGAAGTGACCGTTTCCTCCACCCTCACTGTGTGTGACGTGATCACAACTCGCAGAAGTGGTCGCGGAGAAGTGGTTGTGCTTCCGGTAACAAACTCTGTCGACATGAGCATTTTTCCTCTAAACGTTTCCGCAGCTCTCGTTTAGGAAAGACCAGTATCGGTTTTGTGAGGACACGTAAACTTCGGAGCGTGGACCAGAAATGCCTGGCAGTCGCTGCAGGGGCTCGGGGGTGGGCATGTCGTGGGCCCGGGGGACCCCCGTGACCCGGGCTGGCGGCCCCGTGGTGTGGGCGCCTTCGCCAGCGTCTTCCCCTGGCATCTCAACAAGGTTGTGGACATTTTATGACCCAAAGAAACGTTTGACTTGAAGTCCGGGGGAACGATTTAAATACCTGTGTGGATGATTTTTACTATTCACTCGGTGGAATTCTGGAACATCCTTAGTTGGTTTAAGGGGCAGTTACATGTATGAGATTCTGAGGCAATGATACAGCATTGAGATTTATTGATCAAACAGCCCCGAAGAGAGTATGGCTTAATATTAAAGTTTTTTGTGATAACAACAGAACGGTGATTCAAACACCTAGAAAGTGAAATGCTGCAAAACTTGATAACAATTTTAAGAAATTCTTGTAATTGTCTGTCTTGCCCCTTTGCCAACTTTTCTCTTGGATTTTATGGGTTCTCTCTCTGGTGGCCAGATGTTCCGTCCATGTTGGTATATTACTTTAAAATATGTGGAACGTAAGGAATAGTGCAGAGGACCACAGGGGAAGGGAGGGAAAACTGGGAAGACATCAGAGAGGGAGACGAACCATGAGAGACTCTGGACCCCGGGAAACAAACTGAGGGTTTCAGAAGGGAGGGGGGTGGGAGGATGGGGTAGCCGGGTGATGGGTATTAAGGAGGGCATGTGCTGTGATGAGCGCTGGGTGTTATACGCAAATAATGAACCGTTGAACACTACATTAGAAACTAATGATGTACTGTCTGCTGGCTAACTGAACGTAATAATAAAAAAAAATAAAAAAATAGGTGAAGAGCTCTGTTGTTATCACCCAACTCAACAAACCGCAGGTTGCTGGCCCCGGTGGGTGGGGGGGACCTGCACCCCAGCCCCTCCTGCGGGGAAGCGCTGACCTCGTCCTCGGGATAGTTATTTCTTGCTTTTCTTTAGCACGTCGTGCATATGCTGTGCATCCCGCCCCATCTGGTCCCATCTGTGAAAGGAGACGGCCGTGTGCGCTCTGGGGGCGTGCTTCTTTGGCTCAGCACTACGCTTCTGAGATTCATCTCTTTTCTGCTTACGGATGCGACTGGTTCATGTACATTGGCGCACATTTATCTTTTTCCCGTAGCGTATGTGTCCGTTAGCATTCTCTTGAGTAGAGTTTAAATTCCCTTTTGGTTTTAGCTGCTTGGAGCTAAATGATGCTGCCTTTAGAGGGTCGTATGGACCTGCACACGTTGGAACCAACCCCAGGAAGCTTGAACTGGAGCAGAAAAAAGGACAGAAAAGAAAACATGGTGATTTCTAGTAAATGTGGAGGGAGGTCTGTAGGTTGAACAGACTGTTAATAATGTTCAACAGGGCATCTCAAAACGAGTGGAAAAATGAAACTTCATGTGCTCTCGTACTTGAGCCAAGTCAACAGAGACTTGGGTGAGCTGGGTTGGACCGGGTCTGGGCTGCTGACTGGCCCTGGGCTCCAGACTCGACAGAGACGCAGAGAGGAGTCAGAGCGGAGTGGCCTGTCCACATGTTGCCACGCTAGGGGCAGGGAAGCCCCGTGGCAATCACGCCACATGAATGTCGTCCTCCCCAGACCACGAGGCTGTGGGCAGTTCCCAGTTCCTTAAATTACGGGAGTATATCTGTTTATGCCAAAATATCTCTTGAAAAATACAGAAGAAGCTGGTTCCACTGGTTTCAACCAGGGAAGGAAACTGGGTGGCTGGGGATGGCGGTGGGAGGGAGACTTCGCACTGGGACCCCTTTGTAGCTCTAAATTTTGAAACACATACTAATATTCCTTAAAGAAAAACAATTCAAATAAAAAAATTGTCATCACATGAACAGGGCTCGTGCTTTAGGCACGGTTAGCATGGGGTATCTTTATAATCAGAAAAAGAATTCCACAGTTTACCTGGGGAGAAATAGAATCCTACTACATGACCAGAGGTGATTCTGATTTGAGCACGTGGGATTTTCTTTGTTCGGGGACCCGGGAGGCTGCCCCAGGAGAGGGGCCCGGGGGATGCTGGGGTCCCCCCCGGGGACAAGGGGGTGAGAGAACAGGCCCCCTGAGGAAGCCAGGGCCCTCCCCCAGGGACACCCCCACACAGGACATGGGCTGCCGAGTCTGAAGGCCTGGCTGCAAATAAGAAGTGCTGAGAGAACATTTTCGTGGCTTCAAATAACTGTAATGTGTGATAATTTTCTGTGTTATTTAGGGCTGTGATGAAAAGCTATAAATAACTTGAAGTGTGAGGTTTGTAAGCCATGTTGGTGCCCAGTCCCAGCGCAGGTGATGCTAAGGACCCCGTTTTGCGGTCTGAGAAGGAGGCAGGAAAAGAGGGCTGGCTGAGGTGGGCCCGAGTCGCGGGCCCTGCTCCCTGGGGTGACGGCCAGAGTGCTGCCAGCAGGGACCTGACCCCCGGGGACAGCCTGGGCGGGCACCACACAGCCGGCACTGGGGCGGGACACCCTGGCCTGGGGAGGAGGGGTGGCTGGGCAGCTGGGCGGCGGAGGGGCCTTGGCCTCGAGCCCAGCAGGCCCTCGGACCCCACCCCAGCCCCCGGACATGTCCACCCCCAACCCCCTTTCCTCCCTTCCCTCTAGAGACCGAAGGCTTTCTCGTGTTTGACCCTCTGTCCTGACTGCCCCCTGCTCATAACCCGGGTCTTAGCAGAGACCAGAGAAGCTCCCTCCCCAGTTCCATTTCTGTAACGGTGCACATACCCCTACCCACTCTCTGGGAGGGGCCTCTTCCTTTGTAACAGAAGCCAAGAGCCGTTATGAGAGTCTACCAAAGTGACCCAGTCCGCTAGCCCAGCAGAGACCAGGCATGCACACCTCCCGGCCCCTGAGGTCTGGATAGCAAATAGCTCCAAGGCCTTCAGTATTCAAACATGGATTTTAAAATGTGTGTATCTAACATCTACAAAGTAAATGCATACAATATAAATTATATTAGGTATCTATTATATATATATATATTTTAAAGATTTTATTTATTTATTTGACAGAGAGAGACACAGTGAGAGAGGGAACACAAGCAGGGGCAGCGGGAGAGGGAGAAGCAGGCTTCCTGCAGAGCAGGGAGCCCGATGCGGGAATCGATCCCAGGACCCTGGGATCATAACCTGAGCCGAAGGCAGACGCTTAACGACTGAGCCACCCGGGCGCCCCTCTATTATATATTTTAAAGTAATATATACAAATGATATTTTAATATAAACACCTGCTATGTATTCAATACACACCTATGATACAAATATGCATATGTGTGCATACATGTAATACAAAACAGCAGCTGGAGGCTGGCCCTTGGAGAGAGCTGTCCACACCACAAGGAAGGTCTGATTCTTATTTTCTGGCTAAAGTTGCTTAAGAGGGACCTAAATTGGTTACCGGGCTTATCAAAGCAGGCTAAGGTTGAAGCATGTTATTTTTTGATTCCTAATAAGAGCCTTGTACTGGGAGCTCACTAGTAAAGACAAGGTGTGATAAGGGGAGGTGAATCCCAACAAACTCTCCCGGGGTTTCCTAAGACAGGGCGGGAGGGGGCCATCCTGTGCCAAGGGAAGTCTCCGGCTCAGAGTTCCCGAGTTGGGCCAGGATGCAGATGCCCCCGGACTTGGGAGCTTCCTGTTTATTTTAGGGGGAACCTCCCACCAAGAAGTAAAACTCATAGCTCAGCACAGGTGCTGAGATTTTCAATATTTATTGCAAATTTGTGAGCTGAAGTGAGAGACCAGCTTTATAATTTGGAAGACCCCTCGGTGAAAATGTTCCCTGGGTGATTTGACAGGTGCCGTGGTGATTTTGATCCGTCTTTTCAGCCCTGTGGAAGCATCTACGTTTTGTGAAGAGTAGGAGAGCATCCTACACCCCCAGACTAGAGATATGGGTTTGCTGATAGGAGAGGCTGAAGAGTGAAGAACCCCTTATCACCAGACCTTACAAACCAGCCACCACATAGCATTTTAGCTTCTTTATTCCTTACGGGGTAATCCACATCCCATAGAGCCAATAGTCCTTGTTAGGTGCAGCTACTGCGGTGCTTTCTGCAGGGCCGGGGCCGTCTTCTGAAGCCCACGCCCCACCCAGCTACTCACACGTGGCCAGTCCAAGCAGCATTTCCATGAATAAAGAGGGTGGGAGAGATACTGTGGTATCCTAGTGCAGAAGAGACTAACTCTGCTTCCTGCATTCTGATCTTGACGTCACAAACAAAATCTGTGGTGCTAGGCTCTGGGAACCATGTCATTCTGTTTGATCTACAGTGTCCCAAATACTGTGTTAGATCATACTGTCTTTAAGAGAAAAGGACAAGAAGCAAGCTCCAGCATTAAGTGGTGTGGATTAAAAAAAAAAACAAATACTTTTCTAGATATATGGATGTACCTATTTCAAAATAGAAAAAATTGAAGTCCTACCAATCATCATGGAGCATTTATGACAAGGTAACGGTCTTCTCATTTAATCCTAGCATAAGTTTACATGGAAGGTGCTATTGTTATTTACAATTTACAGTTGGGAAGATCAAGGTTCAAAGCATGACTGTCAAACAGCAAATCTAGTGGTGTCAGAACCAGGATTTGAACTCTGGTTGTTCTGACTCCAAATCCTATACTCTAGGGGCACTTGGGTGGCTCCATCGGCTAAGCGTCCGACTCTTGATATCGGCTCAGGTTATGATCTCAGGGTAGTGAGATGGAACCCCAAGTTGGACTCCGCACTCAGCAGGAATTCCACTTGAAGATACTCTCCCTCTGCCCCTTCCCCCACCCATGCTCTCTCTCTAAAATAAATAAATAAATCTTTAAAAAGAAATCTTACACTGCCATAGAGCAAGAATTCTCCCTCCCTACACCCAGTTTCATCCACCAAGACAGCTGTCGTCAACGTTTTATAGGACTTCCTTCCAGTTTCTTCCTCTGTATACACACACACACACACACACACACACGCACTCAGTTCTATATAGGTAGGTTCAGACAATTCACGCCATTCAACAACTGGTTTTACCACTCAACCACGTATCATGGAGATCTAAACATGTCAGTTTTGTGACATAGCATCGAGGGTTTAGTGTGGAAACATTTCAGGAGTTTGGTTTAATCACCTAGAGAGATGAGCTCTAACTTCCTGGCACCTGCTGTGTCATGACCATTACTCGGGCGCATCACAGCATTTTGAAACTGTTCTTTGTCAGTTCTAAAGGTTTTGCCATGCTTTTTGGTTTACAGTGACCCCATGCGATTGAAGGAGGACAGCCAAAAAAAAAAGAGGACAGCCGAGCTTAGGGTATACCGTGGTTTCTATGAATGGTGAAGCATTATTGACCAACTACCAAAAAGGAGACACTCTTTTGAAAAAGTTCACTTGACTAACACATACTCTGCATGTAAGTTCATGACACTGGAGACTGACCTGCAGATCAATTTCTAATCTGCCTCTGTGACAGTCTGATGAATGAACTCACAGAGCTCCCTTTCCTGCAGGGAGGCCAAGTGTGGTCGGGAGGCTGGTATTTCATGACGATATGGTTAGACTAAGGGTATTTCATTAACTCCTGGGGGAATGTGTCATTAGCTACATTCTGTTTGTTCTTGGAGATTCTGTAAGCCTTCTGGGACCTGGTGACCAGTCCTGGTGAAGAGCAGCACCTTCACAAACCCCTCTTCCTGAGGAACATGTGTAGGCCAGCCCTGATCCCAGTGTGAGGACCTTCCCTGTAATAAGACCTCATCCCCCACAGGTGTTCTGTGGAGGCATTGAAATCCATGTAGGAGGGTGGGTGGTGATGAGGGATGTTTCTCAGCTTGCTGGGTTTGGTTCCCTCAGCCAGGCAGTACCACTCCTTATCTAAACACTGAAGCTCTCTTTTAGACCTCTGTTATGTACCCTGCTTTTTAGTCTAACTTGATTAAGAGATGATGTTTATACAATAAGGCAAAGTTTATTTTTCTGTGTCCCTTATAGTCTATGAGATCCTAAGAACAGGGATTATGGATTATTTATTTCTGTCTTTCCAAGGCCTAGTAAAGCAATGAATACATATAGGAAGCACTTAGTTAATGCTGAATGAATGAATGGAGAAGGCCAGTGTGTGTAAGGAAATATTTAATCAGTGCTGAATGAATGAATGAATGAAAAAACAACCCAAGGTAGTGGTGATGATGATGATGATAGTGGTGATGGTGGTGATGTTGGTGGTGATGGTGATGATGGTGGTGGTGATGGTGATGATGGTGATGATGATGGTGATGATGGTGGTGATGATGATGGTGATGTGATGATGGTGGTGATGGTGGTGATAGTGATGATGGTGGTGATGATGGTGGTGATGGTGATGATGGTGATGATGATGGTGATGATGGTGATGATGGTGATGATGGTGATGATGATGGTGATGATGGTGGTGATGGTAGTGATGGTGGTGATGATGCTGGTGATGATGCTGGTGATGATGGTGGTGGTGATGATGATGATGGTGATGGTGGTGATGGTGGTGATGATGGTGATGATGGTGATGGGTGATGATGATGATGATGATGATGATGGTGATGGTGGTGATGATGATGATGGTGATGATGCTGGT
>NC_138376.1:129288219-129347108 GCF_054177405.1 Leptonychotes weddellii | reverse complement strand
GGTGATGGTGGTGATGATGATGATGATGGTGATGGTGGTGATAGTGATGATGGTGGTGATGATGGTGGTGATGATGATGATGATGGTGATGGTGGTGATAGTGATGATGGTGGTGATGATGGTGGTGATGGTGGTGGTGATGATGCTGGTGGTGATGGTGATGGTGATGTTGGTGATGGTGGTGATAATGATGGTGATGATGCTGGTGATGATGATGCTGGTGATGATGGTGGTGGTGATGATGCTGGTGATGATGGTGGTGGTGATGATGATGATGATGGTGATGGTGATGGTATTGGTGGTGGTGGTGATGATGGTGATGGTGATGATGCTGGTGATGATGGTGGTGGTGATGGTGGTGGTGATGATGATGATGATGATGGTGGTGGTGATGATGATGATGATGGTGATGGTGATGATGGTGGTGATGATGGTGATGATGGTGATGGGTGATGATGATGATGATGATGGTGATGGTAGTGATGGTGGTGATGATGATGGTGGTGATGATGGTGATGATGGTGATGGGTGATGATGATGATGATGATGGTGATGGTGGTGATGGTGGTGATGGTGGTGATGATGATGGTGATGATGGTGATGATGATGGTGATGATGGTGATGATGGTGATGATGGTGGTGATGATGGTGATGATGGTGATGGGTGATGATGATGATGATGCTGGTGATGATGGTGGTGATGGTGGTGGTGATGATGCTGGTGGTGATGGTGATGGTGATGTTGGTGATGGTGGTGATAATGATGGTGATGATGCTGGTGATGATGATGCTGGTGATGATGGTGGTGGTGATGCTGGTGATGATGGTGGTGGTGATGGTATTGGTGCCGGTGGTGGTGGTAGTGTATACGTGTGTGTTCTATGAGTAGGGAGGTGATGGTAGTGGTATGGTGTTTGCGTGTGTATGTGTGTGTGCATATGCCATGGAGGTCTTCTGGGAGACATCATGAGGGAGTGTACTGTGTGGTTTGCTGGCAGCACATGGCACCCCTGCCCCAGCACACAGGAAAGGTGACTAGTTTTAGACTCCTGGGTTCTGTTCAGCTTGGGAACATGGAAAGAGAATTTTTTTTCTTTTACTCCAATTTCTGTTAGTTTGTTCTTGAAAGCCAGTGAGTCTTTTCTTGCACTGGCTTGCTGAGCTGTGCAAGTGGGCTGCCAGTAATGCTGTCCTGCAGGGACATTGGGGAACAATAACTAATGGGAAGTGATTGCCTGTAATCACACTCTTTGAAAGTGTCAGATGATTACACACTAGAGGAAGAGAGGATAATCGTCGAAATTTCAATGGAACACTCCCTTCATGGTATCAGAGGCAGGAGCAGTCTAATGTTGCACCCTTCCCAGGCTCCCAGCTCCGTGACCCATTAGAAACTCATCATGGGATTGGGTCTCAGGAGCTCTAAATTCCATCACCTTGTGGGTGCCTGGCATCCGTGGTCATATGCCTCCGGATGGAAATGCTGAGTTGGCTGACTGATCCTTTAAATTATGAATTAATGTTTTAAGAGATCTTGATTTTTAAGGAAAATGTGAAAGAACTTTGAGTAACTGTGAAGGAGAGGGTCTAAGGAGACTCTGATGGTGGTGCACTTGTTCAGATTCAGCCATCCCTTCCTGGGTGGGCAGTTGGACAGCCTCTCAGCCACTGGGCATGCGAACCCCTGGACTGAGACCCCATCCCCATTCACAGGTCATAGTGTCGGACCCCTGGGACCGCATATCACTGGCCTCTTGTCCTGGCTACAGTGGGTTCCACAGGGACCCAGGTCATGGTCCCAGCCAGAGGCTGCCAGCCCCCTGCAGGAGCATGGCCTCATGTTGGCAGGGGGAGGCCTTGACTGTTTCTGACTCTGGTGACTTCAGTTTGGCATCACATGTAACATGGGACCATTGTTCTACTTGTGATGGAGAATTTTGATTTCATGTGAAAACTCTCGAGAAACTCAAGCTGTGCTAGGCAGAAGGGCTGGAAACGTGGCAGAAACACCAACTCTGGACTCACCTGGGGATGTGGACACTCACAGACCCCTGGGCAGTGGGGCCTCTCCTGGGCAACTTTGCAGGAGGGCAATGGTGCTTCCGGAAGGCACCAGCCTTAGGGAGGGAGGGAATCCCAAGACCATGGCTGGGCCCTTTGTAGATTTAAAACCTTCTTTGCAATTAGCACATGTATGATTTTTATCTGCTTCCAACACTGGTTTTTTGACAGCATGTAATACATTCTCCACTCCAAGACACACATTGACAGAAGTTGATGAATGAAACATTAATGCTTTCAGACTATTTGTCTGAAATCAGATTCCAGAGAGAAACAGGCATTGTGAGTGCTGCTTGGGGCTCTTTGTGCCCTCTCCCATCACAGCGCGGAGTGTCCTGGGATCTGGAGAAAGAAACCCCGAGCAATGCGCAGAAGACCGAGTTTCAAAGCATGGGTGAGTGACACGCTCCCGCCCCAGGGAGCTGAGGGGAGGGCTGAACTGTGGGCTCCATCTTGTTCCAGTTGTGGTCGGAGCCAGAGGCCATGCTGGCCCGGTTACTGTGGCCCTGAGCCAGCTCCCACCTGTCGGCAGAGCCTGGGGAATCAGAAATGAAATCTAAGATCAGCTCAAAGAATCTAGTTCCATCGTCTTTGCTTATGAAGCCAAGACTTGTGACAGGGTTTGAGAAAACTATTCTTCAAAAGCCGAACACGCAAATGTACAAAATCACATTTTTCCCCCCTTTCAGACAAATGATCTGAAGCACCAATGCCTCACTCATCAAATTCTGTCAAGGCGTATCTTTGAACAGAGAATATATTATATACTGTCAAAACCAGTGTCAAAAGTAGATAAAATCACAGTCGATGCTAAATGCAAACAAAGTTTTAAATCTACAAATAAGCTTTAAAACTTACTTCATTTAAAAACCAACCTCGAACCCTTTCAAATTCTAAACACATACACTTTATTGAAAAAATAATCTTCCAGAGTTTTTTTTTGTTTTTTTTTTTTAAGTTCTTTCCTACATGATGAAAATTCCTAAACAATACAACTTGCTTCTTCTTGGGTCCCATCCAGACTTTACCATGTGGAGAGCGTGTGGATGGTGCTACTTACTTGCTTTAAGCCGAGGTTCTGCGTCATCAGTGTTTGGATCTGTAATGACCTCTCTTCCCGCTTTGTCCTTGTCTCTGTCATCCTGTCCCCTAGCATTCTGGGCAATGTCCAAACATTCACCTCTTCAGTAGAAACCTGTGAGCAGGCTACTCCCAGTTCATAAATTAGGGAGAGGTAAGATTACACGCACAGATCATTGCACTCCAACGGAGATCCTAAAGGAGGGGGTTTGATGGGCACCCAGCCTCAGGATAGGCACCTCCAGGTGGGACCTCTGCAGAGGACAGCCCCACGGGGAAGGTCGTCTGCATGTATGATGCCCTCCATATGCGTCCATCTGTGAAAAATGGGTATTTTCTCAGCTTTATCTGATTGGCTATTTCTGTATGACTATTTTGAATAGGAGAATATATTCAGCAATCTCGGAGGCGGGGGGAGGGGTTCTTCTTTATAGTTTTTCCATGAGATTACTTACCTGGCTGTTCACACCTCTCGCTCGGGGAGACACAGTCACTCCTGCTGCGTTCAGTCTGTGGGTTCCCCTGCTTGTTTCATATCAACCTGAGAAAATGAGTCTTTAATGCTCTAGTCTTCATCTATTGACTGCTTGCATTTTTTTTTAAGCATTCAATGTCTTTGTGAATTAATTCCTCTTGTATCTCTTGCTTTCCAGAAAAAAAAAAATTGCGGAGTGTCATTTTTGACATTGACTTTGTTTGAAATGGCAATGTGTGCATCGTGCTGCCTCAAGCATTTGAGACTCCAACAGGATCACAGGAAAATCCTGGAAATTAATGTGAATATTTCATCTCCCACTGAGACAGACCCCTTTATTTTCAACTAAAGCAATCTTTCCTTTCCTCTTTTTTTTTACATTGTGAGTGGTTTTTTACCAGCATTTCTAATGAGTGACATGCAAATGAAGGCTGTGTCAGTCATAGGAAACATGAATATTTATCGGCTTCTCCTCCTGCTTGGCACTGGGCCAAGAGCAGCCAGGCTTCCTGCCTCCCGTTAATTCTCAGCCTGCAGGGAGGCTGGTGCCAGCCCTTTTGTGGCGGGATCTGACACAGGGGTGGTCAGTGGTGGGATCTTCCTACCCCCACAGAGCAGACTACTGGTCCTTACACCCTCTGTTCCTCCAACCACAGCCCCCACCCATCCAGCTGTCCGTCCCCATGCAGCCCCCCCGGCCCTCACCCCCCCCACCACTCCTGGGGGGCAGCTCAACCCAGAACCACGGGTGCTCACACTGACTGCGCTAAGAGCTTCCTCCGGGAAAGAACGAGCCAGAGAAAGACTCTGAACGTGGAACTTGGGACTCTGGGCTGGCCCTCCAGGAAGTGGTCTCCGTAACAAGCTAAGGAACTACACACCAAGCTTGGGGCTGGGGTGGTTTCAGTGGGAAGCAGAAGGTGATCCATTGTTATTTGTGAAATGCTTGCTCTGTGCCCTCCAGGGACTTAAATTAACCGGGTGTGAGATAAAAAGAAAGACAAGTTCAAGTAGATGCCGGTCCTCCGAGGAAGAGGCGCAGGGCATGTCTATTTTTAGAAATACCTCAGACTTTAAGTTTGTAATTGCTAGGGGTAGAACTGTGTTCCCCCCAAGTTCTGAGCCCTGTACCTGGGAAGTGACCTCATTTGTGGGGTCTTTGTGGACATAACCAAGTTCGGATGAGGCCATTAGGCAGGACCCTCATCCAATGTGACTGAGTCCTTACAAGAAGGGGAAATACCAGGTGAGCACCCAGGGGGTGACCCAGGCAGGCTCAGGGGTGGGGCAGCTGGGAGAACGAGGCCAGCGATGGAAGGGCAGGAGCTGGGAGCAAACCCTCCCCGCGGCCCCTCCCAGAGAGCCCGGCCCTGCCCACACCCAGACCTTTGGCCTTCAGAACTGGGAGGGGATGGGTCTCTGCTGTTCTAAGCCGCTCAGGCTGCGTCCTTTGTTGGCAGCACCAGGACGCCAACCCAGGCCCTCCAGCCGGTGAAATCCTGGACTGAAATGAACCCGAACTTGTGGCTGGCGTGGGGTGACTCAGCTTTAGATGCTTTTCATCAGCAGCTTTGGAAATGTTAGAGAGAACACAAAAGGGCATAACATGGCCCCTGTGCAAGTAATATTAAAGAGAATTAAAATCTGTTTTGTTTGGGGCTTCCTGCTGATATCCCAGTTTGAAAATCAGAGTCTATAGAATTAACTCCTTTGTTCTCAGCGGACTCTCATTAACCGATGCCTCGCCAGCAATGGGGGCACCGGCGGGTGGCAGGCGCTGTGTCCCCAGACCTTCCCAGAACGATGCTGCGGACCATTCCCGTGCCTGGCGGTCCCCTGAAGGGGTTTAGGTGTTGATCCCACTGCCTTCGTAGGTTTTTGGCAGAACACTGTGTGTGTTACCCCTTCGTGCCTTCCCTGCTTTAGAATCAGACCGTCTTGGGCGCCTGGGTGGCTCAGTTGGTTAAGCGACTGCCTTCCGCTCAGGTCATGATCCTGGAGTCCCGGGATCGAGTCCCGCATCGGGCTCCCTGCTCGGCAGGGAGCCTGCTTCTCCCTCTGACCCTCCCCCCTCTCATGTGCTCTCTCTCATTCTCTCTCAAATAAATAAATAAAATCTTTAAAGAAAAAAAAGAATCAGACCGTCTTGGCTGAAGAGCCGTTCGACGACTAGCGTGGCCCCTCCAGGGTTCATTCTGGCCAGCCTCCTTTCCGACATGCTGACTCCCCCGGGAGAGGCAGGGAGTCAGCCTGTCCCCAGACGCTCAGCCCTGACCTTCCCGAGGCCTATCTCCGGCAGGCCCCACCCACTAACGCAAACTTGGGTGATTTGATGCCAGCCTCCTGTTCCCACACTTGCAGGGCTGGGGCTTAGATAAAAGGTCTACGCATACGCTACCTCGAAGCAGGTGTGTCCTGCGTTTCCAGGCGGACGCTGATGTCAGCCCAGTGCCAGGCCCACACCTCCTGAGCTGTGCGCCCCACAGGGCTGTGGGATGAATGCCTGCTCTGTGTGCCCGCGTTCTGGGCCTGGGGACAGGGTGGGAACCTGATCCCCTTTGTTAAAGGTCTGGGGGAATGTCAGCTGTTGATGGCCGGGGCGTATGTCCAAAACCGTCCTCTGCTAAGACTGGGTTTCTCTTGGCCTTTACCCACCCCTGGTCTGTAACCAGATACCAAGGACACAAAAAGGTTAGCCTTTCTGCTCGTTTTTCACTTGAAAGGCACTGTGAAACTAGAATTTGAAAAGGAAAAAAAGTACTTGTTTTTAAATAGCCACTCCCACCCTGGGGAAACTTCTCCAGATCTGACATTAACTCATGCCCTTCTAAAGTACCAGACACTTTTATTGAGTACTTACTGCTCGCCAACACGGTGCTAACCACTTTTCTTCCATTTTATCATTTATATTCTCTAAAGTTCTATCAGATAGGTTTTTATTGCCAGCATTTAATAGATGAAAAGACAGATTCAGAAAGGGACGTACAGCGTGGCAGGTGGTAAGACTAGCTTCCTGCAGGAGTGAGGGCCTAACCAGGGAACGGGGAGAGACAGAGACAAGCGGAGCAGGGGAGAGGTGATTGTGCTGTGGCCGGTGCAGGGTCGAAGGGGGTGGGCCCGTCGGAAGGCATTCCCAGCCCACATTACGTGTGGCTCCGCGTTGCTGGCAAAACCTGTCTGCAGAGTGTCCCTGCTCTTTGATGCCTGCAGGCCTGCAGATTCTGGAACACCTGTGATGGCTGGTCTCGGCGACAGAGGTCAGGCCAGTGGGTCTCTATCACCCTCACCCCTGCGGCGAGCCTCGACCCATCTGAGAAAAAGCGTATTTACCTGCTTCGTAGCTTTTCCGTAGATCTCACTTCTCAGCCACCGAGAAGCCGCAACCCAGTCTTCACGTGATGCTTTCCCACTCGCGGAGGCCCAGCGCCTCCAGGGGCCTGGACACGGGGCTGGGCCTGCGGGGGGCGGGGGGAGGTGCGGGAAAGGACAAGGTGACTGTGACCTTCCTGTCCGCCCTTCCCGTGCTCCCCAGAGACAAGGTCTAGGGGTGTGTGTGCACGGCTTCACTTTTCAGTTTTAGAGGAAACACAGCAAAACCTGCATACCCCCGTTTCCTCTAGCCCCGCCGTGGGCCCCTGCAAAGCAGGTGCCCTCGTCCCTGCTGACTCCCAGACCTCAGATGTGGCCGCCAGGACCGGGAACACCGTCCTATGGGTTTAGGCCCCCGGTCTGTGCAAAGCGTCGCAGTGGCCCTCGGAGACGAGCGTGTAGATCTTCCTCGACTGACAAGGGGATGACCTCTGATAAGCCTGTGTCGGCGTGGACCCCCATGGTCACGTGGCCGGAACGGAGCTGCCGCTCAGGGCCACTGCCCAGCATCCCGAGTGAGGATCTGACTGTGTGTCTCTAGCCTGAGACAAGATCCAAATTCAAAACTCCAAGTACAATTTGCAGTGAAATGTATTGATTTTGTACCACTGTGAAGTCCAAACACCGTCAAGGCGAACTGTTCTGAAACCGTGGGCGTCTGTAGTAGGGAAAGTGTGAATAAAAGCATATTTAGGAACAATGTCACCTAAATTAATGTTTATTGTCTAATCTAAATGAACACATATTTGCTGTGCAAACTCAGTTTTAAAACAAGCCCCTTTGCCTGTCTTCCTGTCAAAGGGCTGCCCCCCAGCCTCAGCCCTTTGGGGTAGAGGCGCTGGAGCCATGGCCATGGGGAGCCATGGCCACGAGGGGCCACGGCCACGGGGAGCCACGGCCGTGAGTTTGCGGACCCTGCCCGGAGGCGCACAGTGCCAGGAGAGAGAAACCGCTGGGCAGCCTGGACGCGGAAGGGCGAACGAATACTGACAAGAGCTGATGTGATTCTCACGCTCATACATTGAACCTGGTGAAAATACCTTCCTCTTGGCTCCTGGGGAGCAAGTCTGCCTCAGTGGGTCCTTGGCTCCCAAGGTTCGACGTTTAAACTGTGGATGTTGAAGTCCTGGAGACTGCGTCCCCAGGCTGGGTCAGGTTTGGACGTCGAAAACCCTCCAGGCCATTCTGACGGGAGCTGAAGGTTGGAGCTGGGGTTGCAGACTCCCAGGGCACGGCCTGGCTCAGGGACCCCCGGTGGACCCTGGCCAGCACCATTGCAGGACCCCACGGGGCGCACCCACAGCCCGCCCGCGCAGGACACGGTCAAGTGACGCTCTTTCTCACAGTGGAGAAGGAGCTAATTCAAACCGTGCAGGAGGAAGGGCTTGATGATCTCTCTGCAGGAAATTCTTCAAAATGCTAGTCATCATCAGGCACTTAATTAGCAAAAAGGGTGAGTTTTTGTCTTTTCTTATTATGCTTATTGCATTTGCCAGCTTTTGAATAGTTATCATGTGTTGTGATTTCTTCTCTGTTCTAAATATTTTTTTTCAGTCGTGCTTCTCTCTGTGCCCATACTTTTATTCTTTTTCTTGAAGACAGTCCCCCACACCGGGCTGGGTTTAGGACCCTCCAGTCCCGGAACACAGGACAGCGTGCGTGGGGAGGCCTGCTGGCAGGGAGCTGGGGGACCCCAGGCCTCACAGCCACGAGAGGGACAAACAGAGCGTGATGTGGGGGCGTCTTGGCCACAACATGACCCGTGACGAGGTTTAAGAGTAGGAAGAAAAATAAAGATTTTTAGCAGTTGCTATGAGTGTGGAATTTTGGGGAGTGGCAGAGATGTCAACTAAGAATTTAAGGAGTGCTGCTGGGAATTTGGCATGTATTTCCGCCCGGGAGTGTGTGCGTGTGCTGTGTGCATGTGCGTTCGTGTTGGCGGGAGCCGGAGGAAGGTGGGAGGTGGAGAAAGACAAAAATCCACAGCTCATTCACTTGAAAACTTTCTTTCTCAGCAGCTAGCCTTTGTAACTTGAATGAGACTTTATTTATTTTAAAGATTTTTATTTCTTTATCTGAGAGAGAGAGCGAGCACAAGCAGGGGGAGCATAGGCGGGAGGGAGAAGCAGGCCCCCCGCTGAGCAGGCAGTCTGAACGGGGCTCGATCCCAGGACCCCGGGATCACGACCTGAGCCGAAGGCAGATGCTCAACCCACTGAGCCCCCCAGGCGCCCCTTGAATGTGACTTTAAACAAGGAGTGCTGCTGGGAATCTGTCTTGTATTTCCCCCCGGGTGTGTGTGTTTGTGTGTGTGTTGGACTCCCGGACGCCCTTGGCTGCATGGCCTTTGCCACCGTGTGCTCCTGGGAACACCCCGGTCCCTCCCGGTGTCACTCAGGCCAGTCCCGTGGGGGTTCTCAGAGATACAGCAGTGTCCACACGGTGTCCAGCCAGACTGATGCAGTTTCCAGAACATTCTTGTACTTTCCACGCCCTGCCCCTTTGTTCTTCCTGTGAATCCTCCCCTTCTTTACCAGGGGACCCTCGGGGCCACGGCAGCGTCGTGGGAGATGTGCCCCCAGCCCCTTCCCGCCCCGGGGGGTGCTTTCTTCACCCGCTGGTCCGCAGCCTCTGTCTGCATGCTGAGAGCCGGTGATCTGGGCTGCACCGGGCGCCCACGTGCAGGGACGGATCAGCAGCGGCTCCTAGTCCGTGTGTGGAGCTGGCCGACCCCTCATGGACGGGGTCGCGCCGGCCCCGTGTCATGACCCCGGCGCCCGCCGGAGCCCGGCTTGCAGGGGCTGCTCTCGGGAAGGGCAGGACAGCAAGTGCGTCTGAGCCCTTCCTTCTCTCTCCCTCAGGGCCACCCTTCCCACTGCACAGAGGAGACCGGCGCTCCCGTGGTATGCGTGAGGCGGACGGCATCTCTCCGTGGTCCCCCGCTGGCAGGAGCCCCGCAGGGCCATCTCCCCATCACCTCGAGAAAGGCCGTCCTGCCTCAGTGCAGAGGGTATCACGTCACGTGGGCCCTTTCGGTTCTCACTGAGGGTCTCTCAGGGAAGCCAGCCATTGAGATGTGCCCATGGCACGCATTTTAGTTGGGGCGTGAGCCTCGTGGGGTGTCCTGGTGAGTGCATGTTTGGGAGCAAGTCCTCAGGCTCTTTCAGTCAATCTTTCTGTGCATTGGGACAAAAGGTAATCGCATCCCACGGCAGGTGCAGCCTCGCTCTGGCCCGAGGGCCATGGCTGTGGTTCCCGCCACCCCCCCCCCAGGAGGCAGCCCCCGGGTGTGCATCCCCACGGAGCAGGCACCGTGCACAAAGCATGCCACGAAGACGCACAGCTTTGGGTGCCCGTAGATGAGTGGAGGAGATGTGCATTCATGCGGCCTGGGAGCGCGGAGCGGGTGCGGAAGGAGCCTGGTGCACGATGCGCCTAGGCGGGGGCAGCTGGGGGCGGCGTTCACGACGGGGACAGTGCCGCTCAGCACCGGGGTGGGGGCACCCCAGGACACTGCTGGGGGACACGCCAGGGAGCCTGTTGGTGGGTTAACTTGAGCGTTACCTCATGCTTATTTGGCATCACTTGCAGCCTCGTTCGGATGAGCCCCTGATTTGCGCGGTTTTGCCGCCTGATGCTCTGTTAAGAAGTGATGGGGCTGGAGAGACAGCAAGAGCCTGCCGGCCAGCCAGGCACTAGTAGCTTATCTCGTGGGGGCCAAGGCTACTGGCCTCACGTCTTTTCCACAGCCACTGCCGGTCCAAACAACACCAAAGGCAATGTGGCCCGAGGGGGACGGGGACGGGACACGGACTCCATTTCCCACGTGGTGAGAATCCATCGTCCTGATTCATGAGTGAGAACCGCAGGCCTCGTAAAGCACCAGCTTCCCCACCGGTGAAATGGGGCCGTCCTTCTGGTCTCGCGGGGTTGCCATGAGGCCCCACGGGGTCACGGAGCTGGTGGTGACGGCTCACGTGACATGGCCCCACCGTGGTCCTTGGCAAACCACCGCAGCCTGGACCACTGTTTCCAGAAGGTCAGGTGGGAGCCCTGGACCCTGTCCCCAAGACTCTCCACGGCACACGTGCCACAGCGTAGCGCCTTCCGTCCTCCCACAAAGGTCTAGGGGTGCTAGAAGGCCATAGATCCACCCACGACCCCACTGAGCAGCCCGCCGACTTCAGCGAGCAGCCCGCACGCAGCCTCAGGCCCCGGTGGAAAGGAACGCGGGCAGCCTGCACCATCGGAGCTCCTCCCGTCCACGAGAGCCCTCCCGTAGAAGCCACCTTCCTGCCTTGACGGAATCTGCGGGCGAAGCGGGGAGGTGCTTGCATTCCTAGGTGGCTGCTGGTCCCTTGGTCTAATGCCACCAAGGAACATCTTCAGACGAGACTGTCCTGAGGGGCACCCCAGCCCAGGGCTGGTCTCCGTCTTGCAGTGTCTGCCCTCAGGCTCACCTCTGCTCTGACGTGGACCCTTTTCTGCCCCTCGGGGTCTGGCCGTGAGGGGACATCAGAGCCTCACGTCCCCCAGTAATTGTCAGCACTGTTCCCTGAGGGGGACAGTGAATCGGGGTCCCCAGAGTGGACCTGGGGCTCCCAGGGCTACCCTGCCCCTCCTCGGAGAGCTGACAGGGGCCTGAACAGCTGTGGGCAGCGTGTTTTCCCTAAGACCTTGACACGATCGCTATCAGAAAACACAAAGGCTCTCCGTTTCCCTGGCCTTCCGAGCTTCTCATCTTGGGTGGGACACTTTGGTCGCCCAGGAAGGAAACCCAGCTCAGTCTGGTCCAAGGGAACTAAAGGGAGGCCGGCGTATGAGCATCCCAGGAGAGCAGCTTCACTGCCTGCGCGGCCTGCCCTGGGCCTCGGGGACTGCCCACTTCCCTCTGCCTCTCTGCGGCTTTCCCAGAGACAGGTTCCCTGCACCCACTGGGTCTTCCTGGCAGCCCCAGTCACAGCTCCCCAGTTTGCAAGTC
Source organism: Leptonychotes weddellii (assembly GCF_054177405.1). Taxonomy (NCBI): domain Eukaryota; kingdom Metazoa; phylum Chordata; class Mammalia; order Carnivora; family Phocidae; genus Leptonychotes; species Leptonychotes weddellii. Next base: position 129,335,142 of record NC_138376.1, on the reverse strand, counting down.
CAGTCCTAGCAAAGATGGTCAGCGCTCCCCTCTGGCTACTCCAGACTCCCATCTGCATTTTGAGCCAGAGGAAGTCGATGCCCGCTGGCTGGGCCTGGCCACCTGCCAGCCCGGAGGCTCAGGAGGAGCTGGGCAGCCCCATGGGAGGTGCCTTACCAGCAGGAGGCACAGGGGATGCTGGCCAGGCCCACCTCTTCCTCTTCAGAGGCGTCGAAGGTCAGACGGGAAGGCTGACCGCGCGCCCACCTGCCGGAACGCCATCCTGGTAGAACACCAGATCTCCCTCCTGGCGTGCTTGACACGAGGCTTTCATCCATCCAGCAAGGACTCGGGCCCCTCTCTGGGGCAGATCTGAAGCCCAGTCCAGTGGAGCCCCCACTGTCTACAGCCCAAAGAGGGGCTCAGGGCCACCGGCTGACACCTGCATGGGCAGAGGGGCCATGACGTTCCTGAGGGCATGGTGCAGAGTGGTCAGGGCCCCCTGGGAGCCATTCTGAGTTAGAGCACGCTGCATGGAGGACACACCTCTGTCCCCATGCACACCCTCCTGTGACACCAACATCTCTCTCTGGACCTTGGCAGAGTGGCCCCACTCATGAGGCTGAGGGCACCTCTCTCCAGCATCTCTGCGGACCCCTAAGGTGTGCCAGGCTCTCCTTCCCGGCCGTGCATCACCCCCACTGACTTATGGGCCCGGTCACCGTCCCCATGGGCCCATCCTGCCAGGAACCGGGGTGCGCAGCTCTGTGACACTTCACTGGGCACGAGGCGGATGGAGGAGGACAAGAGTAGGCAACTGAGGTCAGAGGCCACCCTCACTGCAGGAAGTCTCACGGTCTGTCCTCACCCTGGGAGTTCCTTCAACCCCCGCTCACTATCTGCGGGCATTACGCATTCATAAACACACTGCGAGCGCATATTTGGCGTACAAATATATAAATTGCATACATTCATTATTTAACCCTCTGTTTTCCAAACTAGGCTGAGACTTCTCTTTCGTGTGACTGAGGGTCTGTTAAAGTGTTTCCTCAACCAGAGATCATTCTCCTTCTAGAAAATTCTCCTCTGCTCCTTTCCATTCCACCCACCTCACTTCCGCAAACCACACACGGAAATGGTTCCTTCTAGCTTTTTCTTCACTGAGTTTTTTGGTGTTTCTTTCAAGCATCAAAGGAGTTGTAGTGACTGGGAGCAGTTAGATTTGACCAGAGTCGGACACTGAAGCTCCCAAGAGGAATGGGGAGTTGCTAGTGGGATGTCTGGAACCCCTGGCGGGGACTGAGGAAGGATGAAAGAAAGGAGAGGGGAGGGAGGCCTCAATCCTGTTCCAAGATGGCGAGCTGTCCATCCCTAGCTATGGTCTGTATGGCCTTCACGCACCAAAAGTGCCCAGAAAACACTGAATACTTACTGCATCCCGACGCTCTGCAGATGCCCCTACTGAGTCTTCGGTGTGGGTTTTTTCTGTCAGGTCACTGGTCACAGGTTTTCTGGGTTGGACTGCATTTTTGCTGCTTCTGGACTGTATTTTCACCCCATCCTGAGCCTTAACTCTGTTCATGCTGTACGAGGATGGACTTACATGGACGAATTTCCGCCTTCGCCCGGTCGGAACTGCACCAAGAAGGCAGATGAAGACGGGGTTGAATCCAGCCTGCAGCTTCTTTGCTCGGCGGCAGCTGGTGGGCCCTGACCCCTGCCATTCGGTTCGGCTCTGTCTTACGTCGTCCTGCTTCCAGACTCTGGGAAAACAGCACAGTATCTCTTGTTTATTCCTCTCTTTAACCACGATTTTGACAGTTGCAATAAATTCCTCTCTGACGTGTATATTTGGACCCAGAAACTGAAGGGCTGCTGGGCCAGATGCATCACAGACAAAGATGATGGGGACACTCCCCTGGCGTCGTGCACCGGAACGGCCTGTCTGCTCTGTGCCGAGCAAAGGTGCATTTCCCTGTGTCACGCCCACAGCACGCGGACGTAGGCAACGTGGAGCCCGTTCTCGGCTGAGGACAGAGGCACCGAGAGGACGGAAAGGGCGCAGGATCTTGTGTACTTCTCAAGGGTAGGAAGTGTGCAGCCGGGACCGAACCACGCAATCTGACGTCAGACTCTTCACTCCTCCCAAATCCTGATGTCACTGATACAAGTCATTTGTCCTGGCGTGGAACTCTCTGTGGGATGTCCTGGGTCCGAATGCGTGGGACGCGGGGGCACATCAGCAGGCGGGGCGGCGCTCCCACCTGGAAGGCAGCGAGGCCTGACGGTGCGCACACTTGGCCTGTGCTCAGACCCTGGCCACCTGCTTCAAGGCTGCTTGGCCGGCCGGCGTCAGGCACTTCGGCTCCTGACATCTGCGGTGGCTTTGTCTGCTTGGAGGAGGCGATCACGTGGGAGGGAGCAGAGGCTGGGGGCAGCTTGGCAGAGAGGCGGAACTATGTTATTTTTGGTGATCCATTTAATTGCTGGCCACAGGGCAAGGATTTGGGAGATGAAAAATTTAATTTCAAACGAAGCCCTATGAAAACTATTTCCAAGAACTCCTATCTTTGTGGCCACTCTCAATAAGGGGGCACACAGTGTTATCAGCTCATTACGTGTCTCAGTCAATCCAAGTTCTGGGGCCTGGAAGCCCAAGCTCGGGGTGCAGGCAGAGTGGGTGACAGGAGGGGGCCCGCTTCCTGGTTTCCAGATGGTCATCTGCTTGCTGCGTCCTCCCATAGTGGGGAAGGGGTGGGTAGGGAGAGAGAGGGAGGGATGGGGAGGAGGGAGAGGGAGGGAAGGAAGGAGGGATGAGGGAGAGGAATGGAGGGAGGGAGAGAGCCAGAAGGGCGGGAGGGGTGGGGAGGAGGGGAGAGGGAGAACTCTGTTGCCTCTGCCTACAAGGGCGGGAGTCCATCCGTGAGAGGCCTACCCTGGAGCTAAGCAGCACCTCCTAGTCCCATCCCGCTGGTAGGAATGTTGGAGGGACACACGTGAGCCGCGGTGGCACCAGGCTATTTCCCACAGCCTCTTTGGGGTGACCTGAAGCGCACAGGCTGTGTCAGGACCCACAACAGCTTCTGGCCTCCCTTGTCCTGTCAGACTTCAGCGGCCAGCCGTTGACACAGGGCAGACCCAGAGTCCGCAGATGTGACTCCAGAGCCTCTGGGAAGCGCGGGAGATGCTGAAATGGGAAGGGGGCACAGTTTGGACACACAGGGCCGCTCCCCTGCCGTCAGGTGGCTTCAGCAGGAGTCACAGGAGGATCCCTACAGGGCGTCGTGGGAACAGCACCATGTGACCAGACTTGCCCGCCGTCGGCGTGGAGGCCCCAGAGCCACAGAGCCTCGGGTCTGCAAGGGACAGGGACTCGTTTTTGTCTGATCCCCTAACACTGTTCATTACCACTGGCATCAACCCATTCCATATCAGGGCAACTTCTATATGTTAAAAGTGTCGTTTCTCTCCAACCGGGTTAGACAAGAGATGGGACATTCTGGGGTCCTGGATGGATGGGGACGTTTTGTAGCCTTTGCATTTTCTGAACTTTGAAATGCCTGAAGACACTCAAAAAATACATGGCACTAAAGCGTTGGGGTAAATGCATTGAAATCTGTGTGTGTCCATTGTAGCTGGACTTATGGTCCACACCCCCCCCCCAGCACATGCCCTCTGCACACAGTAACCCCCAGATGTGGGGACGGAGCCATGCAGCAGGCCGAGTGACCCGCCTCTTCCACCTTCCTCGTCAAACATGTCCACCCTTTACCGGTCCTGCTCATAGCCCCTCAAGGGCTGCCCTGGTCGGAGGGCTAAACAGGGCCCAGAACTAGCAGGAAATGCCTCGTGCCTCATGATCAGAAGGAGGAGGCCATGACTTCTCTTGTCCTTGACCTCGAGTTCCACCAACACCCTTCGGTCTTGCACATTCATCGCTGTTAATTTTATCTTCCTCACCCTATTGTCAGCCACGGGCTTCTTGGAATTAAGGTGATATCAGTTTCCCTTAGGATTTGTCCCATCACTTCTCCCTGTCAAGATCATGGGGTCCTTAAGAGCACAGATCATCTGTAATTCATCTGTATTCCTGGGAGAATGCTTTGCAAGTATTAGTCATGGGATGTATGGAAAACTGTGGCAGATAACCACTCCTGAACCTCACTTGGTTTTTGTTGACTTAGAAAGAGTATGGATTTTGAAGACCACTCGGTACTTTGATCGTCCTGTTTGGTGTGTAATCTAAACACAGACGTACCCCCTCCCCCAAACCTCTGGGTTTCACCGGTGGCCCCAGGGAAGTCACCTCAGTCGTCTTTTCTGTGAAATGAAGGGGTTGTCTTGATGGCCTGTGAGGATCCTTCCACTTGTAATAATCCACTGACTGTGATTCCGGGTGCCGTTGTCCTTTTGGGGTTGGGATCACGTGGAGAGAGTCTTCGGTGGCCGTGTACTCCCGCAAGCCTGCTGCCTCAGGAATCTTGCTCTGTAGACGGAGTCCCCCACAGGGCAGGGATGCCTGGGAAGAAGCCCCAAATCTGTGTGTTTCTCCAGTGGCCCCAAAGCAGCTCCTCCTTTATGAATGTTTCTGTGGCGTTTTCAGGCCCTCACTTAAGTTTTAACATCCATACACAAAACTGAGAAAACAGACAGAAATGTCGTCAGCCATTTAAACCTCTGGGTTTTCAAAGTTAAATATTCCCAGCAAGATAATATTTTGCTGATATTTTTTTAAAGAAAAGGAAAAGTATGTATCTATATTTATGTATGCGTGCATCCATGACACATGCCCTCTGGATGCAGGGTTCCAGACGGATCTGGGGAGGAGAGGATACATTAAATCAAGGCTGGAGTTTGATGAAGATCTTAGACTAGACAGTCACCTTTCTGGGTGGAGACAGTGTGTCATTTAAAGCTATTTCAGGACTGTTTTCTTACCTAAGAGTGAGCAGAGAATTCAGAGCTTGTCTGAGTTTTCATCAGGAGCAGGGGCGACAGTCCCCCTGAAAAATGTCTAAAGGGACAGCACGACACTGAAGCCAGCATTCCGTTTGGTTTTCTTGCAAGGCGTGCCTGTTGAATGTACTGCTCACATGCATCCACCCTGTGCGAGCCCATAATGGTGCCTACTGAGAAATACCCTTCATCTTCACTGAAGTCGTTATGATTTTTCATTTTATGAGCCAGGAACCTAAGGCCCCAAAAGATTGTTTCTCGCCCAAAGAGTGAAGTTGATATTTACTAGTGCCTACTATTTGCTCGGATCTGTACATCATCTCATTTACTGTCCAAGCCTACTTAGACCTAGGTATTACTATTTCAATCGAAGGTTTAGGTAAATTAAGTCACTTGCAGGTTATAGTGCAGGGGAATGCTAGAACTCAGGTTTGCTCTGGAAAAATAATCTTTCCAATATAACTGACTATACCTTACATCTTTTTCTTATCTGTTTGAAATGCAGTGAAGAGTTTTAGTGATGAGAAATACTCAGTGAATATGTTCTATGAGAAAAGTGTCAGAATAGGAGAAAAACTATAATTCTAGGTGCCTCACTGTGCTTACTTTTGTGGGATTTCAGGAGTTTTGGGTGCATTGAGCTGCATGGTCCTCCAGCCGTTTTGGTTCAGTAGACAGGGAAGGTCAGAAGTCCCCCTAGTTACTGTGTCCAGGAGGCTAGACGGTGTGGAGTTCAAAGGAGAATTCAGGGTAAAAGGAGAACATCTCTAAAGTTTGGGAATTCTGCAAATGAAAGAGAGTGTCAGACATGTTCAAGGCTGCCACAGTGTGACTCTTTGAAAATAGGGTATAGTAATTACGTATATGTCTTCAAGGCTGTAGGGTGAATTTTTTAAATTGGAACTTCCTGCAGGAACAAGGCTACTTGGGGCCCCAGGTATACGTGGGTCACCTGGCAAAGCTTTGGAGGAAAGTCTACATGGAGGGATTGGCCTTAGCTGTTACAGCAAGAAGGAATCCAACATTAAGATCTGGGATCTGGGATCTGAAAAGAGCAACTTCCTTCTTCTTTTCTTTTTTTCTTCCTTGACTCTAAACATGTGTTTGAAGGATCACATCAGTCTTGTTTACAACAACATCTATAGTATATACAACAATTCCTGCTCATAGGAGGCTCAGTAAATACATGATTATTACAGAGTCACTAAATAATGTAGTGGATAAGTGAGTGATAAATGAAATAAAGAAAGAGTGAATGCTACATTCTTGGTCTCATCATTTATATAACTGTAGTCAAATGGTTCATTCATAAACATCTCATTTGCATTTAACAACAACAACAAAATAACCCTATCAAAAATTGAGCAAAGTATTTGAGTAGACATTTCTCCAAAGAAGAGCTACAAATACCCAATAGGCACATGCAAAGATGCTCAACATCACTAGTTACTAGGGAAATGCAAATCCACACCACAGTGAGATGGCACCTCCCACCTACAATGTTAGCTTCTAGCAAAGGACAGACCATAGTAAGTGCTGAAGAGGATGTGGAGAAGTTGGAGCCCTGCTGCACTGTAACTCAGAAACTGGTGCAGCCATTATGGAAAAGTTGTGAAGTTTCTTAAAAATTAAAAATAGAATTGCTATTATGGAAATCCCACTTCTGGGTCTGTATTCAAAAGAATTTAAAGCAGGATCTTGGAGAGATATTTGCACACCCATTTATCATGGCATTATTCACAATAGCCAAGAGGTAGAAGCAACACAGGTATTCATCAACTGATAAATGGGGAAACAAAATGTGATACACACACACACACACACACACACAATGGAATACTATTCATCCTTAAAAAAGAAGTTAATTTTGTCACATGCTATAACACGGATCAACTTGGAGGACATTATACTAAGCCAAATAAGCCAGATCTGTATTGTTAAAACAAACAAACAAACAGGAAGGACCTAGAATATTCGAAACAAATTTGATAAAGAACAAAGTTGGAGGACTTGTGTTACCTGATTTCAAGACTGACTATAAATCATCTGTAGTCAAACAGTGTATTATAGCATACAGAGAGCCATATAGATTACTGGAAGAGAATAAATACACCTGCATCATGTGTATGGTTAACATACTTTCAATAAAGGTGTCCAGGTACTTCAATGGGGATGGGATAGTCTCTTCAACTACTCTGGTTGGAACGACCAGATATGCACATGTCTCCACAACTTGAAATGAGTCAAAAACCTAACTATAAAAGATAAAACTGTAAAATGTTTAAAGAAAACAATTTTTATTTTTTGCAAGATTGAAGAGGCTGACGCTTCCTTAGGACACAAAACTCACTAAATGTAAAAGAAAAGAATTGGTAAGTTTGACTTCCTTCACATTAAAAACTTACTCTTCAAAAGGCACCGTTCAGATGAAAAGTCAAGTCACGGATTTGGAGGAAACATTGGCAATACATCTATCCAACAAAAGGATTTGTAACCAAAATACACCACAACTCTAACAAGTCAACAATAAAATAAGATGAATAACTCTATAATAAAGAGAGTAAAGAACTGAGCAGAAACTTCACAAGAAGGTCTATGATAACGGACCCTAAGCACATGAAAGTTACCTGACATCACTAGCTATCAAGGAAATGAAAATTAAAACCACAGTGAAATACCACCTCATACCCACTAGAACGACTAAAAGAAAAAAGGTGGGCGATTCCTAATGTTGGTGAAGAGGAGAGGCAGTTGGAACTCACATGGCCCTATTGAGCATATTAAACATCACAACCACTTTGGGAAAGGGCTTATCTGATTCTTATGAAGTTACACATACAGCAATCCCACTCCCAGCTGGATGATCCAGAGAAACAAAAACATATGTCCATACAAACTTTGTAAACAAATGTTAATAGCAACTTTATTTATAATAGTTCCAAACTGGGAACAACCCAACTGTCCAAGAATGGATGAACACACAAACGTGTTGTACACCCGCACAAGGAAAACGTGTTCAGCAATAAAGAGACCATAACCACTGACAGATACAAGATGAATCAATTTCAGAAATGTCTTATTGCACAAAACAAGCCAGACACGAAAGAGCATTTTCTGTGTGATTCCAACGACATGATTCCAGAGCAGGCAACACTAACCTACGGTGAGAACAATGAGACCAGTGGTGAAGCACGGACCGATGGCAAAGAGGAACAAGGATCTTTCCGGAATATCTTGGTTGGGGTGGTTACCCAGGTGAAGCATTTGTCCAAACCTATCAAACTCCACACTTAACACGAGTGCATCTGCTGATACAAAGCCACTATAAAGTGTGTGTGCCATGAGATAAAATGAGACACAGCAAGTTCCTACATTGGATTGGGGTCAGGGGGTTTCTCAGAAAACACCATATGCATGTCCTAAGACTGTCGGCTAAACGGCACGAAGTCTGCAGTTTTCTGTCGACAACATACAGTTATATTTTTCTTAATTTGTGACCTTAATGCTTTTTATTTTTTAGAATTCACCTTAATTTCTGAAAGAGTGAAAAGCACATTGGAAAACCCCTTCTCACTCGTTCCATGCTTCTTTCCGGGACTCATGACCTGGAAAGTTCATCCCTCACCGCATTTGACAAAGGGTTTGAAACAAGGCTTGGAAAGCTCTGATAGCTTGGAGGTGGGAGGTGCCTCACGTGTAGGAACACCTGCCCCGTCATCCCCAGGAGGGACTTACGGACGCGCCCGCCCTGGACAGGCAAACCCACAGCACCCATCCCAGAAGGCGCAGCTGTCCACGCGAGCGCAGACTCTCGTGTGCCGCTCCCGTGCATCGTGGAGACCCCGTGGATTGTGGGGACCGTCCCTAATGTGCAAAGGTCACGATTCCCCTTAATTCTCCTCTGCCTGCTTCCGTGGCTGCAGAAAGGATTTGCACCTGCCTCCTTGGTGGGGCACCTAGCGGTGTGCTTGCCACCGTGTGACGTGCTTGGGAGGCAGAGTGTGTACCGGCAAGACGCGGCTGCCTCGGTGTGGGCCACCGCGTGACTCCGTCTCCCAGGACACGGCGCCGGGAACCCGAGCCCAGGGCAGCCTGGCCACCGCCGCCGGCCGTGAGTGACCCACGGCCCCTCAGCCCCGCCGTCGGGAGTCTGGCTGGGGCGCACACGAGCGCGTGTCCACACACGAGCGGACTCTGGCTCATGGGCACACACCGCGACAGCCCTGGTGCCCCGAGCGTCCCTCTCCCCCGCGGCCAGGCGCACCTCAACGGCGCTGCTTCTCGTTTTCTTCACCAGAAATTTGGGGAATTAGTTAAATTTGAAAGACAATTCTACTTTCAGCCAGGCAGCCTTTTACTAACGACCTAGCATTCCTTGTACAAGAGCACAGTAAGATTTATAGAATGAACGGGACAGAGCGTGGCAGCAGCCGGGGCGCAGGGACCCAAGTTGGGTCTGGGGAAGCCCGGGGCCCCTCGCGGGTGCGGACGGCGCCTGACGGGGCGGGAGGGCGCTCCAGGGCCGGTGACAGCAGGAGCAAAGGCCCCAAGGTACGGGATGCGTTTGGGGAATAAAGAACTGCTTCTTATGACCTCTTTTAGAGTTGGCCCTAGAGTCCGCCTGTAAAGCTGTTTTGCTCTTTGAAGAGAAACAAGATCACTTAGGGTTTTTGCAGTTTTATTTTTTATTAGAAAAAAAAGAAAATAAATACAACTATTATTATTCCCGCCCTTCCCAAGAATGTGAGGCCGGGCTAGTTAAACATTTGGGGTTTATTTGAGGAATCCTGTTAAACACGGGGAATTATTATTATCGTTTTTTAAACAGCTGCTGAATTTTATTTTATTTTAAGTTTTTTTTTTATTTTTTAGAACTATTTATTTATTTATTTGGGAGAGAGAGAGAGGAGGGAGGGGCAGAGGGAGAGAGAGAATCTCAAGCAGACTCCGTGCTGAGCGTGGAGTCTGATGCGGGGCTCGATCCCGTGACCCTGAGATCATGACCTGAGCGGAAATCAAGAGTCAGACGCTGAACCGACTCAGCCACACAGGCGCCCCAAACATGAATTACTTTTAAAATGAAAGAAGAAAAGAAAAACTCAAATGATTTAGCAGAAGTCGGTCATAGCAGTAACAAGACAGAAGACTCGGAGGACAGCCGAGTGGAGGTGTTTCGGTCGGTCAGGGGTCTGCAGACTTCTGTCGTGGCAGCGAGCAAGCACTTGGGCTGTGTGGGGCCTTGGGGTCCACCTGCTGTCTGCAATCCACAGCTGCCATTGGTCAGTGACCCCACAAACACCATCCATGCCAAAGGGCTGAAGCTGTGTTCCAATAAAGCTTTGTTTCTGGACGCTGAAATTTGAATTTTTTACAAGTTTTATGTATCAAGAAATATGCTTCTTCTGACTTTTCAACCTCTTAAAAGTGTGAAAAACTCCAGGCCATTTGTGTTAGGACATCAAGTGGGATCAGCACGTTTGGCTCTAGAGCGTGGATGGAGGGAACGGAAGACCAGGTTTCATGCTTCCCACGGTGGAGAAGGCTGAAAAAGACAAACGCTGAGTTCTGTGCACTCTGTGCTCTGCACCTTCCTCTTCGTCATTTGAAACAGAAACCGAAAAGAAAGGTAAAAAACATTCTTTCCTTGTGCCTGGACCTACCAAGCCTGGGCACAGGTCTGTGCCATGGGCCGTGGTTGCCAACCCTGGTTCTGGGTTCTCTGCTTAGTTCCAGGGGAGCAGAGAAAGTGGGACAGCCTCTTGCCCTAGGACCCCAGCAGACGGGCGTGACCTGGGGAGACAAGCCGCTTCGGGGGCGCTGCCCGCATCCTACAGGGACGTCGGACCAGCTCTAGCTGCCAGTTTACCGCTGCTTTCTGCCCACTGTATGTGTCCGAAGCTGGGACATACTGGGACTGTGCCAGCCATCCGAATCCGAAGCCAGAGGTCCATCCCAACCTGACGGAGAGCAGGAGCGGTTTGTGGGGCCTGAGGAGCGGCACGGCCACATTTGAACAAATGTGGGTGACTTCCCACGAGGGCTAATGTTAACTCCATTTCCACCAACCAGGACTCGGATGGTTAGCCCGTGGTACGAGGAGAGCCAGGAAGGACTTCCTTGCCACACCTGCACGTCTGGGGAGAGGTGGGGCAGAGGAAGGGTGGGGGACGGGCAGCGGAGCTGCAGCGTGGACCGGGGCACCCACACACATGGCCGTGAACACGAGGCATGGGGGTCACCCGCCTCCCCCACTCAGAGCATGCGTGCTTGGAGACAATGACACTTTCTCTAATGGGCCCTCTGACCTGGCTTTATGCGGACACCATGTCTCTGAAAGGGGAGAGTGGAAAAGTCATTCTTTTTGTCAGACCGTGTGTTTTGCATGAATATCACTTAGACGAAAATCTGCACAACCTCAGCAGATCTCTGTTGACCCCTTAGAGGGAAAACGCGGTTGAGCTGAGAGGAGCAGGGAGCGCGCACATGGCCCCGCTGCTGGGTCCCAGTAAGACCGGAATCGCCCACCAAAGCCTTTGCTCAGTGCAGAAAGGATCTGGGATCGCCATGGCAACCCTGTTGCTCAGGCTCCCAGGGCACATTCTTCAGGAAAAAATATGATTGTTTGCTTGAAATTTTCAAAGCTGCCTACAACTTTAAAGCATGTTAATTTTGCTCGAACTTTAATTATTGATAAAATCTGTTCAGAGGGTAGGTCTGTTCTGAAAAACAGAGCAAAACCCGAACTGCAGAATGCCATGGGGTGAGCCTGTGGGAGCAGGACAGGAGGAGATGGGGAGGGGCGCTGGCCTGGCTCTTCCTGGGGAGCCGGGTTGGGAGGAGGGGACCGCCTGGGCCCTGCTCCCCGTGGTTCCACGGGGCGGACGACGACGGTGCAGCGCTTAGCGTGACACCACACGGGCCTCCTGTCCGGACAACCGCAAGCAGGGCTTCGAGGCTCGGGCTGGGGGGCCCCGCGGTCCAGGGGTCAAGGTCAGTCTGGCTGAGGGCGGAATGTCAGAGCGCGGGCAGGCCTGTTCTGAGGCCTGGCGCACGCCACAGATCTCACGACTGGCCGCTGCGTTCGGATTTGATTCAGGGTGGGGTGCGTTTTAATGTGGCTGAGAGAGGTTTGCCCTGTTTTATCTTCAGTGGACATTTCCTCAAATTACCTGCGGGGTCCTTCCTGTCTTCCCACTCGTGAGGCTGGATGTGAGGGAGGACGGGGCCCCTCGACTGGGCCTCAGTCCCAGATAAGGACGATGAAACCAGCGGCCCCGATTAGGGCGCCCGCGGACCAGCTCAGGGCACCTCATGGCTACAACCTTGTAGGAAAACCCCTGAAACACAAATCGGAAAGTAAACCTTCAGAGCTGTCCACTAACGGGTGTGAGTCCCCCCGGAGGGACGAAGGGGCCAGCACGGAACGCGGGAACGCTGTCCCGTGGAGTTCCGGGTGGGTCAGAGTCCGGCCCGGGGTGGCATTCCCAAGCCCTCCGGTGCCCCGGGGAATCCGCTGCAGGTGGGGGTGGGGGAAAGGGGCGGGGCGAGGGGTGGGCCCGCCTGGAGCCCGGTCCCACCCACCCAGTCCCTGCGGCCACAAAGCAGCGCTAACTTCCTTCCGGAGTTCGCAGCCTCATTAACGAAGGAATACAAACAGCATAAAGCAGGTTCTTGTTTGTTTCCGATCAGCTAAGACATTTCTTTCTTTACCTTCTGAACAGACAAGCAGAGACTGATGAACGATGATACTAATTCAGCTAAGTTTTCCTCCTCCCATTGGCGATGTTTACTCTGGGAGAGCTCGCTCTGTCAGCAATTCAGCCGGAGGCCCAAGTCACCCCGGCCCTGACCTGGCCCTGACCCTGTCCTGACCCTAGCCATCGCACTTACCCTAGCCCTGGCCCTGACCCCTGTCCTGTCCCTGACCCCAGCCCTGTCCCTGACCCCAGCCCTGACCTTGATCCCAGCCCTGACCTGGCCCTGACCCTGACCCTGATCCTGATTCTGACCCTGGTCCTGGTTCTGACCCTGATCCCAGCCCTGACCTGGCCCTGATCCCGGCCCTGACCCTGATCCCGGCCCTGACCTGGCCCTGACCCTGATCCTGGTTCTGACCCTGATCCCAGCCCTGACCTGGCCCTGACCTTAGCCCTGACCCTGATCCCAGCCCTGAACTGGCCCTGACCCTGATCCTGGTTCTGATCCTGATCCCAGCTCTGACCTGGCCCTGACCTTAGCCCTGACCATGATCCCAGCCCTGACCTGGCCCTGACCCCGGCCCTGACCCTGATCCCGGCCCTGACCTGGCCCTGACCCTGATCCTGGTTCTGATCCTGATCCCAGCTCTGACCTGGCCCTGACCTTAGCCCTGACCCTGATCCCAGCCCTGACCTGGCCCTGACCCCGGCCCTGACCCTGATCCTGGCCCTGACCCAGCCTTGAAGGTAGCCAGCATGGCCTGAGAACCTGCAGGAAGTAAGCAGAGTCCTGGGCTGCTCTCAGGCTTGGGAAACAATTTAGTCTCTCTCCCTCCCCAGGTTAGGTGGACACGGACGCTGAGGGCCATTCACCTCTAACTGACACCTGCCTTGAGTTTGGAGAACCCAGACTTGCTGAGAGCTTGGTTCTCCCTTAGATGCTGTAGCCCCCCTTCCTTGGGTGGGCCCAAAGGCCCCCTCCAGTGGAGGGCTGTGAGCATGGGTTGGGGGCAAGGCGCATGTGCCGTGCCCAGGACGATGCAAAGACAGCCCCTGACTGTGCTGACCTCCAGGATGGACACCTGGTGACCCTCAGCTGCTCCCCCAGGCCCGACCCTGACACTGATCAACTGAGGATGCACCACATCCACGCGCTTCCCCAAACCCGTGTGGGGACACACTTCATGCAAATGAGCACGCGAACTCACCACCGCTTTGTCATATCGTGTTTTCTCAATGATCAGCATTACAGCTGCTCTGAGGACACACGGGAACTTACAAAGTGATCTGATAGAACAAAGTGGGTGTCAGCCAGGCCTTCTCTTCTTGTGCCCACTCTGGGGGTCAGTCCCGTGAGTGTGGACTCACCTGAAAACGAGTGTGCCGGTAGCTGGGAAGGAGAGCCCTCTTGCCTCCTGGCAGATCCTCACAGCGTGCTGGCTCCGAAGGCCGTCCTAATCTGATGACTCATGCAAGGGGACTCTCGTGTGGTTGAAGAATGGACAGTCACGGGGCCCGCCTGCCATGGGTGTGGTCACTTGGCTGCTCAGTTGCTATTCTTAAATCCTAGCCCCTAGCCTAGCCATCACAAGAAAAGGAGCTGTGGGTCAGAGAGGACCACAGGCAGCAACAGTGGGGATAACTGAAGGGTGGACTGGCTTTAGAGAAGTGATCAAAGCATGCACCCTGCCATCTGCATACAGGACAAATGGTTACCTGGGCTCCAGCGGCTTCTCCTGAGCCCCTCCCGGGAAAAGGTAGGAAAAAGGTGAGTAGTCTGATGGAACTTCAAGTACAGTAGAAAGCGTATATTTTTAAAGTATATCTGATGATCCAGAAACATAATGTATTTCCAGGTGTTTTAGTCAGGATAGGCTAGATATGCTGGGGCAACAAACACGCTCCAGAGCTTAGTGGTAAATAGCAATGGAAGTTTCTGTGTGCTTCTGTGTATATCACGTTCCTGTCCAGTGAAAGTCAGCAGGGGCCCGACTGACGGGGCTCCCCTTGACCCGTTACTTAGGGTGTTAGTAAGTCCTGCCCGAGATCAAGGTGAGCTTAGGAATTCAGTTTTCCCTCTGTCCCATTTTAAAAAATCAAGCTTTTTAACTTCCATATCTCCCCAGAGAAGGAAGGGAATGCGGCCACGGCACTGGGGCTGTAAAGGTTTCTATCTGGAAGTGACAGACATCACCTCCACTCGAACTCGCTGACCCACGCCTGGCTCCCGGCACGTCCACCCTCACCACGGGCAGGCAGCGCAGCCTCGCTGTCGCTCGAAGGACACGGCACTCGGTGCGCAGAATCAGCCCTGACGAGCAGCGTACCAGCTTCGTGAAGGAGAAAAACAAGTTTGAAGATGTTTTAAGAACTAGAAAAATATATATAAGAATTACAGCTAAAATGACTACCTCTTAGCGTTCATGTTATTGCAAGTGATTTCCATATTTTTTAAACTTTCTGTACTTCATGTATTTTTAAAGTAAACATTATTTTATAATTTAAATCGAATTTGTTTTTCTGAAGACCCCAAAGAGTGTTGTAGACAGGAAATGTGAGTAGTTGAGAGCAGGGTTTATAACAGAGAATATCTAATATATCTGTGGTTGTTACAGGTAACATCAGGAGGAGCGTTCCCCTGGGAGAGCCGTGTCCCTCACGAAGGCCAGATGGCGGGTGTGACTCAGCGGTGCGGCCTGGCCTCTTCCAGGCGTGTGTGTGCTGAGCTTCTGCCTAATGCCTGCAATCATGCTGTTTATTACAAAATAATAATACAATAAGAAAGAAATCGTTTAGAAGATTTTGGGTTTTGTTTTTTTAACTCCTGGACTAGGGAGTGAGAGCGGAAGGAAGTCTACGCCGATTTCAAGGATGCATGAGTAATTGAAACGAGGCCAGTCTAAAATCTACGTTTTCTGCAGGGCAAAAAAAGGGAAAAAGTGTGATTTTATTGTTTTTCTTTTTTTCTCTTGTTGGAAACAGAGGAAGTCATTTGGTTGTCCTGTTCCCCAGCCCCCTGGAGGCTAATTTAAGTCCCTCCATCTGCCCCCAAGGTGGGAGTAATCCCTGTATATTGATGGAGACTGTTGAGTGGGGAGATTAATAACAAAGGCTTTTGCTTATATCTCGATGCAACTTTGCCATGAAAAGAAAGAAAGAAAAAGCAGCTAAAGGAAGACAAGTGTTGAGATATGGATTCAGAGGGTTGAAGATCCTCAGGCTGGTTGGTTCTGCCAGGTGGGGTCTCAGACACCCGGTCCATCTCCCCAGGGCTTGACCCCCAGGAGCCCACCTCTCCTGAGACAGAGTTTCTTTGGGAAGTGGTCTGAAGATTTGCATTGCTGAGTCTAAACTTGACTTTTTCCTAGAAATGTCTGCACACTGAGTGAATTTGGTTTGGTTATGTTCTTAACTCTTTTTCATTCTTGAGGGTCACAGTTTAAAGGGAATCCAAAGGTGTTTTGAAAGCCTGACTCAGCACAAAGGCCATGAAGGGAGGATTCTTAAAGACAGATGCCCATTAGGAAATCAAATTCAACCCTGACCTGGGCGTATCTCTATAAATAGTCCCACTGATGGGGTGAATGTGCCCTGCCCAGTCGGCCTCATAAAGGGGCTTTTTGGTGAGCTGCAGTGCCCTGGGGTCCCCCTGTGCAGGCCAGACATGACTAAGTAGAATGCACCTGCTTAATTTCCAGAATCATGATTGCTTTGTCATGATTATTTCAGGCCCACGGAAAAGGATAGAAAATGATGTAAATAATATGCAGTGTAATATAGAAGAACTATATAATATATCATAATATGAACAACTAGGATTCTAGACTGGTCCATTTCTGCTTTAGCTTTTTATTTCCAACCTGTGTTTTCATGTTTTTGAGCATTTATTGTAAATAGTGTATAGCTATATTTGCTTTTGTTCTTCTTTTTAAAAAAATCCAATGTGAGGGCACCTGGGTGGCTCAGTCGGTTAAGCATCTGCCTTCGGCTCAGGTCATGCTCCCAGGGTCCTGGGATCAAGTCCCGCATCGGGCTCTGTGCTCAGCGGGGAGCCTGTTTCTCCCTCTCCCTCTGCCTGCCGCTCCCCCTGCTTGTGCTCTCTCTCTCTCAAATATATAAATAAAATCTTTAAAAAAAAATCCAGTGTGAAAGTCTCTGTCTTTTAACTGATGAGTGTAGAACATTCACATTTTTGATTCCTAAAAACTTGGCTTTATTTCGATCACCTTATTTTTGGTTAATATTTATTCTTCCTTTGCTTTTTGTCTCCCTCTCATCCCATGTTTTTCTCTCTTTTCTAATTTGCTTGATTGAGTATTTTATATTTCTTTTCATCTTTGCACTGCTTTGGAGATGCGTTTTCTATAAAAATGGAAAAAACATTTTACTCTTGAAATATTAATGCACATTTTGAAGCTAACAAAGCTAAGGGCCATCAATACCCCTCTTCATCTCCCCCGAGCCACCTCTCACACCTGCAAACTACTCTCCAGAATTTGTTCACCCGGTTTTCGTAACCCCCAATGCTCATCTTTTTTTTTTCTTCAAGTATGTCTTTATTTTATTATCACTCTTGAAAGGTAGTTTGTTGGGACATAGAATTCTATGATGACATTCATGTATTTTCAGTTCTTTTAATAAATTATTCTGACAACCATAATTGTAAATGAGACAGTCACTATTTTATTGATCGATTTAGGTACATTACTTTCTCCAGCTTTAAGACTTTTTTCGTCTTTTAAAAAACTCTTGTATGTTTATGACTTTGGATCATGAGCCCCTCTCCTGTGAGGATGTATCTGGGGACTATCTGTGCAGGCTTGGTGAGGATGTATCCACCCAGAAAATCCTGTGACTGCTTTTGCCACAAGACCCAGAATTATTATCCTTAGATTACTCTTACAAAATTTTCAACTTGAAAGTTTTCAGTGTCAATGTCTTTTATGTGTTTTAATTTATTTTTAAAACATTTATTTTTACAAAACAGTAAAAATGTATTTAGAAATTAGAAAACAAGAGACAAGAGATAAGAAAACGAAAATAGCCTATTTCTACCACCCTGAGGTCACCACTATTACTACACATCTCAGTATATATAGTCGGTTTTCTCCTATCGTCCTTTTTTATTTTATTTTTTTTTTTTAAAGATTTTATTTCTTTGACAGAGAGAAACACAGCGAGAGAGGGAACACAGGCAGGGGGAGTGGGAGAAGGAGAAGCAGGCTTCCCGCAGAGCAGGGAGCCCGATGCGGGGCTCGATCCCAGGACCCTGGGATCATGACCCAAGCCGAAAGCAGACACCTACAGACTGGGTCACCCAGGCGCCCCACCTATCGTCCTTTTTTTAAAAAAAAGGTACGCATGGGGGGAGGGAAGGGCAGAGGGAGAGGGAGAGGGAGAATCCCAAGCAGACTCCCTGCTGAGCACAGAGCTCAAGGTGGGGTTCGATCCCAGGACCCTGAGATCATGACCTGAGACGAAATCAAGAGTCTGATACTTAACTAGCTGAGCCACCCAGGTGCCCCTTCTATCGTTCTTTTTATCTCTCAACCTGCATTCCCAGTATGCATTCTCTCTCCCTTTTTGTTATTAAATTGAGATCATAACAATGTTTATTGATAATTAGTATTCTAGTAATTATTATATTTATGCTACTATGATTATAATATGACATAATAATTATATTATGTCATCAGTATTATTATATAAGGATATAATATTATTTTATATATTTATTATAATGTATAATATAATTACATTATGATAATATAATGATAGATAATAAAATAATGAAATAATAAATATAATAGGTTTATTATGTACACAGGAATTTTTCTTGGTTCATTATCTCTACCTTCCCATAAAATTACATTTTCATCTTATCATATGCACTGTCCATCTCAAATTTTTCCCGCTGTTCCAAAATGTTATTTGCAGTTGGTATCTTTACACCAGGGCCTCAGCCAGAGCCAGGAACTGCATCTGATCATTATATCCTTAAAACTCGATTAATCTGACATAGTCCCCATTGTATTTTCTTTTTTTTTTTTTAAAGATTTTATTTATTTATTTGAGAGAGAGAGAATGAGAGACAGAGAGCACATGAGAGGGGGGAGGGTCAGAGGGAGAAGCAGACTCCCTGCCGAGCAGGGAGCCCGATGTGGTACTCGATCCCGGGACTCCAGGATCATGACCTGAGCCGAAGGCAGTTGCTCAACCAACTGAGCCACCCCGGCGCCCCATCCCCATTGTATTTTCAAACTGGAATTTCCTTCCAGTCTGTTTAGGATACATCAAAAATACATAGGTATTTGTTGAGGTTATGTCAAGTCAGGGGACACATAATATCCGATCATTCAGGATGCTAAGAATGACTTAAGATGGATTAAGATGATGATTGTCCGATGTTTCCATCGTAAAATTATGCTTTGTCAATAGAGTTTTCCAAAACTTAAAAACATGACTCTTACAAATACGAAGTAAGTGACAGAGATTTGTTTAACTCATTAGTAAGGCAACGAGGAGGATGATAGGAAAGGGATTCTAGGAAAGACAGAAGTATTTTGGTCGCTGAAAAAAACAGTGTTGCAGTAAGAGTGCTGAGTAGATACAGCACAGGTCAAAGTCCTGTGCGATGAGGAAACTGTAAAGTTTCGGAGTATCTCTTTTACCAGAGACGCTTCTTCTGTACCCCTACCGGAAAACTTCATTCGCATTGCTGTGAGGAAAGGAACGTTCGCACTGAATCGATTTCTGTCGCTTAACATCTTTCCTTACAGAGTTATAAAATACCCTAATCAATAGTAAATTGTGAGACAGCAGAGGCAAAGCCCCCTCGGGAATGAGATACCCCGGGGCGGGCACGGGATAACATGCTCAGCGTGACCGAAGCGACACCTGCTTTGCCCCTGTCCGGATTTTCCCCTAACCCCCTCCTCACCCCACCTGACTAGAAAGGAGTACGTGTGGCCTTACTTTGGCACTCTGCCGATTCCCGGTTCCTTCCATCTTATGTCTGATGGTTGTATCGACAACTGATACCCCTTTGCCTGAATCAGTAATTTCCGTAGTGTTACAGGAAGCTGACCTTCTAATTCCACGTTTCCTTTTCATTACCCATGTGGGTGGCCTGTGGTGATGAATTTTCAGGGGAGCTTTCTTCCCCATATCAGAGCCCATGAAAAGAGATAAGCTCGTTGCCATCTCCTTTTGCCAAAAGGGGATTTTTCTCAGAGTATGCTTTCACTGCGGGGAAATCTTTGAGGGTCCCGTCTTTGCGGTAGGGTTTTGGTTTTAATTCCCAACCTCCCAGAGACCTCTGAATCCAAGGGCCTGGCTCGTGGGCACCAACACCCCCCCAGGGCTGCCCCGGGACCTCCCTCCGGGCTTCTGGGGCCTTTGCTCTGATCTCTGCCGAATCTGCTCCTTACGTATTTAAAAGGATGATTGACATATTTTATTCAGCACTTCTAGGTGTCACTATACAGTATATTCAGCCTATCTGATCCACAATATTGTTGGAAATGAAAGTCACTGCTCAGATTTTTCAGATACTTTCCTGTCTTTGAAGTGTAGTGGATAAATTGCCTCTCTTGGAGTACCCACTGGCCCAGCGGGCAAATGACCTAGATTCTCTCATCTTCCCTGAGAGACGGAGTCCTCCACATAATACTGCCACTTTGGGGGACATCCTGTAATTGTGATTATATATGAGTATCTCTACCTATACTCACAGATAGAACTCAGTCACTGTGTAATTACGGCAAGTGCTTATAGGGCTTTTACTCTTTGGGTGGTCCTGTGTTGAAGCTTTACCATACTTCATTATCATATTTAATCCTCCCAACCCGGTAAGGTAGGTATTGATACTCTCATTTTATAAAAGGAGAAATGAGGCGCACAAAAGTTAGTTTGCTTTTCCAAGAATGCTCCTATAATGAACATCACAACTCGGCTGGTGGCTAGGTCTGTTGAACCACAAAAATGTTACTTGAATCTGCTAAAGCAAGAGTCTCACTTTTATTTTATTTTTTTTTATTTTTTATTTTTTTTAAAGATTTTATTTATTTATTCATGAGAGACAGAGAGAGAGACAGAGGCAGAGGGCGAAGCAGGCTCCCCGCGGGGAGCCCGATGCGGGACCCGATCCCAGGACGCTGGGATCATGACCTGAGCCGAAGGCAGACGCTTAACCGACTGAGCCACCCAGGCGTCCCGAGTCTCACTTTTAAATATGAATGTGATTGGTGTTTGATCTACACTCAACTAAAATTTATTCAACACCTAAACATAACAGGCTCTAGGCCTTATTTCACGGAACCCTCGCGTACAAAGCTCCATGGGATAGACGGATGCCTCCTATTCTGTGAATGAGGAGGCTGAGCACAGACTCACTGTTACCTGCACCTGGACAGCTGACTTGCAGCCATTTCCACCAACTCGTGTTGCAAACCTACCATCCGTGGAGAACAGACCTCGACGCGTGGTGGGAGTGGATTTTGTTCTGGAACGCTTACCTTCGGGACGGTGCTCCAGCCAGCGTTCTGGGCCTCGCGAGGGCTACATCCCTCCCTGGCTTCAAGCTGCACCCAGATTGCATTTTCCTCAGCAGCCAGTCGTTGTGAGGAAATCTCTCTGTGGATTGAGAAGGCTGGGAGTGTCTGTTGTCTGAGTTCGGGGATGCACTCACTGACCTAGGAGAGTGTGTAGGCAGCTACGGTCAACTCGCACAGCTTGCTTTCATTTTCTTTCTTTTTTTCCTTTTTGCCTGGAGTGAGCAGAAAATTGCCTAGAATTAGTGATAAGCACTTGTCTACAACATTGGGTTGATTTTAGATCTTGGATCTTTCAGTCCAAGGAAAATAAAGATTGAAATTGAACTGACTTCTTCAGTGGTCTGTCTGGGCCTTTTTTTTGCTTCTTAGAAAATGAAATTGGGAAATGAGGTAGACCAGATGTGGAGCTGACGGACTCTGTATCAAGAGGATTATGTCTGCTCTAGTCAGGAGTGAATAATTATACAAAAATCTTTTGGTTTGAAGGGGGAAATAGGGGATATCCTATGTGCTCCTGAAAGATCGCCTTCCCCCAGAAATTCTCTCTTTAAACCACACAGCCCATTTTGGCAGTACCTTACTTTTTATCTGAAAATGGCAGGCACTGACCTTTCTGTGGGGACTTTTTGAGACCTCTGCTTATCCATGAGTCTGGGAACTTGGATGACATTTAAAAATTGTCTCTCTTGGGGTGCCTGGGTGGCTCAGTCATTAAGCGTCTGCCTTCCGCTCAGGTCATGGTCCCAGGGTCCTGGGATCGAGCCCCGCATTGGGCTACCTGTTCGGCGGGAAGCCTGCTTCTCCCTCTCCCCCCGCTTGTGATCCCGCTCTCGCTGTGTCTCTGTCAAATAAATACATAAAATCTTTAAAAAAAAAAATTGTCTCTCTCTCTAAAAGCATGCCAGACTGACCATCAGGTTTGACCTTGGAATAGCTGATGTGTATAAAACAGATGCTTCTTGCTTTCTTAAAGGTCCTCCTGTTTGTTTACCTCTTTGAGTTAGTGGAGTTTTTCTGTAGATAAGTCATTTGAGGAAGGACGGGCGGAGGCAAAAGGAAATATCCCGGGTGAGAGTGAAGGCACCTGGCATGTTATCAGGTATCACCCCAGGTGACTGACAGCTTCTGCAGCACCGAATACCCAGAAACGGGTCTCTTAGCAACCACAACTTCCAGGGTGACCCGCAGGATAAAAAGGACTTTCATCTTGAATATTCAAGCCTGACTTCACACTGAAGCCAATGGAAGTGAATATATTCAGTAATAGAATTTCTAGAAACACAGTCCAAGTGATTGAAGACTGCTTCTTATTCCCAGCTTTCATTCCAAGGGGACAGTACCTCAGGTAGCTCAGGTGGTAAAAGCCACAGAAAAAAGTTCGGTTGTTAACTCTCTGCAGAAGGATTGTTGCACATAGGAAGGTAAAGTAAGAAACATGCACTGTGTACTCATCTGAGAGATCAATGCCTTCAAACTACCAGCACATAGCTAGTCAAGAAAAGATGTTTATTGAACATCAGCAAGACAGTAAAAAATAGTTTACATTAATTTTTTTTAAAGATTATATTTATTTATTTGACACAGAAAGAGAGAGAGAGAGCATGAGCCTGGGGAGTGGCAGAGGGAGAAGGAGAAGCAGACTCTCCACTGAGCAGGGAGCCTGATACTGGACTCGATCCCAGGACCCCAGGACCACAACCTGAGCTGAAGGCAGCCACCCAGGCGCCCTACGTTAAAATTTTTGAGACTATTTTTTCAGAGCAGTTTTAAATTCATAGCAAAGTTGAGAGGAAGGTGCAATAATTCCCTATATGTTGCCTATCCCCTCACAGGCACAGCCTCCCCCCCTAGCAACAACCACCACTAGAGTGTGCATTTATTACAACTGATGAACCTCCACTGACACATCATAACCACCCAAAGTCCACAGTTAACCTTAGGGTTGACTCTTGTACATTCTTTGGGTTTGGAAAAATGTACGATGATATTTATCCACCATTATAGTAGCGTACAGAGTAGTCTCACTGCCCTAAAAATCCTCCATGCTCTGCCTATTCATCACTCCCACCCAACTCCAGGTAACCACTGATCTTTTTATGGTCTCTACAGTCTCGTCTTTTCCAGAATGTCACATGGTTGGAATCATACAGTATGTAGACTTTTCAGGTTGGCTTCTTTCACTTCGTAAGATGCATTTAATGTTCCTCCCTGTCTTTTTACGGCTTGATAGCTCATTTCTCTTTAGCACTGAATAATATTCTATTGTCTGAATGTATTGGTTTATTTATCCATTCACCTACTGAGGAATACCTTGATTATTTCCAAGTTTGAGCAATGTTAAATAAAGCTGTTATAAACATCCATGTGCAAGTTTTTGTGTAGACATAAGTTTTCAACTCTTTTGGGTAAAAACCAAAAAGTACAAATGGCAGATGGTATGGTAAGAGTATGTTTAGTTTTGTAAGAAATAACCAAACTGTCTTCCAAAGGGGCTGCACCTTTTTGCATTCTCACCAGCAATGAGTAAGAGTTCCTGTTGCTCTGCATCCTCATTAGCATTTGGTGCTGTGGGTGTTCTGGATTTTGGCTGTTCCAATAGGCGTGTAGTGGTATCTCACTTCTGTTTTAATTTACATTTTCCTAATGGCACATGATATGAAGCATCTCTTCAAATGCTTATTTTCTATCTGTATTATCTTTAGTGAGATTCATGTTAAGACCTTGGGCCCATTTTTTAATTCAGTTGTTTGTTTTCTTATGGTTGAATTTAAGAGTTTTTCATATATTTTGGATAACAGTCCTTTGTCAGATGTGCCTTTTGCAAATATTTTCCCCCAGTCTATGGCTTGTCTTCTCATTCTCTTAACATTATATTTCACAGAGCAGAAGGTTTTAATTTAATGAAGTCCAGCTTGTCCATTGTTTATTTCATAGATTGTGCTTTTGGTGTCTTATCTACAAAATCATGGCCAGATACCAGGGTCATCTAGATTTTCTACTATGTTATCTTCCAAGAGTTGTATAGTTTTGTGTTTTACATGTAGGTCTATGATCCATTTTGAGTTATTTTTTGCAAAGGGTGTAAGGCCTGTGTCTGGGTTCTTTTTTTTTTTTTTTTTTTGCATGTGGATGTCCAGTTATTTCAGCACCATTTATTGAAAAAAATATGTGCCCTATTATTGCCTTTATTCTTTGTCAAAGATCAGTTGTCTATATTTAAGTGGGTCTATTTCAGGATTCTATTTCAGGATTCTATTCTCTTCTATTGATATATTTGTCTATTCTCTTACAGTAGCTTTATAGGAAGTCCTAACATTGAGTAGTGTCAGTTCTCCTACTTTGTTCTTCTCTTTCTACCTTGTATTGGCTGTTCTGAATCTTTTGCCTCTCCATACAAATTTTAGAATTAGCTTGTTGATATCCACAAATAGCTTGCTGAGATTTTGATTGGGATTGCACTGAATCTATAGATCAGCATGGGAACAACTGATATCTTGACAATATTAAGTTTTTCTTTCCATGAACATAGAACATATCTCCATTTTTAGTTCTTTTTTGATTCCTTTCATTGGAGTATTGTAGTTTTCCTCATACAGATATTGTCCATATTTTTTTTTTTTTTTACCTAAGCAACAATGAAATATGTAAGTATTTCACTTTGGGGATGTTAATGTAAATGTCTTAAATTTCAAATTCCACTTGTTCCTTGCTGATATATAGGAAAGTGATTCATTTGTGGATTAGCCTTGTGTCCTGCAACCTTGCTATGATTGCTGAGTAGTTCTAGGAGTTTATTGATTCTTTTGGACTTTCTACATAGATGATCATATCATCTGCAACAAAGACAGCTTTATTTCTTTCTTCCCAGTGTGTATACCTTTTCTTTTCTTTTCTTGTCTTGTCTTGTCTAATTGCATAGGCAAAGACTTCCACTACAATCTTGAAAAGAATGCCACAGTTTGTTTTTCCACTCAGCAACTTTTGGACATTCCAGTGTTTTCTAGTTTTTGCTTGTTGTGGGTAAAGCTGCTTTAGATATTTATATAATGAACTTGTGTGGACACATGTTTTCATTTCCCATGGACAATTGCTGATTGTGGAATGCCATATTGTAGGAAGAGGATGTCCAACTGTATGAGATGCTGCAAGATGCCTTCCAAGTCAGGTTTCTAATCAGCAGGATACTGGTGGCCTTAACTCTTTTTAATCTAGTCTGATAGTCTCTGACTTTAATTGGAACATTAGACCATTCTGTTTTGCATGATTATGGATGTGGTAGGGTTTAAATCTGTCCTATTCTTAACGCCTTTTACTTGTCCTATTTGTCCTTTCTTTTTCCTCCTTTTGCTTTTTGCCTGCTTTTGGATTGAGTATATATTTTTAAAAGATTTTTTAAAATTATTTATTTATTTATAGAAAGAGCACATGAGAGGGAGAGCTCAATCTCAGAGCCCTGCGATCATGACCTGAGCTGAAATCAAGAGGAGGATGCTTAACTGACTGAGCCACCCAGGCACCCTGGGATTGAGTATATTTTTATAATTCCTTTTTATTTAACCTGTCAGCTGACCAGCTATCCCTTTTGGAAATTTTTTAGTAATTATACAGAGCCAGTGGTTTTTCACTCAGATACAGCAAATCTTTGCTTGAACTTGAGCCCTGCAGGACTTCCTGCCCACTCAGAAGTTTATAGCTTACATTTCTTAAAGGAGAAAGGAGTGGGGACTGGGCTGGGATTTCCTGCCAATGTGCCCCTTGGCGGGGGCATTTCCATTTGCTCTTGGGAGTAGTTGGTAGCTGGTTCAAGTCTGGGAAAGAGCTAGAGAGCAACAGCAGAATCTCCTTACGTCTAGGCCAGCACCTTAGCCTATATTTTGCCTTTAGGAATCCATAAATCCCTCAGTTGCTTTCCTTTTGTCTGATTTTAAGGCTATGATGTTTTAGTCCAGAATCATCTCAGACTTTTTGTTTTGCTTCATTTTGTTTTGTGCAAGAAACAAGGAGCAGATGGTATAATGTTAACAGATGGAGAAGAAACCAGAATGACTCAGTTTATACTTTATTTTTCACTTCCTTTATATGAAAATGGTGTTCAGACAAAAAGGACAGAGTAAACTTGTGGGGACTGAAATCCCAAATAGTCAGAAAATAATATGAGAATACCTGCTTTCCATAAGAGAGTATGAGCTGTCTGACTCAGATGATCTAAAGGATCTTGGAAATGAGATTGTGAGACTCTTGGAGGAAATCTTAGTGGGATCTTGAGAACGAGGGAGATACCAGGAGAAAAGGGATGGAGAGATGTTCTCACCTTCAAAACGGGGGTGAAGGTCATTTTGGAGATGAGTGAACTGGCTGTCTATTGGTGGATAGTTTTAATCTATATGTAAAAAGAAGTTTGGGGAATGTCTGGGGAAGAAAGAAAAAGGCATTGGCTTACTTAAGAGAAAATGCCACACTAAAGTTGCATTATTTCCTGAGTGTGATCTCTTATCAGGTGGGGAAACTGTGTGAGTCTTAACTTACATCAGGTATTGATGTCCCTTAAGGACAAAGGGAAGCCAAGGGGGTTAGAAATAATATACCTAGGTGAATTCAAAGCTGGCTGAAGAATTATACCTGAAGGAGTTATAATGCCAACTGATTATCAGTCATCTGAATAATGATGTTGATCACTATGGATGTGAAGAGCCCTGTGTCTAAATAATAAAAATGAGGTTAGTAATTATCTATATGGAAAAATAAGGGCAACAGTGTGGAGGTGTAATACAATTTTTTCCTTTTTTTAGAATATATTCCTGATGGAACTGATGATAAATCATCTAACAGAGGTCTGCCACACCCTTCACTTTCTCCTGAGTCCTCGCTGCATCTGGGAGGATATAAATAGCTAGGGGGTGAGGATCATGCCAGAAGCAGAGGGAGGCAGTGGAAAATTAAACTATAAAATCCAAACTCAATAAAAATACAAAACCTTCTCAATTGTGAACTATTTGTGAAGTCAAAACTGGAAATGCGCAATATCCTGCAGGAAATCTTTGTGATTTGATGGACCACAGAGCTGAGAGGCTTCCTAAGGGTTGGGAAGACTTGCCTCAGCATTAAGACCCACAAACTCTCAAGAGGTCCCAGGAACTCTAGAGGAGGGTTTATGGCGCACAGGTCCTCCCAGGGGGAGTGATGGGTGCATCCAGCTGTGTGTGAAAGGCAGCACCTTGAACCCAAGGGCAAACTTCCCCATTTTATCCACAGTTCCTCACAACTCAGAGTTAAGTGCCATTGGCAAGTTTGTACAAAAAATAAGTAGCCTGGTCGTTAAAAATGTTTCAAAACCCCACGGTACCATCAAGCCACCAACCATATGTGCAGCAAACATTTTAATTTTTAAAAGGTCTCTTAAATGTTGTGCAAATCTATGTTGAAAATACTCATACTAGTCTTGTTTCATGCTTTTACCGACACAGATGTAACTGAACAGAAGCCTCGTTTTGCATCTCAAACAAAATGTTTTAATGAGTAGCCTCTGGGACTCGTCAGAGAGTTTGCAAGTCAGCAGAGAAACCGCAGTGGGTTTCCAGCCCGCGGTCGTGAAGACAACCCCCTAAACAAACAGTAGACTCTGGGACTGCCATGCTACTCACCCAGAAAGTCAGGGAGATGATGGGACACTGCTTTGTAAAGAATTTTGGTCAAGTTCATCAAACATTGAGATATTTGAGAAATGTTTTCCTACACTGAAAAGACAAAGAGCAAGGGCCAGTCCAGTCCTACAGACCTGTTCCCAGAGCCTGAGCGTCTTTCCTTCAGCAGCTCCACGCAAGTCACTCCGCACTCCCTGTGCTCACCACGCCTCCTCCCCGCTGCTCGGGAGGCCGGGCAGCCAGCCCCCGAAGGGTCAGCACTCGCAGAGAGACCGTATTTCCTGTTCACACACTGAGAGTGGAACGCACTCTCTGAACGCCCACTCTCTGCTTCATGATTTCTCCACACCTCTCCCGACACATAACCAACCCCAGCAAATGAGCGAGGCTAGTAAGTCTTTTCTTGATGTTTACTGAATGGAATTCTGGTGCCTCCTGGGCAGATTGACTTTTTCCAAAATTATTTTGACAACCTTGCTTATTGACCTCAAGAAGCTCAGAGAGAAATGCATTGACCTGACTTTAGAACATAAGATAGCCATCATTTTAAGGATCTATTGCTGTCTTATGCCAAATCAGAATGTTTTCCTTTTATGGCATTTTAAAAACTTTTCCCAGAAAACATCAGCATTATCTTGTGTATGTTGTATTTAATTGTGCAATGTTAGCTTCCTTTAAAAGAATGTTGGAAAGATTATATTGTAAAATAATAAGCATGAGCAGGTGACTGATGTGATACGTTTAATAGTTAATAAATATTTCTGCAACATAGATTACTCTATATATTTGTTGAATGCCTAGAACACATAATGCGATAGTAACCTTGAAAAAAATTCTAATTTACGGTATCCCTGTCTCCCACGAGGCACCTAACATAGCTTGGTATTTAAAACCTACTCATCCGGGAAGAAGCCACATTCCGACACCAGATGTTCCTGGTGCTGCTCGAGAAGCGGGTCGCTGACTGTGTGTGCAAGCACCGTGGGCTCTGAGAGTGCCCAATATAACTCACACTCCTGCTTGTGATTCCTAGCAGATGTCTGTGGCCATGCCGAATCCCACTGTTTCATGTGTTTAATGACAGTCTGACAATCCCACTGTGAAAGGAATCACAAAGCATATTCTGGTCACTGCAAAATTGTGCCAGAATCCTTCTGTGATCTGGAAATAATTTCTGCCTTGCCATAATGTGATTTAAAGTGAAATCTTGTCAAGTTGCACGGGATGGTGAAGAGGAAGCATGCCTTCTGCCTGGCTGCGGGGAAGGTTGCCTTCTTTTGTTCTATTTGGTATTGATGGAGCCCCTGTGATATGCCGGCCGAGGCTGTGAAGGGCGTTCAGACCAACAAGACCATCCTGCTCATCTCAGGAGTTTGTCATCTGCTTCGGCACATAAGAATGAGCAAGAATCAGTTAGGTGACCTTAAGGCAGTATGGAATTTTGGAATATTACAGACAATAAACTTGTCATGAGGTGGAGAATTTTATCTACTAGAAATTATCTGTGACAATTTCTCAGGCAGGGACAGAAGCCCGTTTCCAGGGAACCCCCCCCCGCCCCACTGCAGAGAGTGGGGGCACCAGCAGGTTGGGGTCCAGTGGCCCTCCTGGGGGTCTGGGGCTGGTGTTCGTGGCCGCTCCAGGCTGGGGGGCTCGGGATGTGGGCAGGCTTGGGAGGAAGGAGTAGTGTCTGCCTGGGGATTAGCTGGCATCTCAGGAAGGAGTGAGTTTGGAGGCCGGGGGCCTGGGAGGCTTCAGGATGCGAGGGGATCCGCCAGGACGGAAAAGGGAACTTGTCAGAAGAGTGAACTGGAATTCCTTTGCTGTTCTTTGGGTGCTGTTGACAGGAACCAACTTTGAATTTGGATGTTGGACCGTGTTTTGGACTGCCTCGATGATCTGAAACAAGGCAGGTGAGGCCTCAGAGTAGTCTACAATCAGAGGGGTATCAGTGAGAACAGATTCCAGAGGCAAGCAGATGGGCACTGGGCGGGGAGGGGCTCCTGGGGAGGGGGCTGCTCGGGAGAAAACAGGCGGGCAAGGGGGCGGCTGGAAGCCAGGGCCCTCAGTCCTGGAGCTGCGGGAGCCCTGATGAACAGGCCGCAAGGAGAATGCAGAATAAGGAACAGCAGGGAACAGAGGCAGAGCGGATAAACCCAGGGACCACGGAGAGGCAACGAAGGGGCCGCAGGAAGAATCACCCAGCGTGCGTGCAGGCCCCCAACAGAGACTGGGGACACAGTCGTGAACACGGGTCACGAATGCATGTCGTAGCTGAGGACACTCGCGGACAGGGACATGGGGTGACGCGTCAACACTCAGCACCGATAGGTAGTGGCACCAAGACTGTTGTGATGTAAACCTGGTTCTCTCCTCTAGCTCATGCTTCCTGCAAGCCCTCTCTGCAGCTCAGGAAAATCAGGAGGAGGAAAGGCTTCAGAAGCAGCAAGCTGATTACTTCCTGACTGTGCCGGGTTTCAGTTTGGGTAGAATGCCCTCCTGCTGGCATGACGGGCCGGGCACCATCCGGGAATGGAGGTGGACTGGGGCCCCACGGGCGTGCACGGGGCTGACGCTCGTCCTCCGCGGGGCGCATCCGACGTGCTGGGGTCCTGCTGATGTTTGCTCCCGTGCGGAGGAGCAGGTCGGTGGCCCCAGCCGGGGCGCGCTGTGACCTGGTGCTGGCTGAAGGGCCTCAGGCTCCTCATCCTTCCGTCCGGGGGTCTGGGTGCTGGTTCTCAGACCGAGCTCCTCAAAGGCAGTGTGGTGGGACCCTGTGGGGCCGCCGTGGGAGTTTGGGGCAAGGCCCATGGGTTCCTGCTTTCCTTCTTCCTCTCCTCAACCAGCCCCTCCAACCAGCACTTCAAAGAGTTCTTCTGAGCTTTATTTATTTACATTTTATGAGAGGTGTTTATTTGAACACAAGACTTCCTGCAGTCACGTCTCTCCAAATTTGAAATGAGCTATGCCAGGTGTTTCCAGACCTTCCCGGTCTGACGTTCTGCTGCTCCGTGCTGACCGGATCCTCCTGAACAGGACCTGGCAAGTCCGCCGGAGAGAGAGAAGATCCCTCTTGCAGACATGGCACGCGCCATCTGAGGGCTTGTGGGAAGGGGGTTTGGGGGCCGCACCAGAGGCCTGGGAGTAGGCATTTGTAACAGGCTTGGCTATTCTGTAGTCACCCCTAAGTCAGACAGCCAGTGTCCTGCTGGGGGGTGGGAGGCGTATTGGCGGGGGGTTCTGTGCACAGGGAGGGGCCTTCCCTGTGGGCTCTGCCCCAGTGACGGAACCTGCGTCTGCTCTCGGGGCCCTAGGACAGCAGGGTGCTGGGACCACGGCCACAGGTCATGGGGCCCGACCCCGAAGGAAGGCAACACAGCCTTTAATTTGTTCTGGGAAGTCCTAAGTTGAAAATGGTGGCTTTGCAGAGAGAGTACTTTCATATCCTCCATCTTATTCAGCTTGTGAGGCAGATAGTATTCCCATTTTACAGGCGAATGAATTGAGAGTCGGGGCTAAGTAGTCTTACCCCAAACCACCCAGCTGAGCCAGTGCTGTGGGGAAATTGATTCCGGGAGCCTGTATCAGTCAGGGGTCTCCAGAGAAACAGAACCAGCCAGTGTGTGTGTGTGTGTGTGTGTGTGTGTGTGTGTGTGAGTGTGTGCATGCATGTGAGTCTCTGTGCATGTGTGTGCGTGTGTGTGTGCGTGTGAGTGAGCTTGTCCTCACAAGCCGAACCCTCAGTTTGCTGCCCCACAGGGAAGCACCCCGATGTCTCCACCTGCAACCCTCAGCTACCCGCGTGTGCCCTCTCCACGGAGGCCTGGCCACTTTCGAGATACGCCCTACGCAGGAGCCCTAGACAAGCACTGGGCGCCAATGGCCGCCTTTCCCCAGCCCCAGAGCACGCGTGTCTACGGAGTCACCTTCAAGGAGCAAGGCTCACAGGGGCCTCTCGAGCAGCATGATCGATGTGTGTGCTGGGATTGGGGGAACTTTCGCTGCTTCGTGGACAACGTGGATTCCCACAGCGACCGTTCTGCTGGACGGCTGCTGCCCCCCGCAGGGCTGGGTCCCCCGCACACCCCACGGCTCTGGGCTGAATGTTCCCTCACCGGTGGTATTTATTGGACAGCACTTCCTGCTCATGTTGTCACCCCAACGACACACACACATTCCCCCCGGCTCGTGGCGACCCGAGGTGACACCAGCCGTCTCCGGCCCCTTTCCATCTCTCCTGTAACCCACACAGCCGCTCAGGCAGACGGCGCAGCAGGAAACCGTGACCTTGCTTGGGAAGAGATGCGGGGCCCGCAGCCATGTTGGAGTCTTGGTGGCAGGACGGGTTCAAATTCACTGAACTCAGCGGATGGCAGAGCTCCTCGGCTCAGGGGAGGGTCCTTCCTCGCCCCTTCCTGCTCCTGGCAGTGGCTGCCCATGCTTGGCGCTCCACATCGGTGCGGGTCTGCCTCTGACCCCACGCAGAGCGCCCCGTCTGAGTCTGTCTCTCCCTCTTCTTATAAAAACCGCAGCTGTGTGGGATCCGAGGTCTCCTCGCTCCACTATGACCCGTTAAATCTGTAATGGCCTTAATCACAAATAGGCCACGTCCTGAGGTTCCAGGAAGGACATGAATGTTGGAAGGGTATATGGTGTACGTGGTTTCACCGAAGCTCAAGAACATGGTAGAAAGTTCAGTCCTGCCTTCCACGATCTGGCCGAGAGAAGGCTGTGCTGATCGATGTCTGTGTGGGAGGTGGGGGTGATGGGGGGCCGAGAGCTCAGGTCGTGGTCCCGGAAAAGATACCCCCAGCTGGGGCTGAGGCCACAGGAGCCAGCGATGGGGACAGACATGGGCTGCCTCCTGCTGAGCTCTTCTGGGGGAAGTCACCTCAAGGACAGAGGAACAAAAATAGGTCATATTTTCATAAAAAACAGCTGGAAACATAAGTTTTTTTGACTCTCAGTTTCCAACCCAACATCAGGTGCTGACCACAACTTTCACCTTTTGTTCAGCAGATTGGCACGGTCCTGGGGGAGGGAGGAGAAGCCGCAAAGAGAGGGTGTCCCGTGCCAAAGCTGCTGTCAGGAGGCGGTGTGTCCTCCAGCATCCCCAGCGACCTTGAGTAGCTGTTGTGACACCCCTGACCTCCCCGGCTACCTTCCAGGACCCTCGCTGCCCAGGGTATGTGAGCAGACTGGGAGTCAAACTCCCGCCAACGGTCCGTATTCCCGTGGCCCCCTGCCAGGCGGGCTGTGCCTCTTGCAGGGCACCTGCAGCGCGCCCTTGTGCGCTATCTAGGGGTTAGCGCGCTGCACTGCTTGCTTACGTCATCCTCTCCTCCCCTCCCCCCAGCGTTCTTCCCCTCCCCCCGTGCATCCTTCCATCTAGATGCAATTACTCCCAGACTCACAGTCAATTTTGCAGCTGGCCAGAGGGCTGTCTCTGAGCGCATCTCAGGCTCAGCATTTGCAATGAGCAGCGGCTGGGCACTGGCCTTTCCGAGAGGCACTGCACCTTTTGTTTTCTTCTGTTATTATAACTAATCGCTGTGACCTGAATTCTGACACCAGCTGGCTGGGGTCTCCAGGAAATGGGTGTTGTATTTTCCTCATAGCTCAGAGATCCCTCCTTCTGACCTACAGATTAGAAGGTTAATTGAGATTTCTGTGTTTACATTCTAATCTCCATGTCTAATGCATTTTAAATCTTTATCTCTTTTACTTGGATGGTGCTTAATTTCTTTTCCAAAGGTAAACCTGGTGGTTTCAGGATGAATTACAGGGCAAGGATGTCCCTGATAAGCCCACGATGGCAAAAGAGGAGGATGATTTATGTGGGGTGGTTGTTATGCAGGCGACCCAGGCAAATGCATCTTGAATTCCAGGCTTGTCAGAGCTGATTGTTTTCATCTTTCTCAAGTATTTTACGAATTGTTTCACATTGATTTTAATTTCAACTTTGTGCATGCCACTTATGAAATCAGAAGACAGGATTTTTAAAAATAAATTGTTTAGATGCAAATTGTTTTTTCTGTTTTTTTTTTTTTCTTTGCCCAAAATTAAAGAGTTGGTAGAATAAAAAACAGTGCAGGTGTGCTCCATTTACATATTTGGAGAAAAAGTTGTTCTACTGTTATGGTTGCTTTCTTTTTGCCAGCTCTGAGCAAGGAGCTCTCCTGGGGGCACTGCATGCTGGAGAGAAGGGAAGCAGAGTGGTTAAGAATACAGGCTCTGGAGTCAGGCCAAGCCTGGCTCAACTCCCAGATCTAACATCAACCAGCTGGTGATCTTGGTCCAGTAGTGGACTCCCTTTGTCTTTGTCATCTTATCTATAAAAGGCCAGGTTGAAGGTGTAGGGTCTTTGTGAAGCCCAGATGCTACAGTGCCTGGCAACAGGAGGTGCTAAGCCATAGTGAGGTGCTTGTGGTGGTGGTGATGATGATGTCACAATGATGGTGGTGATGGCGATGAAGATGATGGTGACAGTGATGATGGTGATGATGATGGTGATGGTGGTGGTGATGATGACGGTGATGATGATGGTGATGATGATGGTGGTGATGATGATGATGATGGTGATGATGTTGATGATGGTGATGATGGTGATGTTGATGATGGTGATGGTGATGATGATGGTGATGATGACGGTGATGATGATGGTGATGATGGTGGTGATGATGGTGATGATGGTGGTGATGATGATGGTGATGATGGTGATGTTGATGATGGTGATGATGATGGTGGTGATGGTGGTGATGATGGTGGTGATGATGGTGATGATGGTGATGGTGATGATGATGGTGGTGATGATGGTGATGATGGTGGTGATGATGATGGTGATGATGGTGATGTTGATGATGGTGATGATGATGGTGGTGATGGTGATGATGATGGTGATGTTGATGATGGTGATGATGATGATGATGATGGTGGTGATGGTGATGATGATGGTGATGATGACGGTGATGATGATGGTGATGATGGTGATGGTGGTGATGACGATGATAGTGGTGACAGCGATGATGATGATGATTATTGATTTCTAATATTTTATCAGTATAAATTTTATCTTTCCAACTAGAGATTTGAGGATCCGCCACCTTTGCAGGCATATTTTTATACCTCTACTGTATATAGCATGTAGTTGGCACAGAATAGTTGTCATTTGTTAAAGACTTTAACACTCCAACTCTAACCCTATTTTCCTTAGGCCCCTTGTTTTTTCTCATTTTTCTCAATCCTATCAAGCCAGAGTCTCTAAAGATAATCCTGAGCTTGGGCCATTTTGGGGGGTATTCATATATATTGAGTGGCCCCATAGAGGAGGTGGGAAAGGAGAGTTCCTTTTGAGAGAGTCTGCATGGCCCATGTGTGACTCACCATTTTCAGAAGCTATCCCTCTCCTGATGAATGGTTAAGGAGTTTTGACCCCTCATTGTCCACAATCCCCTGTTTGATCGTGTCCTTCTTATTGTGGCTGACTGAAGCTCCTTAAGTGACCTCTATTAAAGCAGTGTGCAAACTGGTCCATCACGAAAGTCACATTGGTTTGGCACTATGCTGGTGACAAGTGGACCCTTACCTCCTTCCTGGGTCCACCATGCAGCCCCACGGCATGCACAGCCCGGTCCCCTTCTCTCCCTCGGCTCTCCTCCATGCCCCTATCCCTTGTACCCCCTCCGCTCCCCACCATCTACTCACCAGCACATCCTTGGCCAGAAGCCTGAGTGTCAGGAACACAGTACTTCAACTGACTACATCTTGGTGGAAAACATTTTTTTTTTTTTAAGAAAAAAGATTTATCAATAGTATTGAAGGGAATGTGAAGAGGAGAAACACTATTTTCATTCTGTTTTCACTGATTCTAGCCCACTGACAAGGCAGATGACAAATGTGACAGCAGTATTTTGCTGTCCCCTACTGAGGGGTCTTTGCCCTCCACTCAGTCAGGCTGGGCTGGCCTTGCAGTTTGCTTGCCAGCTGATTGTGGCAAAATGACGTCCCACGTGTTGTGGAGCCGAGGCCACTGTGTTGTGAAGCCTAAGAGGAGGGGGTCAGCCTTCTCAGTTGCTCCTGCAGACCGCCCAACAGAATGCCATGACGGGATAGCCCATGAGGGCAGGAGGTCAGCCCTGACCACAGAGCCCTGGGAAGTAATCAGTTGTGGCGGCTTATTAGCGAGCAATACAGACCTGAAACACACAGGACTTTTCCTTCCCATTTCTATGTGCATGTGTCACTTCTAGGTTCTTCTACCTCACCCCCTACCACTTTGCTCTTACAGATAGAAGCACTAGGAAGACAGAAACAATTTTTTAACCTTAAAAACCTTAACAGAATGCATGTGGTATATGTTATTTTGTTTTCTTATGTATTAATACTCCACATTGTTCTAAAGAAGACTTAAAGAGGCTTACCAAAATACATGGACTATAATAAGACAAAAATAAATAATTTGGGGAAACTCGGGCAAAGGACACATAGGGATGGAGAAATAAGACAAGGCCAGGGGTTGGATCACTGTAAAACACAAGTGGCCAATAACCAGCTTTTTAATAATAATAAACCTGTCTTATCTGTGAGTTCTTCTGGGAATTCCTACAATATGTAAAATCACTCTTGCATCCCAGAGATTGCTCTTACTGTAGGTCTTGCAAGTTAGTTATTTATGTG
Source organism: Leptonychotes weddellii (assembly GCF_054177405.1). Classification (NCBI taxonomy): domain Eukaryota; kingdom Metazoa; phylum Chordata; class Mammalia; order Carnivora; family Phocidae; genus Leptonychotes; species Leptonychotes weddellii. The sequence continues at coordinate 129,298,638 of NC_138376.1, read as the reverse complement.
TTTATCCCTTGCTGGATAGAAAATTCCTTGAGGACAACAATGGTGCCTCATTCTCATCCAGAGAGCTTGACCTTGTATATAGACTGTGACTAATAGTTTTTATTAGAGTAAATAGAATTAAGGTCCGCATCTAAACCATTGACCATGGTTCTTGCTTCCACTCTTGTTGCCCAACTTTCAACCTCAGCAAGCATGTGACCACGTGAAGGTGAGACTCTATTTTCTAGTTTCCATCCCACCATCTCATGCCCAGCACCACCCTCCTGTTATGTTCCAGGACATTGTTCCCGACACCTCGTGCACCGTCATTCAGCGGCCAAGGCTGTGGGGCCAGCATCTGCCACCCTCGTTTTCTGGCAGATGGATTCAGAGCAACAGTCATACTGTGTCTCACCAGTGCGAACACACACGCTTTCTCCAGATCCGCTATCTCCCAAATTGGGATGTGTCTTTCAGTTGATGGAGTGGCATTGCTTAATCGCCAGTGTTTCTCCTTTCGTAAAGGCACCCACAATAGTGTGTGTCACAGGAACGACGAAATGCTGTCATTGCTCACACTTGCTGACTGTTTATTATGTGTCAGTCATCGTTCTAAGGGTTCTAACAGACTGAATCCTCACGACAAGCCTACACACTGGATTCTATTCTTATCCCTTGTTTGCAGATGACGAAGTCCCAGGCTGGAAAGGATAAGGTACTTCTTTGCTGTGTCACCAGGCTAAGACATGTCAGAGTGGAGATTTGGCCCTCAGCTGTCCATCTTCAGATCCAAGGCCTTAAATAGTTGTTTTGATCAAGACAACTTCACCCTGTTGTGTCCATGGCCTCCCCCACCTCATTGAAATATTCCACAGGCTCAACCCTAGAGCAGGAAATAAAATGCAGTTGTAGCCTGGATAAAATGAGATGTTTTGTAAGTGTGATGTAGCTGGATTATGCACAGTGGTGCAGCAAAACTTTATGAGAATTTGCTTTATCGGAATTTGATGTTGGGTCATTACTGTATGGCTTGGGACCTCCCTAAGATAAGAAGGAAGGCTCCATGGTGATGACTGGGACCTACCCCTGCATCTCCTCTCCTGCTCTGGGCTGGACCTGTCCAACTGGGATGTTCAGATTTCTGGGTGCACAAATTGTAAGGACTGAGGAAGGCACAGGGAGCCCCATGCACTTATGACCTCACCTACCGTTGATGTCATGGATAGCCTCTGCATTCCATATTTTCAGATTTTAGGTGGGGCAAGCTGAAAGACCCAGTGTTGTGGGTGTGTAAGCACCTGGACTTAGGCAGCCCAAATCCAAACCCTAAATTTGCCATTTGTTAGTACACACTTTCCATGAGAACTTTGACCTCTCTGTGCCCGAGTCTCCCCATCTGTAAAATATGGCATCTACTTCAAGGTCACTGTAAGGATTCAATGAGTCAATACACCCAAAGTCCTTGACATGGTGCCTGGCGCAGAGTGGGTGTTTGTTGTTAACTATGATTATATGAGTTGGTATCGTGGTTCTTGCTACTTCTCAGACTTGGACCACCACCGGAGCCAATCTCAGCTTCTCTGAAATCTCAGATCCCTTTCTGGTGATTGAACCAACTCTCTCCCATGTCTCATGCCCCTCATTCCCCACCCAACAATGACCCATTGGTGCCATGGAGGATCCTTCTACATTTTCCTGGCTGCATTGGATTCTGTGGATTAATATAAAGCTATGATACCATTTGGTGTAAATTTGAGATCCCAGATCCCAGCAAGATGTCAAAATTTTTGATTTCCAAATGATGGTTCAGTCTAAAAGGGAAGAGAAGGTTGTTTTTGTTGTTAGAGTAGGCAGGTGGAAAATGAAAGCACAAAGCACGACTTGAACCTGCGGCTATCGTGAATAAAAGGTGATGGTAGCTATTTACAAACTATCTTTTATCCATGCACCACAGCCCTGAACCCTTGTGGGAGGCAGTCTCCAGGGTGGTCCCCATTGGCTCCGTCTTCTGGAATCCATGCCCTGTAGAGCCTCCTCTCACACTGAATTGAAGATGGTCTGTGTCATCCACACAGTGTAGTGGGGTGATGTGTGTGCTTTGGAAGGTAGATCATGAAGAATGCTGAGCCCCCACCTTGATCTCTTGGATCAGATGCCCAGGGGAAAGCAGCTGCTATGCGTGAGGACTCTCAGGTAGTGCTGGGGAGATACCAATGTGGGGAGGCCTCCTGCCAACAGCCAGCACTTGCTTACCAGCCACAAGAGTGAGTGTGAAACAGTAAAAAAGTGTGTATTGGTCTCTGACCCCGTCCCTGGCAGAGGGATCCTGAAGCCCTTAGACTCTCCTAAGGGACAAAAACCCTAGAAGCATCTCTTGTTTTATTGGGGCGACTCTGGATGACTCCTGGATGAGGCATGGTCACCAGAAAGAGCTACCATGGTTACGGAGAAGGCAGGGGGCAAGAAATGCAGTTAATGGCCCATCGTGCCTACGTGAGGAAGCCTCCATAAAGCACCAGTAGCAGGGTTCTGGAGAGCTCTGGGTGAGTGAACCCATGCAGATTCGGGGAGAGTGTTGCACCCAGAGAAGGTATGGAAGCCCACACCCCTTCCCATAGACCTCAGGCTATGCATCTCTTCCAACTGGATGTTCATCTGTACCTTTATCATATCCTTTAATAAACTGGTAAATGCAAGTAAACGTTTCTCGGAGTTCTGTGAGTTGCTCTAGCAAGTTAATCAAACCCAAGGTAGGGGTTGTGGGAGCCTCTACTCTGTAGCTGGCCGGTCAGAAACACAGGTGACCATCTGTACTTGGGGCTGGGGTCCGAAGGCAGGGGGCAGTCTAGTGGGACGGAGCCCTTCTCCTGTGGCATCTGATGCTCTCTCTGGGTAGTGTTAGAATTGGGTTGAACTGCGGGACATCTAGCTGGTGTTGGAGAATTGTTTGTTGTGGTGGTGTGGGGTCCCCCCACCACACACACCTATTGGAATTAGGTCCAGAACCCTTTAAGGGTGCCACCTTGGAAATGGGGTTTTCAGTCCCAGGCAACCCATCCCATGACGACAGCCCCCAAACCTCATGAGAAACCCCAGGCAAGGGCCACCCAATCAAGTTGCTCCCAGGTCCCTGACCTCCAGAAACTGGGAAAGCTAACGCATGTTTATTGTTGTTTGAAGCCATGAGGTTTTGGGGTGATTCTTTGCACAACAATAGATAACTCACACACATGCATGGACTGTCTTCAGGCTGTGTTTTGCATCACCTAAACTCATAGGAAATGAGCAACTTGGAATCACTCCAAAGCCCGTCTTAGGCACAGTCATTTCTAAAGAGCTAGAAAGGTGAAAGAAATCTACTTTTAATATAAACGGCCCTATGTTCCCCTCATCCTGTAGGAGGGTATGGAAAACTTTTCTCTTTTTCAGGCATAAAGGGAAAGGGGAGTTCAGGGCCAGAAAAACAGCAAGCAAAGAGGTCTGTGCTCAAGATAAATAAGGAGGGCTGGAATAACTTTTCAAAGATGGCAAATGTTGGATGGTATATTTTTCATTTGTCTTCATTGAAATTTGGCTCTAGTTACTACAAAATATATGAAAGAAAACCCAGCAGAGAACACGGGGTCAAAGCAAGGCCCTGGCTCCCGACATAAGAACTTCAGTATTGTTTGAAGGGCTGTGGGTTTTGTTATTGCGAAACACGGCACGGGGACCAGAGCCAGTTCTAACAGCAGAAGGAAGGAGGGCGTTGGACCCACAGGCCTGTGTATGAAGACGTGGGAGTCCTGGGAGGGGCTGCTCTGGGACCCCCACCCTGCTCTGTGCGATGGAGGGGGGGCACCCCAGCTCTCGGGGAGCTAGGGCGGACTCTGGGGAGAGCACTGATGAAATGCATTCAAGGACGGTTAGCTTACAAGTCCAAGTTCTGTCCAAGGAGGACCCAACATCCCACAACTGGTCCTCCATCCTTGGCTCCATGGGGGAGGGCCATGTTGCTCCTGTATGGTCCTATCCCAGCTCCTACCACTGTCTGCTTCTATCTGGACATGGAACCTTTGCCACCTTCTGGAGGCGTCCTGGGAGGTGAGAACTGTCGGCTCTTACCCCCCCTTCCCTGCTGGTGCCCTGGGGGTGCTCCCCTGCAGCCCACCTGGAGGGGCCACGCTGGATCCACACTTCTCCCTGAGGCTCACAGTCTCCGGGACCCCACCCTGGGGAGCTGGGTGAGTGTCCTGTTCCCTGGAGCCTCTGTCCCTGCTCCCAGGGCTTTGGTCCTAGAAGGGTCAGTAGCAGGAGCGTCCCCAAGCACCCCCTCAGAGCGCTGCCTGCTAGCTTCCTTCCCCATTTCTCTGGAGGAAGGAGTGCGGTGGGCATGACATTCTCCTTTATTCCCACTGCTCTGCTTCCTGTTGCAACCTCATTGCTCTGACCTCACTATTTATATTCAAAGTAAGGCTCTCAGAATTCCAAGAAAAACCTTTTCTCGCTCAACAGAGCCTGGATCTTATAAATCAAAAGTGTTTTAGCTTTCAGACTAATGCCTTAGTCATACAAGTACAAAAGTATTTCAAGATCTCAAAAGTCAAGAAAATGACTTTCTCTTCCCTGAGGCAAAGCCTCGGACACACAAATAGTAATGATGGAGAGCTATTCAGGAGAAGAGGGAGGAGGGGGGGAAGGGGAGGGAGAGGAGGAGGACAAAGAAGAGGAGGATTGGGAGGAGGAGGGGGAGGGCGAAGAGGAAACCTCCAGTACATCAAGGTAATATCTGGGAACATTTTTCATTTCCTGCATACCTCACATCACCTCCCACAGCCCTCAGAGTCCCTGGCCTCCTTGTCCACCTGATGGGGGCCTGGACCGCTGAACAGGTAAGACCCTAAATGATAAGCAAGTGCTCCGGCCTGGTAACTGAGCACCAGACCCACTCTGGCGGAATGGCTGCAGCAGGAGGTTCCCAGCTGTGCGGGCGTTAGCCTGCAGCTGGTGGGCGTGGGAGGCCAGGCGTGGAGGGGCGAGTGTAGTGGGCGTGGGAGGCCAGGTGTGGAGGGGCGAGCATGGTGGGCATGGGGAGGTCCCACTCCCCAAGACTCCGGAGAGCATCCATTTGTCAACTGAGCGATTGCCCTCTCTCAGCACCAGTGAGTCTCTACGGGTCGTACCCCCGAAACTCCAGTCCCCGCGGGTCCCAGGGCAGGTGCGCACAGGAGGTTCTCAGCGGTGGTCGTGTTGTGTGGGTGTGCAGGAGGAAGTCCGCATCTGTGCCAAAAGGTCAAGCTGGAGAGGTTTGTCCACACAAAGCCAGAAACCCGAAGGGCCTAGTGAAGCAGGGGGTGAGTGCAGTCTCTGAAGGAGAAGCAGGTGGTGGAGGCAGAACAGAGCATTTCTGGCACATTCTTCCTGCAAGCATTCGTCCAAATGTGAGCCTGGAAGTGACTTCGTTGTCTGCCCTCCTCTCCAACATGTGTGCCCAGAGGCCACCTGCTGGTGAGGGCTGACCCAGGCTGGCCGCCGTGGTGGGGCAGGGGAGGCTGGGCCATCTCTGGCCCAATTTGCAGGGCCCCCCAGGACGCCCAGCACTTGCCACTTCAAACTTGGGCTCTGGCTGCCAAGAAAGGGTCCTCCCTGGAAGGTCGGTTCTTGCCTCACTGTGTGTCTCAGATTCTCCCAAGCTAGGACCTTGCCAGGCCTTATCCGGTCCCCCTCCTTCCATGGGACCAAGTGTTGAGAGGGCTTGCCTTCCTTCTCCCCACTTCTCTGCAGATTCGGGTCTCTGAATTAACCTCTTCTGATCTCCTAGCTTCACCCCTTAGTCAGATTGGAACCCCTGAGGCAGGATGCCATCCTGAAAAATTGGCAGGAGCCAGAACCCACCATGTCATTAGCCAAAGCGACGGTAACTCGACTTCCCCCAAAGGCAGACGCCCAACTGATTTATGATGCTGACTAGAATCAATGTGCCCACGAGCTGTGTGTCTCTGTGTTATAATTTTATTTCGGTCATTTCAAAAGAAATATTGTTACAATTAAGCACAGCACAAATACACTTGCAAAAGCATTTTTTTTTCTTTCTTTTCAGATGAAATATGAATCGTTTGTAAACTCTGATCGGACCACATGCACCCTCACAGGAGAGCTCATTGTGAGCCAGCAAGACGATCTGAATATCACAGACGACGCCACTGACGGGGACTAGAAACGTGGGCAGCGGGCCTTCCCGGAAGACCACAGCCATCCTCGTGACCGCCGTGGCCCACCTGGTCTGCCACAGGAGCCTGGAAGCCATCGTGTTTCCCTGAGACAACTTGCGGTCCGCTGGGACGCAGCGGCAGGGAAAGGGTGTTTCTCATCAGCCTGCACCAGGAAAGGAGGACCCAACAGATTCCAGTGCCAGAGTCATCCTGACTCCAAGGGACGCCCTGAACCCGTGCATCTCCCCTGAGCTGAAATGGATGGACCTTCAGCAGGGCCATGGGCTGGTGCGTCTTCCCCATGTTATGAAGCGTGTGCCCAGGATCTCCTTCCACTCCCCTGGCTCTCATCGTGTATGGAAGCAGGTTGAAGTCACAGTGTTGAGCATGGGCTTCAGAGTCTGACAGACCTGGGTTCGAATCCCTGTTCTGCTGCTTGTTAGCGGTGTGAGCCCAGGTAAGCCACGTACTACGTACTCTGCTCACCTCTCAACCAGGGTAGTTGGTCACCTTACAAGTGGTTTGTCCCAGTTGTGGGCCTTACCTGGATGGTGCCTGGCCCTTTGTCTTCTACCAGAATTTGGGGATGGAGGATGCGGGGGCGGGGGGGGGGAGGTTGGAGGTCTTGGTAATGTGAGGGAAGATACTAATCACAACTGAGGTAGAATTCCTCAGTAACATCAGCGACTCTGGGATCTTCCAGGATTGGCTTGTATTTATCTAAGGAGGAACGCCGTGGAGAAAAGTCTACTGGCCCCTTTTTCCCCAAAGTAGAATTTCATTTATGGGGAATTTGGACTACATAAGATGGTCTCCAACTTACGATGTTTTGACTTATGATTTTAAAAGCGAATGTTTCAGAACAAACTCTACTGGAAATTTGAATTTGGACCTTGTCCCGGGCTAGCAACATGTGGTCTGGTCCTCTCTCGTGATGCTGGCCAGTAGGCCGAGGGCCTTAGCTCCCATCAGCCAGGCGATCACGAGGGAAACCAAGTGACACACTAACAACCATCCTTGTACCCAAGGACCGCGCTGTTGTTCACAGCACAGTACTCAATAAATCACACGAGCTGTTCGAGGCTTTCTTGTAAGACAGCTTTGCGTGAGATGATTCTGCTCGACTGTGGGTTAATGGGAGCGATCTGAGCACATTTGAGGACGGCTCGGCTAAGCGAGAATGTTAGGTTAGGTGTATGAAACACATCTGCGACTTAACAGTATTTGCAGTTTGTGATAGGTTTATCAGGCTGTAACCCCATCGTGAGCTCCGGAGAGGATCAGTATGTGAAAACGAAAAGAGAACATGTCAGAATGTATGGGATGCGCAACAGGAAAGCTTTGAAGGATATTTATAGCTTTAAATGCTCATCTTAGAAAAGGAGAATCAATTAAATCAATAATCTAAATTTTCACCAAGAGAATCTTGGAAAATAAGAGCAAACTAAATCCGAGGCAAGAGGAAGAAATTAAATCATAAATACTAGACTGAGAGTCAGTGACATTGAAACAGAAAAACAAGAGAAAACCAATGAAATCAAAAGTCATCTGTCTGAAAACCAACAAAATTGGCAAATCTCAAGCTAGATTAAACAAGAGCAGGTGAGAAAAGACACAGATCACCAAAACCATGAATGAAGGAGAGGAAATCACCACTGACGGCTCAGAAACTAAAAAGATTGCAAGGGAAGACCGCGACCAAGTTTATGCCAACAAATCCAAGCCGGCAATTCCCTAGAAAAACACTAATTACAGAAACTTACTCAAGAAGAAATAGAAACATTTAAGGAAGAGAAAGTGCCGACGCTCCGCAAACTCTTCCAGAAAATAGAGGAGGAAAGAGCGCTTTCCAGCCCGTTCAGTATGGCCAGGATCACCCTGACCCCAGAGCCAGATGAAGACACGCCAAGAAAAGAGAAGTACATACCAATATCGCTCGTAAATTCAGAGGCAAAAATTCTCAACAAAATGTTAGCCAACTGGATGGAACAACATATACGAAGGATCACAGCCAGCGAACGAGGGGGCTGCCCGCGTGTCGCTGCTCCCGCAGGGGCCTGGGCTCCGCTGGGATGTCCTCCTGCAGACACCGCCTCGACCACAGAGCCGCTCCGGACGCCCCGACGCGTGTGACGGCCCTGCCTGCGAGCAGCTTCTCAGATCCGGGAGACTACGCCCCTGCGGCCGTTCAGACGGCGTCCTGCTCCCCTGCTCCGGGGAGGCGCCCCGCCACGCCTGCCCCCTCCTGCTGCAACTCAGTGACCTGGAGTCCGTCATTTGGCCTCCGAGCCTCAGCCCCTTGCCTCTTGGAGCAGAAACGGTGACACTGGTTTCCACAGCAGGCAGCCGAGCGGACCACCTTGTTCGGCTGGCCCTGGAGCGGCTGGCACTCAGCCCACGGTAGCTGCCGTCGAAGTTCTCTCCCGGCCCGAGATGGAGCAGCGGCTGCCGGGGCGCCTGGCCAGCCCGCTGAGGCCGAGAGCACGGCCGGCGGCCGCCCGAGCGCAGCCTGCCCCGTCGGCGGCCCGCGCCAGGTGTCTCGTGGCCACGGACAGGTGTGTCCTCTTCGCGCGGGGAGGCCTCCTGCCTGTGTGCGCTCTGCAGGCCTCGGTGCCCACCTGACGAAGGGCGTTGTGCTGTCCGCCCTGGCCCTGTCCCGCTGTTCGGACAGATGCGTCCGTCCCCCGGGGACACACTTGCAGGTGCCGCTGGTGGCTCAGCGCCAGGCTCCGCGTGGCGCGCGGGAACCTCTCCTGCGGGCTGTTCGCTGGCGCGGCTGGGCGGCCATCACCCGGGCCTGTGACCCCGGCCCGCTGTGGCCCGACAGGCAGCTTTCTGCCCCGCGGAGGAGTGCAGCTTCTCAGAGGCGGGATTCTGGGTGACACAGCTGAGGCGGGGCCCTGGGTGGCGGGGACACAGCTGTGCAGATGGGCGGAGGCCCGCTGCCCGGTGCCGGGGGAAGGCTGGCTCCGGGTTCCCTCTGGATCGCTCCCGCAACGCCTTGGGTGGGGGTGGGGACCAAGCCGAGTAGAAGCAACCAGGCCGGTGGTGCACTCTGAGGCTCTTCCCTCCAACGTCAAGACTGGGGCAGGGGTCTGGCAGGGAGGCACTTTGATCTCCATGGGACCAAAGTCCTGGATTACAAACAGAGGAAGCAAACACGTACGTGCTCCCTTGGCATGGCTTGGTCAAAGGAAGCGCCTTTGTCTACCTTTGATTTAAAGAACACAGGAGCACCGGCTCCCGTCCAGACAGGCCCTCGCCCGTCGGTGATGTCAGCCGTTATCCTGCTGCAGAGGGCCAAGATGTGAAGTCTGCGGGGCCCTGAGCGCCCGTCACAGGCCCCCAGCGAGAAGGCCACAGTGAGAATCTGGGGCAGTATTTTTCTCTCGAGCTGGGGAAATCTCTGCTCAGTCCTGACTTGCGGAAGGGGAGGCTTTATCTCTGGGCAAGGCTTCCTTTCTCTGTAGGTGGGGAATTCTCCATAGAAGGGGCAGGGGGTCTCCATGAGACCGCGACACACAATTCCAAAATGCCACACTCCCCAGCAGCTTAGCGGGACCCAAGGAGGCCTGACAGGGCCCAGGGCAGCTGGGGGCCTAAGCCCCAGCACCCCGTTTAGAGGACAGGAGCCCGGATAGCTGGGGCCCAAAGCCCCTCCCTGCCAGAGAGCCGGCACTGGACGCCTTCCCGCTGTTAGGTGGAGAGACAGGGTCCCGATGGATGAGCATGCCGTGTATTTATGCTGTGGTCTCTGTGTCACCAGGGGGCTGCCCAAACTTCTTGACAAAGAGACAGTCTTAAGGTCATAAAAGAAATAATGAAAAGAAGGAAACCCACGGTCTGAGGGACGCCATGCAGATATGCACTGCAGATGGGGGCAACATCATCTCTTAACGGCTCCTTGCATGCCCCGGAGACCCCGTGTTCCCCTGTGGCGGCTGACTCACCCCTTTGTGCCCTAACCCAGCCTGGCTGTCCCCGAGCTCTCCAAAGACCATCACTGGCTCTGGCTCAGATGAAGGCAAAGCTGTGCTTGCCCAGCCTCTGACCTCTCCCGCTGCTGCCCGGGGAAGGTAAAATGGCTGAGACGGCTCCATGCCTTCAGTGAATGGAGACACGGAAGGTGCTCTCTCAGGAGGGCAGCTCCCTGACTCACAGAACAGCAACCTCTTTCAGGAAGAACCGTCTCAGGACCTGGGCAGGTGGGGAAGGCCCTGCACACACAGGACCTGGGCAGGTGGGGGAG